>NC_080430.1:7682605-7984105 GCF_028018845.1 Melospiza georgiana | reverse complement strand
GTCTCTTGAAGTAGCAGCAGAACCTGGAATAGAAATTTGGAGCTCTAGCTCTGATCTCTAATCTAACCATTAAAAATTCTGGCTCCTCTATGGATTCAATAACCTTTGCATCAAGAAAGAAAATTTTAAAAAGAGCCTACTATATAAGGAATCATAGTTTTTCATTAGTTCTATGCTGGTCATCCAGAGAAAGCAGCCTCCAATGCTGAGGGTGGTGATCCAGGCTCATTTCTGGTCTTGCATATCTATTCCAAGCAGGCCACAATCTCTGTGGCTGCTTCTTTCCTGAGGAATAAAACTCCTGCCTTACTGAGCCAGTTGGAATCAACCCATTGCCTCAGTTGGTGCATTGCTGCAGAGCATGAAGCAGTGCTGAAAATCTGCATGCTAGGATGAAGTTAAAATTGGCCTTTGCTTCAGTTGAAGTTATCTCGATTTATGAGCGACTACTTCTTGAAGCTTTCCCTCTGCAGAGCTTTTCCTCAGAGCTCTGCAGCTCTGCACTTATGCTTAAGTTAAATGATTGTATCCCACCAGCTCTTTTGAGCAGGATAATTGGCAATTACTTATTTTTGACATATGCAGGAAATCTAGTAAAGCATAATTCAAATTCTGTTAGCAGTGATGAACTCCTTTTGCAGAACAGTGCATTACAGTGCTCCTCTCCACTGCCAATATCCCTGGCAGTTTTAATCACATCTCACAAGTATTATTTGCAGCACTTTGTTTCTTATCTGCAAGGTCCACACTAGAGAAATTCTTTTGTTGTGTAACCTTGAATCCTTTGCCTAAACTTTTTGAAACTCCTGCAACCCTTGACTGGTTGAAAAGAAAGCAGAACTGATTTTATCTCGTTCTTCTTTATTTAAATGGCTGAAGCTTTCTGCATAAAGTGTATTAATTATCTCTTGCTCTTGTTAAAAACAAATACATCCAGGCATGTAAATTGCCGAACAGCAGCTCATCTTACTGAGACATTTTTAATGAGAGTATGAACAAAACTGCCCACAGACATGCCTGGTGGAGCTCTACCTAGAAACCAGAATAATAGGCTCATTACAAAAAGATTACACATTAGATATGCTGCTCCCTCAGTTTGAGTGCAGATTATCTGAGTGCATTTAGACAACAATAATTTTACCTCCAGTAAATTACAGCTTAGGCCATAGGATACAACATGTGTGCAGCACATCACTGTTTTTTAGCTCTATCCAGAACCTGATGAATTATTTCAAATATCAAATCATGCAGTAACTGATTAAAAACTCATTAATGGTGCATTACTTTTGTAAAACTGAAGTTTTAAAGCTTTAACTGAAGTTAAAGGCTGTGCTACAGAGGGAACCCTGGATAAAATTTTAAAATTCGGGCCTGTTTCCAGGTAGTAGGAGCATTCTTAGTTTTGTTTCTTTCTGAAGAAATGAAAAATAATTTGAAAAGAAAATACTGGAAGTTACATTGGAAGGGTTCAAATTTTTGTACTTGTTCAAGTCCCTGCCTTAAAAACCTCCATCCATATTCAAATAACATTTCTAGGAGAAGCTGGCACATTTACTCAAAAAATAAATTCCACCCAACTCCAGTTGAAGACAAATAAGTAAGACTAAGTAGGGAGGACTTTGTACTCAATGCCATGTAGAGAAAATTTCACTCTTCAGCAATATCAAGGCAACTTTTAGAAGTACATGCAGCACAAGATAATATATACTTTATTTTAAAATAGAGCACCACATTTCTAACATTAGTGCTTATTGAGAATTTCTGAACAATTTAATTAGGTGGTGTGTGAAGTTATTGATCTGGTAGTTTAAACACTTTTTAAAAAATTCACTCCCTTATAAGCTACTGAATTTTGTAGTGATGTCATTCTTAGAGCTTACCATTATCAGTGCAATAAAAGAGAAGCCATTTCTAATTAGATTTTCTTAATGTGATACTGTTCATTATGGATTGATTTTCTCTTTCCCTCTGCTATTTCTAAATGAGTTAGGTGAAGTCTCATTTTTTTGCAAGTAGAGGTTAATTTTCACTGGCAAAGAAGCAGAGAAATTGTACAAAAGGTTTATGAAAACCTCCTTAGGCGACTTTGTCAGATCACCTCGTGTTCTGTTTCAGTATCATTAGCATTCCAGCCTCGAGCTCCAGCTCTAATAGATGCTGAAAGATTTGCAATATTACCCAAACTTGTGAAGAGGCTCAAACTTTTTTTCTGTAATGAACACAGATTGCACTACAGCAAAGCACTGCTGCTCAGGGGCTGGGCTGCTGCTACGAGGTGATTCACAAATTGGCAGCCACTGCTGAAGTGATTTGTAGCAGGGATTTTAGCGCAGGTAGGCACAGATAAATGAAGGACCTTTCACTGAGGGACCTTTGTGAGGTTATGGTGGGAAGACAGGCAGTGTGGGCACCCTGTCTCCACAAACTCCTCTTGGTTATTCTCAACTCAATCTGAGTTGAGGACTCCATTTGGTCATAATTTTCAAATTTCAAACTAATTCTTCAAATTGCACATGCTCAGCAAGTGCCAGCTGTTCTGGTCCCACTGGCTTTGGGTAGGAAATGTTTAAATGCTGCGTATGGTTTGAGATGAGGCAGCCAAAAAGCATGTGAGCTCTTATGGGCAAAACATGGGGATAACGTCAGTTCATACACCAAACTGGTGTGAGCAGCACAATTCCAGCAGCAACTGGCCTGAGCCAACTTCCCTAATCCCATTTCCATTAATGCCTCATCGATTCAAAGATTAAAACTGAGGCAAAATATGAAGAGCTTTCTTTCCATTCAGGAAGTGCTCTGAACAGAATGCACAGACATCAGGAAGAGTTAAGCAAAGACTGAAGGTCTTTCCTGCTGCGATCTGAGACAAAAGTCAGTTTACCAAACACAGCAGCTTGGGCACAAACCATCCCTTACACAGCTGATAAATGCTTTCCTTTGCCTTGTAACTCTTAAATATCTCTAAATCAATGACACTATGACTTCCTTTACTCAGCTTGCTGAGATTGAATTAGTTCCACAAAACCACCTATATCCTATTTTTTTTTTAGAAAAGCATAGTGAAAGGATTTGCAGAGAGTTTTGTTACCAATTTTCCTTTCAGCAAGGAAAGATCTTTCCTGCTGCCACCAGGCACATGTGTCACATGTGGTAGGAACTCAGAATTGAAGAAGAGCTGCTGCATCCTGGAGAGGCATCATCTATCTACCAGACTAAAACAAAGGGAAAGCCTCAAAATTCAGTCTGCTGCTGGATTTTTCCCTGTATTATTTAAATCATTTGATCATTTAAAAATACACTTTTTGGATACCACGAACTCAGAGCCATGCAGAGAAGCGTGTTTTAAGGCAGACTTCAATGAATCCATAGGGATTATTTAACACATGATAAAGCAGAAACAAACCCATGCCTAAAAGGCAGGAGGAAAAGAAACAGAGAGGCAAAAGAAGGGGAAAATCACATTGGCATCACAGATTGATCCACTCCATTTAGCTGAGTCAATGTGCTGGAGCCCTCTGCCCTGCCCTGCTCACTCTTCAAAGAGCAGGGGAAGAGAATATTGATAAAATTGTGGCAGAAGCTGGAGTGCAAACACATCCTGGTGGCATGCTGGCATGTGTGGTGTTTGTGAGGGCCCCCAGGACAAGGTGAGAGATGAGAATCTGACTCCATGTTCTCAGAAGGCTGATTTATATTATATTATATTATATTATATTATATTATATTATATTATATTATATTATATTATATTATATTATATTATATTATATTATATTATATTATATTATATTATATTATATTATATTATATTATATTATATTATGAAGGATACAGACAGAAGGTTTAACAAGGATGAATAATAAAGTGATTTACTCAGAGAGTTTGACACAGCTGGCTGTGATTAGCCATTAAGAAAAAGCAATTCACATGGAACCAATCAAACATTCACCTGATGTTAAACAATGTCCAAGCCACATTCCAAAGCAGCAAACACAGGAGCAGCAATCAGATAATTATTGTTTTCATTCCTCTCTGAGGCTTCTCGGCTTCCCAGGAGAAAATCCTGGGCAAAGAGGATTTTTCAGAAAATATCAGGGTGACAGGCATGCATGGGAATGTAGAAGGGTTAAATGTAAAGGCAACAACTCTGGGCTAGAGGAGTTGCTAGGAGATGGTGTCCTGCCTTGACATCATTCATCAGCCTGTGACAAACTGTTCCAACAGCACAATAATCCTATGAGTCACAGGTCTGTGTGCCTCCACTTAGTGTGGAGAAAACAGTTCTCACCCAAGGGTGAAGCCTTCCCCAGGCCTTTTATGCCTCTCCTTGCATTAATTCTTGTTTTTAAAATAAGTAAGTTACTGTGTTTTGGCACAGATCTCAGTAAATTCTGCAAAACCCAGCCAAGTGTTAGAGGTCATCTTTACTTATAAAATAAGACCAGGTCTGGTTCAACACTCATGGCAGTGTGAAGGACACGGCTCTGAGCATGAGTGAGGTTTGGGTCAAACCCACTGGCAGAATTTCTGGTCTGAAGACCCTGAAGCCAAAAAGAACAAAGGGATTGCAGGCAACAGAAGCCATGAAAAATGAGTAACATATGGATTATTAATAGCAGGGCCTGCACTGTGTAAAGCAAGCCACCCTTTGAGAGAGCTGACAGTGAACAAGGTTGTGGCTGGGCAGAAGGAGGGAGGATGTGCTTCACCACTGGGTTAGTCCTGTTAATTTTGTAATTCTCACTGCCATCTGAAAATAAAGTCAAACTGAATGGCTGCAGGTTGTATTTCTCCTACTGATGCTGTCAGGAGAAATTACTCCTGCGAAGAAACACCAATGGGGGAGCTTAAAGAAACAAAATCACAATATTTGTGATGACTTATGCTAAGAGAGGAAACATGGCCTTGTCTTTAAGGAATACATGACAAATCTGGGTGTTTTCTCTCAGTCCTGCTTGGTCACATTTGACAAATCACTTCTCCCATGGCTGTGTCATTCGTCCCTAAGGTAAGGATATTGATGTTTCCTCTCACATTTTTTCATCTTTTTAGATTACAAATTCTGCAAGGACATAACATTTCTTTATCATTAATGTAGTATGCCAGTGCTTTAAAAGCATTAATGGATTATACCTTCACTGCACCTCTGATGCTAAACACTAATAACAATAATCTCTTTTGGGAGATGGAGTGTTGAAGCTGACTGATGTACCCAAGGTCGCACAAGAAAACTGCAGCTCAGCCAAGCCTTTGGCCCCAAGTTTTTGCCCTGCACTTTTATCAACAAAACCAGATAAAACAGGTGAGGAAGAGCCTGGGAAAGGTTATTTTTAATGACTCTCCTCCAAAGAACTAAACGAATTCCCCTAGGCCATTCCTGAAAGATGCTCCTCCAGCATGTCCTGTTACTCCTTAAGTAGTGGGACCCCACACTACTGAAAATTTATTTTATTCTTCCTTTACTTAACATTGCCATTATTTCCTGATGTCTGATGAGAATCACCCATTACTGAAGCCCGTAATTTCTTGCCATAATCACAACAAACATGATTTGTAACCCTTCTTTCCAACACTTTTAATTGAGGCTTCCTTACAGTGTCATTTTCTCTCACATGTTGCACAGTGTTTTAAGGGAACTTCTACAGCACTCATTAATTTTCTGCTGCTGTAACCTGTGTCCCTGTTCTGTCATCCTTTCAGCTGTGCATCTGCAAGAGGTGTTGAGTCTGGCTCTCCTCCAGGCTGGATAAAGCCCCTCAGCATCTCCTCACACAGCCCTTGACCATTCTGGTGACCACCCCTGACCAGTTTATTGATGTATTTCTTTTTCTAGGGATCCCCAAACTGGACACAGCCCCTCAGATGAAGTCTCAGAAGTGGTAGATAATGGGGAAAGAGCAGATATAAAGAGCAGAGATTAATTGTTCCGAAAGTAAAGGTAATGTTGCCTATTTTATCCATTTATGACCCACAGCAGCCAGGAATTTATTTTGTGGTAGACATGACCTGACTTGCTCTTGAATCCAAAAAGAGAAAACCTCATGTGATTCTGCCAAGAGGAGAATATCAAGCTCAAGAGCTATTCCTCCCATGAAGCATTATAATTCCAATTATAAAGACATATTTTGATTTCCACTTCAAAATATATAAATGCGCTCTCTGCCCTCTGTACACCAAAAAAAGAACTCAGAGTGCCACAGATTTTTTTCTAAATCATGTCTTTAAATAGTATTAGGCCACTACAATATCAGTCTAGTTTTGCTGATGAATGCTTAATGGTTTTGGCTCATGATTATGCCTCCAATGCCAGGATAAGTCAATAGGATTAGGCCCATTATGTCTCTCACATCTCTGTTCTGCACAGTTCAACTTCAATAAAATATATTTAAAGGGTATTTACCTGTCTTTGAGGGGTGCTGTAAGGATAAATTCAGCAGTATTCCCACAGCAGACTGAAAATATATCTGAAATTTTCAAAGCCACCTAGCGGATTTTGATGTACCGTTCCCATTAATGTCAGTGGGAAGAGTATATCTCAGAAATCTCAGCTGTAAAGCGCTGCAATACATGAAGAATAATGGCAAACACAAAATTTAAGTAGGGAGCATAAGAAGATATACCTAAATCAATGTTCCACATAGAGGTTTTATTTCTAATTTTTATGTCCTTATACGGGCTAAAGGAAATGAAATCAGTAAAATGTGAGTCATCTTTTCTAATTACCCTGTTAAAATAAAAACTAATCAAATTATTTTTGGAGATCAAATGTAATGATTGCCTCATTAATATTCTCTCTTTTCCTCAGGATGACCACATTTACTTCATGTTTTTATTAAATTAGGTGGTTCTAGAACCAACTGCACAAATTAAGGCCTAATCCCCTTAGCAACGATCCTATACATGATATTTGGGAAATTCTGCAATTTTGAACTTGACAGGGAGGAACTTCCAAAGACATTAGATTTGCTCTTTTTTGAGAAGTCTGGCTGGTGTTTTACAATAACCTGGGGAGTTGAAACTCTTGCTTTCTGTAAAATAATTTCCCAACAAGAACAGCAGAAAAGAGCAGCAAATGGGGGGGGGGGGGGGGGGGGGGAACCAACAAACCAAACACCAAAAAACAAACAAACAAAAATTCCATTTTGGTTTCAATGTGGATACATCAATTACACAAAAAACAGACATTGAATAGGCTCTGCTGATGGATTCCAGGGGTCAAGTGCACAGTCCCCTTAAGGAATTTCCAGGAAATTACTTTCAAACCCAGGAAGGGGAAGCTGTGCAACATTTGAGCCTGCAGCTCTTGCCATATAACTCCTTCCCCAGGAAAAAAATCTACATCAGATTGCAAGTGATGTGAAAGGAAAATTCTCATTTAGGAATATTTAACTCTAAATCTTCTCTAGTGTGAAAAGACTACTTGAGTCACAAGGCAATGGAGAAAAAAAGGTTTTTAAGGTAGACTTTAAGCAGTAATCCTTAATATATTCTACTGCATTTGGAAATATTTTGTAGACTCACAAGCATAAAAATTAAGTAATTTGGAAATAAGGCTCCCATTACCTTACAGATTAATTGAATAATGAAGTATTTTAATAGGTGCCTATATCCTAATTCACAAAGTTTACAAAGATTTGGATTCGCTCCAGAGTTGCTCATTCCTCCACATACTTAATTTCAGAGAGTTTAATAATTACTCTCTGATGACTTTCAACCAATAGTTTCCCTGGAACCTCTGAAAAGCACTGAAATGGTAATACAAAAATGAAACTACCCAAAGAAAAAAAAAGAAAAAAGCAAACAACACTTTATAACATTATCAGAAGCAGAAATATATTTTGCCATTTTTTCTGGTAAATGCAGCTCCTCTGAATGAATCTGCTTAAATCAACTGAACTATCAGAAGCAATAAAAAACTGTAACAAAAGAAAAGATAATGCAGTGGTAAAGGAGAACATTTTCAGCCCATCACTGAGAAACCATTAGCAAATTAAAAATAATTAATGGAAGATTATTTTCAAGTAATAACCATTAATCTTTACTCACTAAATGTTAACACACTCCCTGTTTTTGAAAGCTTAATTCAGATGTGAGTGTAACCAGGATCCTTAAGAATGATGTAATGCTCTTATTGGGAGCCTTTTGGTTTACATCAGAATAGGAGGTATTTGAATCCACACAAATGAAATGGGAAAGCTTAAGTAAAAGATTAACAAATGAAGCTGAATGGTTCCTAAAGAATAAGAATTCTGGTGGTCTGAATCATCTTTAGCTTTTAGTTGTATTTCAGACTGCTACTTTTTCCAAAAACTAAGGATTAGCTAATTTGAATACAGGTGTGAAAACTGTTCATTAACAATAATTACTTTTTATTTACAAAATTTAAGACCAGACTCAGCTGAGGCTGGAGAACTCACAAGACTGCTCATATGGTACTGAGAGTAAATTAATGGTGGTGTGAAACTGGCTTAGTGAATTATGTTTTGGAATTTTTTTCCTTTAGTCCCTTTTCTGAAACATTATACATTGATCGTTGCCAAAAGCAAGGTACAAACCCAATAAATGAACACCTTTTTGACTAGAACCATCAAACCAGGCACTAAGTGGGACTCAGGCTGGACTTGAAACACGAATTTGGCTCAAGCTGAACACAAAATTGCAAATGGCGACTGTCTTCCCCCGTGATTGAATTGCTAGGTATGAAATGGGTCACCCATCTACTCCAGCCTATTGTATTTGAGTTCCCCCCAGACAAAGGAAGGAATGATGAATCAGACTCCATGTCCTCAGAAGGCTAATTCATTATTTCATGATATGATATTACAATATATTATATTGAAGAATGCTATACTATACTAAAGAATACAGAAAGGATACTCACAGAATGCTAATTGCTAAAATGCTAAAAAGATAATAATGAAACCTTGTGACTCTTTCCAGAGTCCAGACACAGCTTGGCCCTGATTGGCCAATGAGTGAAAACAACTCACACCAGAATCCAATGGAACAGTCACTTGTTGGATAAACAATCTCCAAACACATTCCACATGAGCAAAACAGAGGAGAAGCAAATGGGATAATATTGTTTTAATTTTTCTCTGAGGCTTCTGAGCTTCCCAGGAGAAGAATCCTGGGCAAAGAGATTTTTCAGAAAGTGTGAATGTGACACCAGTCCTCCTCAACAATAATGTAAAGGTAGCCTGGAGTGCTGGCACCAAAACCAGTGAGGAAATGTTACACATGGTAGGGAAAGTGTGTGACCTGAGGATTCAAATGGCTGTGAAAATGTCCAAGACACCAGGCTAGAGCAATAATTATAATTTCCACTAAAAGGTAACCTCGCTGATTTAGAAGATGGCTCCAGCCCCTGTTGTTAATTCAGGCACATTGTGTCTGGCACTTGCCTTCTAGGGTTACTCTTTTATTGCTTTCTTGGCTGAAATACCTATTTCCAGTGAAAAATCTCCTCAGTGCACCTGAGGGACAAGGATCTGCTACAGCAGGCACATTTTGATAATAGGAACTCTCAGTAAGACAAATGATGCTGTGGTCCCAAAGCGTTCAAATCCACAAAAGACCACTCGATATACCCTGGGCAGAGTCAGCACAGACGAGTCTAGAGGAAACTGCAGTAGGTTTTAAGTCATTCAACAGTTCCTTTGAATGCTGACCTTTGAGGGGAAAGATACACCCAATCAGGCTGTGCAAACCACGAGTTCCAGAGCCATCCTACATCAAGATGTCCAAGAGAGGAGATAGAAATCTTATTAAAAGTTTTGAGAGACTGATAAAGTGTATGAAGAATACCCTACTCATGAAAAATGACCATGATTAATGCCAACACAGTGCCCATTGTTTCCAAGGATATAAGTAAACAATCCAGAGGGATTAGCCCTGCCTCACAGCCATGGTGTTGACATCTCTGAGGAGTTCCAACAGTGCAAATGGTCCCAGAGAATGAGTGAATGCCATTAACTCAATTAGTAATTGATGACAAGTACTTAAACTCCAGACAGTGTTAAAGCTGCTCATTAATTATCATAGCAATGCCTGGGTGGGGAAAGGTGTGAGGGAGCTGCTCACTTAAAGGATCAGGAAAGAGGTAACTGGAGTCAGCCATTCTCCCCCCTCCACCTCATATAGAACCCTCTGTGCTTGCATAGTCCTCCCTAAATCACCTTGGCTCATTTATACTCTGAGCAACAAGTCTTTTGGGTGAATGAAGTATGGAAGTCTTCCCTTCCCTTCCCTTCCCTTCCCTTCCCTTCCCTTCCCTTCCCTTCCCTTCCCTTCCCTTCCCTTCCCTTCCCTTCCCTTCCCTTCCCTTCCCTTCCCTTCCCTTCCCTTCCCTTCCCTTCCCTTCCCTTCCCTTCCCTTCCCTTCCCTTCCCTTCCCTTCCCTCATCAGTTTGTCTAGACCCACACAAACACTCAAAACCTCTGCTAATTCGTTTGGATGGTAATTATAAATTCTATTTGTTCTCATTTAAGAAGCCCCAGATAGACTCCATGCATTATATTGCAGCTTCCATGTCCCATATTTAGGTTTTTACTGCTCTAAGGAACTGGCCAGCCCTGCCAGTTGTGCACCAACATACACTTCAGTGGCAGTGTGCTTTTGATGAGCTTAGTGATAGTTCCACAGTATCAATTATCTTTAGATTTGTGAAGCAAAGCAAAGATGATGAAGCAGACTCTACCAGGTCTTAATGCAGAACTACACAATGTATAATTTAGCATTTATTTTACTGCCAGAATTCTCTATATAATGTGTTAGTGCGCAAAATAGCCTATCAAATGCATTAGCAAACAAAAGCTATATAAAGACTCTTATAACCAAAAGGCAGCTTATGAATAATTCCCATTTCCATGCATTAGGAGTCATCCAGATAAAACACATAAAGTGCACTTAACTTGTCCCAGTGAATACCTATAAATTATATGAATAACCGTATATATATAATGCATATAATATCAACATAATATTTCAGATAGCTTAAAGGATAAAGTTGCTTTCTTGGATGACTTTGAAGACAATTTGCAAGCTTGCTCAATTTATGCTGACAGTAACTGCTGTACAGCTGCCTGATTTAGACAGAGGGGGGAAATGGATGCACTGTACAAGTTACAACAACAGAAGAAAAGCTGCTGGGCTACCTTTTGTGGTATCATTGGTACTCATTGACAGGACTGCTGCCAGCTGTTCAATTATCTGTCCAGAATACTCCAGAACACACAGTGCTTTATTGGTAGCTGAGGCAGAAAAAAAACCCCTACTTTTGACTCACATAGTACTTAGCAGTAGGTAAAGAAAACACACATTTATTAGATTAACATGGAAGATTTGGGAAGTATTTCAAAACTATGATGACAGAGGAAATTACATCTTTTGTGCCCAGAAATACAAAAGTTATAAATGAAATTATGGAATGCTCTGATTCTAAACAATTTTTGGTTCATTATCAATAATAAAATAACATCAAACTACATCTACAGGTCTGCAAATACACAAGCACAGAGTTTTGTGAGTTTGCACATTCAGCTAGCTGTGCACATTCAATTTTCAAGGCATTTCTTTGCTTCCACACTGCAATATCCACCCTTGCATTACCACTGGATAAATAATGATGCAACAGCCACAATTCATGGCATTGCTTCTGTGGGTTTCAAATTTTGCCAAGAAACCTTCAAGCAAGCACCAAGCTGCAACAGTAAAGGATGACAGAGATATTAAGCCATCAATGCAAATGGAGGCAAATTAAACGGACAATTGTGATTCCATGATTTAACCTTACAACAGAAGTCACAGAGCCTACAGAATACTTAAGGCTCCCCTAATTATATTTTTTGTAGGATTCGGCTCTTGGAAGGAGCGTGAATCATGGGTGAAGATGTAAAAAGGGTCAGAAATTTGGTATTTATGCTCATCTGTATACTGAAAAAAACACACAGCAAAGGCTCTGGCATAGGCACACACCACCTCAGCCACATTCAGCACTGCAGCAACACTTAGGTAATCAGGAAATATTACCATCATCCTCAACTCCCTTTCTTCTTTGGGATTGCAGCTGACTAATTACCACCAAATAATTTAGGAACAATTAAAGCATTTCTCAATGCGTGTTGTTTGAGAGCAAGTTCCTTGATGGAGTAATGAGCAAAGGCATACACTAATCACCCATTAACTGGCAGGGTGCTTAAACATCATTTCATCTTACTCTAGAAAGGGTTTTGTGCTGCTTAATTTAGTGCCTTTGGTAGACTCAAGGGTGGAAGACTGCTGAAAATGGGATCCAAATCTCTATTTAGTTAGATTGTCACATGATACAGCCTCATTGCCTTTTGACTGTGAATATTAGAGATTTATGGCTTTCTTTCATCTTGTGATCTCTTGGGATGGGTATTTGTCCTGTAGAATGAGTATAACAAGCTGCAAAACTAAGATGCCACACACAGAAGTTACACAAATGATTTTCAACTGAATATTCAGGAAATATTTGCTATGCAAAGGAATCAAGCCTTGTTCTTTCCTGGATTTAATTTTGCTGTGCTTTACCTAGGGGAGCACAACAGGGACTAATTCTGCCCTATCTGTCCTGGTGGACAACACATTTGTAATTTAGAGAAGCAGATTTGTTACCAGAGCCTGTAAAGCCAAGTATAGGGAAGAAGTTTGCTTTTCCTCTCTTCATGTGACCCCAGAATGCAGAAGGCACAGAGAGAAATAGCAAACATTTTGTGCATCTCCAGCTTGACTTCATCTTTTTCTTGCTCCCTGCTCAGGAAAGTTTTGCTCTGCCTTTTTCTCTGCCACTCTCCAGCTTTCTGTACAGAGAATCTGTCACAGACAATCCTGAGCAGTTTATGAATTGTTACCTCCATCCCCTCTCACTGCTCTTTCTTCTGATTGTGGTTGCAAACTCAGCTGTGACCCTGCAGAACAACATCATGCCCTCAAAAACACTGGGAAAAGGATTCACAGAACTCCTCACTGGCTTCTTATTTTAATCCTATTTGTTAAACCCACATTTCTAATGATTTTCTGATATGACTGTGTTGTATGTGTGTCTGCCCTGCTCAGTTTTGGACGTCTGGCTACCGAAAAAATAATTGACAAAATAAAGTTCAACAAACATATTAAAATTGTCACAAGTTTTGTGTAAGTGGGCAGCCTGGTAAGGAGGACAGATGAGAGCAAACATCTGTACAAAATGAAGTGAGATGACAAAAGCAATCCTGTTAGGGGGCCTGGAGAATTCACCCCAAAGACCATCCATGGCAGAGAGGATTCAGAAAATTCTCTAAGTACAGAACTACAGCTTGTAAAGAAAGCAAATTATTTTTTGCAAGTTTACTCAGATACACAAAACTTTGTGGGGAAGATCCTTAATCCTCTGCTGCAAATAAAGTATGCACTTAACCTTTACAGAAGACATCTTACTTGCCTTTACTTTTTTCTTTGTCAGTGAATCTGACTTTCAGTTAGCAGATGAATTTTATAAATCACATAACCAGAGAGTAAATTCTTGGTGCTTATTATGGAGTGCAGAAAACAAAACACAACTGGAGTCATTCTCTGAAATATTTCAGTGAGATAATCAGCTGAGGGCTTTTGGTGTTTTGGAAAGTGCAGGATTTGAAAGATTGTGGAAAGCTCTAGGTCTCTTAAAGTAAAAACCACATATATATCACAGATTAATAGTAAAATCTACTGTTAAACATCTGGTCAGTGTAGGAGCCTTCTAGTGAGTATTTGTAAATAATTGGAAGGTGTTGGTAGGTATGAACACTATGGGCAAGCCAAACATACAATTATGCTAGAATAATTAATTATGCTAATAAAAAAATTATGCTAAATAATTACTCTAGACTCCTAGAGGATAATTTTTTTTTAAAATCTACATTTCTTTCTGTTAGTCCTGCCGTTATTGACTTGATACACATAGGCTGGGGCTAATTTACACCTTTCTTGGTGACCCCAATGGAAATAACAGTGGGGCAGGCACTGTATTCCTTTCATACCCCAAATTCTTATGGAAATTCCTCCAGTCACCAAGTCCTGAAATTCTGATTTCTTTCGTGTTTATGTAGCAAAGCATCCCTATTGCAAACAGTGATTCAGCAGTGGAATTACAAGTTCCCTTGAGATTATCATAACCTTTTATCACAACCTCACCCAACAAGACAAAATAAGAGCATTAGGCAAGTCACATTTTGCTTTGAGGCACAAATTTTTCAAGGGTGTTTCAGTGTCATTGATCTATGCACAAATCTAATCCTGATCACTGCTGTGTCTAAACCTTCCTCCCCCCTCAGTGGAAATTATTTTCCCAGCTTTCTTGTGCAGTGGAAGTGTTATTTCAGCAAAGGGACCTGCAGCCCATGGTCTGGGAAATGGTCTGAGATTGCAGGACTGTGCAAGAAGCTGGCGACAACTGCAACCCCAAACCAGATACCTGAGAATAAGCTCAAACCAGCAGTGACCTGTTTTTCTTGATTAGATTTTGCAGCAGCAAGGCCAGGCAGAACTGCAAACACAAAGGCATCTGTCAGGAAAATGAAGTCTCAGTATGGATTTCAGTGAGTCTGTAGCTGGAACAGTTGTTTTAAAATATTTATAAGGCATTCACAATTCATGAGTTATGGGACATTCAGCCAATCAGGTTGTCAAAATCTCTGAACAGGTATTGGAGGATGCCTTCTATTTTAGAAATACACAGCAGTTCCTCTATGGTAACAATTGATAATAAGAATACTTGGGAAGAAACCCCTAACAACCACAAAAACAAGCAAACAAACAAAACAAGAAACTCAATTCAAAAACCACACTAAAAGACAGCAACAAAAAAAAAGCCCCAAACCATAGGGGGTTATTTTGTCCCTGTAGAAAAAAAAAAATGTTACCACAAGTGTTCACTAGTACCTGTAAGAGTACCTCTGCCCAAGTGTTATTTTACTCCCTACTCAGGCATCACCTCACCTTAGCTTACTGCCACCAACTTTTCATTTTGATCACATTCTCTGAAATCTGGCCTGTGACTGTGATGGAGAGCAGCCTTGATACAGCCTGAGACAAACCCCAGTAACAAGACTGGGCTTGCACAACCTTGGGAATGTAGCCTTAGGTCTCAAGCATAGTTTTGGGGCTTTGAAAGGGACCAGTGCAAGTGCCTTGTGCCTGTGAAGATGGGAATAGGAAGGTGCTGGTCCCTTGGCCAAAAGGATTGCAGAAGCCCAATTCTACTGTGAGAAATTTTACAGACCCAGAACAAGAGGGTTTCTCTCCCTCAACTAAAAAACAGAGGAAATCTTCACCTGGGTCAGCTTCTCTTTCCAATTCCCTATGAACTTTGCCATGCTCATGTAAAGGTGTTCACAGATGTCTAAGGATGAGGGAAGAGATGAGGATCTGACTCCATGTTTCAGAAGGCTTAATTTATTATTTTATTATATATATTACATTAAAACTATACTAGAAGAATAGAAGAAAGAATTTCATCAGAAGGCCAGCTAAGAATAGAAGAAAAAGGAATGATAACAAAGGCTGGTGGCTCAGAAAGAGTCCGAGCCAGCTGACTGTGATTGGCCATTAATTAGAAACAACCACATGAGACCAATCCCAGATGCACCTGTTGCATTCCACAGCAGCAGATAATCAATGTTTACATTTTGTCTTTGAGGCCTCACGGCTTCTCAGGAAGAAAAATCCTAAGGAAAGGGTTTTTCATAAAAGATGCCTGTGACATGCTCATGCAACCCAAGCAGCAGCATTCACATATCTGATCTCTGCTCACTGCAAAACTTCTTTTTGCATCCCTGGATTACGAATATTTTTATTCTCCCACCCTGTGCCAGCCCACCAGCCAAGCTGGCCACCCAAATTCTGTGTCCTGTGGCCCTTTGTGTGACATTGACAGGCAGCTCCTCAGTGCTGTGGCACGTGCTGAGCACTGACACTGGGGCTGGAGAAAAGCACAGCACAAAGAGAGAGCAGCACACAACAATAGCTCATGTTCCACATTCACACTGCTCAGAGTAGCTGGGGATCCTTCTGGTGGACAGGTGGTGTTCACACTTCAATCATTCCCTCGCAACGTGCAGATTTTCACTTCAAAGACATGGCAGTGTTGAAAAGGGATTTTTCAACCTACACAGAGTTCATTTCAGTTAAGAGAGGTTCATCTTCCCCAAGTTTGTACTGCTGGAATGGCTTTGCTGCTCCAGTGTTCAAAGTTCTCTCTAAACATCTTTTGATGAAGCAACACACCTCTCCTCCCTGAGGAGCACTGTGATGGTCTCCACAGGGTTCCTGGATGGGGAGCAGACGAGGATCTGACTCCATGTTTCAGAAGGCTTGATTTATTATTTTATTATATATATTACATTAAAACTATACTAAAAGAATAGAAGAAAGGATTTAATCAGAAGGCTAGCTAAGAATAGAATAGCAAAGAATGATAAAACCTTCTGTCTTGGACAGAGAGTCCAAGCCAGCTGACTGTGATTGGCCATTAATTAGAAACAACTCTATGAGACCAATCACAGATGCACCTGTTGCATTCCACAGCAGCAGATAATCAAGATTTACATTTTGTTCCTGAGGCCTGTCAGCTTTTCAGGAGGAAAAATCCTAAGGAAAGGATTTTCCATAAAAGTTGTCTGCGACAGAGCACTGCGGCACTTGCACATCCACAGCCACGTGCACTGTGTCTGTGGGGTTTTCATGTCTGTGTGTGTAAAAAAATACATGTAGTTATATTCTTCTGAATTACATATGGCACCAAGGACTCCAGATTTATGTCAAACTGCTATTTGTATCGAAGTGTGTCAATTTTTTGCCTTTTTTCTCTTCTTCCTCCTTCCCCTTTTATTTGTGAGCATAAGAGGAATCCTTGTCCCCAGGTCTGGGTTTTCAAGTGAGGGGATTTTGCTGTTTAAGAGAAGGCTTTTTGCACAAGCCATCCCTCAGCCAGGGCTTGGCTGAGTCCCAGGGAAGATGGAGATCCAGCTCCTTCCACTGCAGCGAGGCCAGAGGACGGATTAGGGTTGGTGAGTGAGTAATGGACTTTGATACTGTGTCAAGCCATGTAAGAAAGTTATCTGAGCATGCCAGGAGCTTATAAATGAAAGAACCACTTCAGAGATGAGGGTAGGACAGACCTGCGAGACTTAATGACTCAAAGAAAATCTATCTTCTAGTTAGGAAATGAATCCTTAGATGACTGACCTAAATCCCAAATAATTCCATACAACAGCAGGAAGACTGAGCTAAGTGCAGTCCTATCATTCAATCTTAAGTCTTTCTGTAGTATTGTAGAGCAAATGATAATACAAGGAACAACAATCAGATATCCAGAATAATGTAACAATACATGAAGGAGCTTAGCATAGGCAAGTAATAGCTGTAGGCTTCATTTGCTCTGTTTAGTTATGCTAATAGAAAATAAAGATTTCCAGAAAAGATTAGAAGCAAAGAGATTCAAAAGTGGCCTGGAGCTTTCTATAGGCAGAAGTCAGAAATCCAGCTGAGTTACAAATCAGTGAATAAATATATTCATTACCTTACAGAGAGAAAAATCATATTAGCAGTACGGGTATTTGTTTACCATGGTTGCATTAAGATAATTTAATAATACCATATTTAGTTGCCTTAGAGAAATTAAGCTAATGTTATACAAGTTTTAGATAATAAAAGGCAGATTGGTTTGTGCCAAAATGGAGTTCCTTAGCACTGAGCCTGCTTTACATCAGCAGATGGCCTCAAACCTCTCATGAATCTTAACACAGACTGAGGTAAGTCAGGAAAGACTTTCTCCACTCTTAAGTTACCTGCCTGTTACTGTTCTTTTCCTTTTCTGATTTTAATAAAATCTCCTCTTTTTTACATTTATTTTCTTTATCACTTCCTATCCACGTAATCACACATTCATATATTCCGTGTGACTGTAATGCATGTATCTGCCACATCATCTCTGTATGCTCTTCAAGTAAGCATGTAAAATTCAAAGTAAAATTATTGGTATTCACTAGATTGAGAGCTCCACATGCAGTATCTCCTGGTTCCCAACTCATATCTGGAGTCTACACAGCAAATTGCATCCTGGTGTGCTCTCTTACCTGATAAAGGCACTTTGACAATGCAAAGCACGGGCAGGTTCTCAGAGCCTTGCACAGGTCCATCCCTTTTCTTCCATTACAGCACTAGGTGAAATGCTACCCCAGATTATTCTCAGTGCCAGCCCTCTGGGCAGGGACACACTGAGGCTCTCAGCAGCTGCTCTGCCAGACCCCAGTAGTGTGATGTGGTTGGATTTTATGTTTAAATGCTGAATTTGCCTGCAGTTCTTTCAGCCTGGAGTGTAAAGGTGCAGTTTTCTAATCTAGAAGGCTCATGCAAGGTGTGTAAGGCCTTTTGTAGGTTCTCACAAACAAGCTGGTTTTGAAAAGTGCTGCGTAACTCCAGTGCATGCAGCAGTGGATATTCACAACTCTGGGAGAGCTTTACAGAATTCACAGAATCACTGGGTTGGGAGAGACCTTAAAGATCATCCAGTCCAACCCAGCCCCAACACCTCAACTAAACCCTGGCACCCAGTGCCACATCCAGGCTTTGTTAAACACACCCAGGGATGGGGACTCCACCACCTCCCTGGGCAGCCATTCCAGAACTTTATCACCCTTTCTGTGAAAAACTTTTTCCTAATATCCAACCTGTATTTCCCTCGACACTGCTTGAGACCATGTCCTCTGGTTGTGTCAGTGCTGCTGCAGACAGAGCCCAGCCCCAGCTGAGCACAGGCACCTTTCAGGAGCTGCAGAGAGTGACGAGGGCACCCCTGAGTCTCCTTTTCTCCAGGCTGAGCACCCCCAGCTCCCTCAGTGGTTCCTCACAGGGTTTGTGTTCCCAGCCCCTCTCCAGCCTCGTTGCCTCCTCTGGATGCCCTCAAACATCTCAACATCCTTCCCAAACTGAGGGGCCAGAGCTGGACACAGCGCTCAAGGCGCTGCCTCACCAGTGCCGTCTTTTCCAAGGAGCCGAACCTGGAAAATGAGGCTTGCTTGCCACAGTGAACTCCTTCAGAATTAATTACTGCTTATTTTGTCCTGAGAAATTCCTAAATGAGGGGCTGAGGAATAAATTTACCATAGGTGGTCTAACAGATTGGTGTCTCTGGACCATATCAACCATCCTGCACAGACACTGTTTCTGCCAGAACAACATCAGCACCTCTTGGTGAAAGCACTTCTGGTGCAAAAAAGGAATTAAGAAACCTCTTTTTTTCCTACAAGGCGTCAAACTAAAATATAACACAGTCTGCAAAGCAATTAGATGCAATTCCATCCCAGGCTCATGGAGGCTGGAATTCATGGCAGCAGTTGCTGTTTAGCTCAGTGCACAGCACAAAAAACTATAAACTCTATCTCTGAGGTTGTTTGCCCTCTGCACATCTCACCAAATTCAAAGACTATTGGATCTTGGGAATTAGTGATGGAAAACAGCCCCAACCTCATTCAGACCATCTTTTTAGCGATGCAAGACTGGTTTCCCAAATCAATATTTTAGTGCTTCCTCTAGGTCAGTTGAAAATTTTAATATAATAGAAAAGGGATTTAGTTGCATCTCCTGTGAACTATTTTATCACTAAGAGATGTTATAAGCAGTACAATTTTCTTTATATTCAGCATGTATTTTCCATTTAAAATTTCATTCCATGGGTGTAAATTAAACTCCAACTTGTTATGACAAATATTTTCTTGTTTTCCTCATGTTTACATCTTTCATAAATATGTAAACTGTTATAAACTCTCATCCACATTAGTTGTCATTAAATCAAAGCACTTTATACATATTTTAATGTTCTTTCTTGCACTAATTGTTCCAGTCCTTTGATCATTTCTTTCAGTCAGAGTGTAATCCTATAAAAGAGTGCTGAAGGAGACAAAAATAATTCACAGCAGAAAGCAAAGCAAAGCGGCAAACATGATTTCTGGATTTGATTTGGTAGGAAGAGAGGCCAAGGGGATCTCTTCAAGATGTTTTTAGGATCACTTTCATCACAAATCAAAAGGTCGAGTCCTCTTTACTTTGTGCTGAATTACAGCACCAAGAAATTATGTGAGGAGAGAGTGAGGAAGGAAAATAGGTGCAGTTTAGATACCTGAAGGGCACCAGCAGCAACACACCCACCAGCATCCCCTGCAAAGCAGAAATCCTGGGCACCAGGCTGAGCCCAGACCCTGAAAATTCCTGGTGGGAACCCCACAGGCCCCTGAGACCCCAGTGAGAGGGAAGCAGGAGCAGATTCACAGTCAGGGCACTCCCAGAGGCCAAAAAAAGAGCCTGAGAGATTTTAATAATGAATTTCACACTCTCTGCAAAATCTTCATGAGGTGTATCTGGCTGCTCAGACATGGGCCTTGGAGCATCCCAGTGGTTTTAGAGTGCTTAGGAGCAGAAATATGGAAAATTTTCTCTGGTTGTAGCATCAGAAGTAGCAGAGAGATATAAAACAGGAGGAGGACTTTCCACAGAAACAAATAGCTGGCCTGAACCAGGGGAAAAAAACACGAAAATGCAATTCAAACACATTCAAACACTTATTGAAGAAGAATCCATAGAGAATTTGTGTGTCACCAAAAACCCTATGATCTGTGGGAAAATATCCATGTGTGTGTAAAAAAATAAGATCTCACCTTCGTTTTATTATTTTGTTGCTTTAAAACAAGCTGGATTTGTTCTAAGTAACATATGTCCTTATTGCTTCATTTTATGAGCAAACAAATGATTCTGGCAGTTTTGACAGGGAGCACCACTACATCTGAGAGCTGGAAATCTGCGTGTAACATCTATTTAAAGCACCTCTGTGAAGAAATAATGTCAAAAAAATTCAGTCCACCCTACTGTGTCTTTTAGTGTCAGCCATCTATCAGTGCTCATGTGCTCCAGAAGGGATTGCTCTTCACCAAAAGAAAGACAATGCAGTGATTTCTCCTTCTGCAAGAGGACTTTTTGCTCTACAGCTGCTGAAAATCTAGCAGATGTTGTGGAGAGCAATATCTCATCTCCTTACTGCCAATTAAGTTATTATTTGAGAGATGGTTGGTTCTCAGGAACAGCCCAACACAAGCAAAAAAATCAGTGAAATTCAGAAAGCAGCCATAAACCTGTTTGCTTAGCGTGGTCCAGCAAATGCTTGCTCCAAGCTTTGTGGGGAGCAACAACAGGACAAGAGAGGGAATGGCAAGAAATGCCCACTAGAGAGCACTTTCCAAACTCTGCACAGGTCAGATCCTTTTTTCAAAGTAGATGATCCTAAATTCTATCATAATATTGGCTCTTCAGCCTGGAGTCTGGCCATATTCCCAAGGCAACATTAAGGCCTCCCTCCTTCCAAGGATTCAGCTCTGTACAAATCCAAAATCCAGATGGGAATAGATTGTGGAGTGCACCAGAATAGCCCCCCTTCTTTGTCACTGCACATTTTACCCCCTAAGAACATCTGTGGAATGCACCAACACAACAGACATATTCAAAACAAATGGGGAATTTTAATTATAGAGAGATTTCCACAACAAAAATGGCTTTCCTAGATTGGTGGGGACTAAGATAACATATTAAAACAGACCTCCTCAGTCTCTGAGGCTAACAAAATTAAGCTCTCAAATGTACCCTATAAGGTCTCCATCCAAACTCATGGTTAAATATCTGTGCCCTCTCGGCTGTTTTGCCAGCAGGAGGGTTTCTGCTGGCACCATTCAGCTCCAGATGTTGTACTTTTCTTTGTGCAGAAAAAGGAAAGAGCATTTCCTTTTTGTCAATGAACAAGAATGATGAGATTAAGACTGACCTCATAAGGATGCAAGAAACCTCCCTTCTTCCCTCTTATAGGTATGACAGGAGAAGAGAGTCAACACACAGAAATATTTTTCCTGTTTGCCTCACATGTGAGCTGTTTGGAAGCCACTGGTAGCAAAAGGAAATCATCATGGGAGAAAAATGGCCAGAAACTCAACAGTGGTATGTCTGAAGTGAGGACAAGAGTGATCTGGTAGTGAAATGCAAAGGAAAAATTTTCTGGTTATTAACTTGTGGAAAAACTGTCCAAAAATCACTGGAGGGGAAGGAAATAACCTTCCTGACCAATCCTCCAGATTAAGGAGGATTATGGATTTTCACCACATGGTATGAGGTGTGGGCAGCAGCCAGTGACCCTCCCTGAAGACAGGAGCTGGAAACACCTTGCCACAGAGCACCCAGTAAAAGGCAATGGGAGTGAGCCCTCAGATCTTGGTAGACTCCAGAGTTTGCATAAACAAATTCTTTATGAACTGAAAGATGTGTCATTTTATTTATTGCCATCATAAATCATTACTTTTACATGGCTTTTACAGGTACCAAATTGGTGCAATTATGAGGATTTCTGCATTTGCCATTTCCGGAGGCATTCTGAATTATTAGCATTGCTTCTCTAACACATGCAATTTTTTTGCCAGAAGGACACCATACCATTAATTCTGTACCCTCTGTAAATGCAGCAACTATCTACCAAACAGTTATTCTGTGCCATGCTTCAAGGATACTTTCACCTTCCCACCCTCCAGTGCTGTTGCTGGGCAAAGGAGGAGAAGCCACAATTACCCTCTAGGGAGAGAGGGTCAAGAGAAGCCCCAGGACAATTTCAACTTTCTTTAAAACACAAAAAAACAACACACAGAGAACCCTATAATAAATTACTGTATGTAGACCTCTACTGACTCTGTTATTTACCATTAAATTCTGCACATTAGTTCCCATGAGTATAACCTATAAAATTTTAAGATTAAATATTCCATTTAGCAGGGCACATGCAAATTAGCCAGCAGCAGGGTTCCTCAGGTGCCAGCCTGGACCAGGCTCACCAGTTTTCTTTCTCATGTAAGCTATTTCTGGGATCAAAGAGGCAAGAGCTTGTGTAATAAACACTTGTCCTCCGCTTAGAAGAGGAAAACTCAAACTGAGATGAGTAAGAAAGCCTCTGTAGGAAAGGTCTTTTTCAATGGAGATGTCAGGAAAAGGGGCAGGGCTGCTCCCTGCTCAGGTTTTCGTGTTGGAGAGGGTCCAGCTGTGCCCATGAGCTCTGTCACAACAAGCCCAGATCCCACAGAGCACAGGGACCCCTCACTCTCTGAGGGATGGGGTGGCAGCAGGTGTCCCCAAGGAAGATGTGCTGGGGCCATGGTCCAGGGATGAGCAGCACAACCCATCTCTCCCTACAGACCCTCAGGAGATCAGAAATTGCACATCAAGAATCACCCTGTTCTCACACAGAGACATCCTTACATCCCTCTAGCAAGAAGTCCATTGGTTGCATTAAAATCTTTCTTTTGACATCAGTATTTTGGTAAGTCCTTTAGATACAGCCAGTAAAAAGCTCATTTTTTTGCATAAATAGATTTTTTTTTCTCTCTCTGCTTGGAAGAGGCTAGGCCCTATTTAGGAGCTTAATTAGCAAGACTAGAATAAAACTCCTATATCCAATCGTGACACACAGACCTCCATTAACAAAACTCTGCCAAGAACAAAACTGTGGCTATAGAAAATGAATCAAAGGCCAAGTCCCAGCTCCCCATCCTTGCTTTTAGGATGTGCCAATGTAGAGAAGAGACCAATATGAGCCTGAGCTGTGGTGGGAAGAGACCCTTCCACCCTGGAGGTAAATAATGATGATCTTTAAGGTCCCTTCCAACCCAAATCATTTTATGATTCTATGAATACAAAATCAGAGAAGCTGTTCGTGTCATCCCTGAATAGGAGGGCTGAATTCTTGTGCTGTCCTCCTCGCTTCCCCTCCCTTCATAATTTAAAAATAAATTAAAGCAATTATGAATACGTTGCACCTCATTTAAATAAGAACAGAATATTTGAACCTGCCCCTCTGTGCAAGCAATGCAGCTAAGCCCCCATGCCACATGGCTTGTTAAATCAGATGCATTCATCCAGAAGACCCTGAGCACCTAACACTTGAAGTATAGCAACTTATTGAAGGTCAGCTCATGACTACAAGGATTTTACTCCAGAAACCTCAGATCCCATCATTCACAGTGAAAATGCTGACTAGAAATGCTGGAGTTTTTTACAGCCTGCTGTCACTGCTAGCAGTGATTACAGCCATCAGCACAGCATCAGTGTCTCACAAACAGATGTGCAGTCAGCTTCTTAGCATAGTCTGTTGTGAAAGGTGGATCAGGTGAAAAGGAATTTAGAAAGAAAGAGTTAAGCTGGAAATACTCATTTTCATTTGCCAACTAAGTTTTCCATTTTAGATATATGTTGCTGGAGTGTTTGAATTGCAGTGGTGTCACATTCAGATTTTCTGAAAAATCCCTTTGCCCAGGATTTTGCTCCTGGGAAGCCGAGATGCCTCAGAGAAAAGGAAAACAATTCATCCCTCATTTGCTTCTCCTCTGTTTTGCTCATGTAGAATGTGTTTGGAGATTGTTTGCTCACAGGTGATTGTTTCATTGGATTCTGATGTGAGTTGTTTTCACTCATTGGCCAATCAGGGCCAAGCTGTGTCAGAACTCTGGAAAGAGTCACAAGTTTTCATTATTTTTAGCCTTCTGTAAGTATCCTTTCTGTATTCTTTAGTATAGTTTAGTATAGCATGGTTTAATACAATATAGTATCATAAAGTAATAAATTAGCCTTCTGAGAACACGGAGTCAGATTCATCATTCCTTCCTTCGCCATGGGGGACCCAGCAAATACAATAGTGAGATATTATGAGAGTGTAATTTCTACTGTAGAAATGCTGCCCCTGTGCTACAGACACCCTGATGTCATCCCTGGTGTTAAACAAGCAGCCTCTCTGATATTTTCAGATGAAATGACCTGAAAGGAACTTGCTAAGGCAGCCAAAATGTTGGGCGCAAAGGGTTTTCCACCCTGGGAGGGTCTCCTTTGCAGTTTATTTCCAGGGTTTTGCATTCCACAGGACAGGAGGTGTATCCAAGTCCGTCAGAGGACCACCCTTGAGTCCCTGGTCTGTGTAGTTATGGCTCAGCTACATCTCAATCAGCTCTATCCAAAAATCTCACAGCACTGCCAGGACAGTGAACATCTAATGCCATTCATTTTTCAACAATTCACTATTTTTTTTTTTTCTGACAGGGCAGTAAACATTTATAGATATGTTGAATTTTATAGGCACTTCCCACAGAAACCAAAAGAGCTGTTGCCACTAATGGAATCACTCATCAAAATAAGGGTTTGTAGGATCAGTCTGTTAGGTTTCAATATTATTTTTTATTCATATGAGTTTGCAAAATTCAAATGGGGAGCAGAAAGCAGCTTTTTAAAATAGCTTGTGCTACATTTGTATCTAATGCTGCAGTGGGATGTATTTGCAGATTGCTTTACCAAGTCCACTTAAAACCTTAAATCAAGACATTTAAAGCCTGCTCACTGCAATTTGAAAGCATGAGTAAATTATTCTCTAATTCAGTTTGCACTTAACAGCTTTACCACAGCTGAGAGTCCCCTACTGACCTCAGGGACTGAGCAGTAGAAGATCTACCTCTTAAACATCAAGTGAATTAAGTTCTTCTTTTTGGACCAATATACCAAATACTAATATTTAAGTATAATTAGAAAACTTATAAGAGTTATAAAAGGAGCAACACACAGCAAAATCTGTAATGTACATTTCTATTGATCTATAAGGTTTTTCTCACTAGTTTCATGACACAAAGGACAGGCCCTGAATAACTAAGACCAGTTTGAGCAAATTCATCTTTGCAAGGAAGGCTTCTGTAGCACCAATTGTTATGCCCAAGAACACATTAAAATGTTATGTTCAAGAATATATAAAAATTATTTTCCTTATTATTTTAAATCAATGCAGTTTGTTTTCTGCCACCCTCACTAGCAAAATGCATGTCACAGAGAGCAACAAATGGCCAAATGCCTCCTCAAGGTGAACATTTGACCTTTTCAGTTTCATAAATAGAAGATTACAAGTGATTGATTCACATTTACGTGGAAATGGTTGGTTTTGAACAGTTTTCTTGGTTCACTTGTCTGAGCACTTTCCAAGTGAGTCCATGGCTGAGTCATGGGCCAGGACAGGAATCTCCAGAGGGGAGCATGGTGGAGAATCCTGATTCAGCCATGAGAAGTCCTTGAAAGCAGAGGACTTTGAGTGGACCAAGTCAAACCTTTCCATAATCACAGGAACTAAAATCCACACGCAATCATAGAATCTTTAAGCCCAGAAAAGTCCTCTTTGGACTGGAAAAGATCACTGAGTCCAACCATTAACCTGACACTGCCAACTCCATGACTAACCTGTGTATCTAAATATCATATGTAGATATTTTTGGAACATTTTCAGGGATGGTGACTCCATCACTTCCCTGAGAAGTCTGACAGCTCTTTTGGTGGAGAAATTTTTCCTAATATCTAATGTTAACCTTCCCTAGCATAACTTTAGCCCTTTTTCTCTTGTCCTATTGCTCGTCACCTGTGAGAAAGGAGCTGACCCACACTGGTCAACCTTCTTTCACTGTTGCTCCTTACCTGGGGACAAAGGAGTCTGAGGGACTGGAGTTGGTCCCAGCAGAAGCAGTGCTGGTATGAGCTGTTCCACACAAATCCCTCTTTCCTCCTCCTTTCCCCCTGATCACAAAGCCAGCAAAGGGAGGAGAGGAGAAAGCAAAGGGAGAACCACAAAAGCAGAAATCCTGACCCCTCCAAGACAACACAATAAGTAATTCCTCCAAGATACCTCCCACACCTGTACCTCAGATCTGGGGAGTCTCTGTGAAGATATCTCCCATACCTTTACCTCAGATCTGGGGGTCTCTGTCACCTCTCAGACCCCATTCCTACCTGCCAGCACTAACCAGATCATCCTCGGGCAGGTCCCCGCTGCTCAAGTTGCCAGAGGGCTGCTCCCCCTCCTGGGCTTGCACCCATGGGTGCTGCAGGCTCATCCTCTGCCGCAGGACCTTTCCTCCAGGATGTGCTCAGCCCAAGCCTTTCCCCACCTGCCTGTGCTGAGGGCTGTTCCCAGACTCTCAGGTGCCTCCTCCCTCTCATCTCCCAGTCATCCTTCCCCCATTAGTGCCTATTGCAGAGGATGGGAGCAGCATCCTTGGAAATGGAAAGTGGGGAGAGTGCTAATTGATGGGCTGCTGCAACCATTAGGCTCCTGTCAAAAGCCACTAGAGGGAGAGGCAAAAAAGAAAACCATCAAGAAGTTTCCAGAGATTGTGTTCCCTTCCTAAATCCATCTTTGCTCACTCAAACCTGGGGCCATCAACTCTTACATCAGGTCTGGCTTGGGCAGAGCTGCTGCAGGATGGTCTGACACAGCACAGCCCAGGAGCAGCTGTCCTGCATACTGCAAGGAGAATATGGAATTTTCCAGATTTAAAGCTGCACCACAGTGCTAGACAATCAGGAACTTGTACTCATACCCTGCGCTCAGCAGTGGCAGGGCAGATCACTGCCACTCCAGGGAGAAGGAAAGCCCTAAAAGTCTGGACATACATTCTCTTAACAGGCTAAAACCCTTCAGGCTTGTTGCCTTTAAGGCTGGGGTTCAGGCTACAATTCTTTAAAAATATAATGTATTTTAACAGCATTTAAATAAGGCATTATTTTTGCATCTCAGTCCCTATACATGCTAACACAAGCTACTTAACATAATCTCTACCAAGATTCGTATTTAAGAATCAGAGAGACATAAAAACCGCTCCAGAAGCAGTGTTTTTATACCAATTTACAGACTAAAATACAAAAATTATGAAGTAGGAAAGCACAGCTGCCTGATGGAATCAGTGACAGTTCCAGGAGCCCTTCCTGAAGAGAACAAATTGCTCCAGCCCACTACACTAAGCATTTCCCAGAACAAATTATAGGGATTTTTCAAAAAGGCATATTTGCTCCAAACACCCCTTCAAACACTTAGCATGAAAGGCCATAATAAGGTTTTATAGCTGTCATAGTCTATTGGGTCAAAAACACATTAAAAAACCCCAGAGCTTAAACACTTAACAGGTATGATGGATCACAATGGAGCGTCCTATTGAGTAAATAATGTCTGCTCCAAACTCTTTTCTAAATAAAGGCTTACACAAGAGAACCAGTGGCTTTCAAGTAGCCATTATGTTCTTTCATACCAATTTCCATGTTTCCATGACAATTGCTTCACTTTTTTATTGCTAAGAAAACTCAGCAGAGTGTTTTCTTCTGAGCTTGGAGCAGGTGTTAACCAGATATCTCTGCATCAGGAAGAACCATTACTAACAAGTCTCAAAACAGCCCAGCACCTGAGATAAATATTATAACTCTCAGTCCTCACCATAGCCCAGCAGTCCCATCAAATACCATAATCTGTAATTTGCTTTATAATGACTGTAGGCAGATTTTTTGAACAAATGTACACAGAATTGAGTACAGAAAGATTGATTGCTTATTGTTTCTGCTCTTTTTGACCCTATAATTCATTTCCCTGGGGTTGTTTTTCTGGTGAATTTGGCTTTATGTCCTTATTGGACTGAGCTGGTTGTATCTTCAGGGGTGTTTATTAACCAGCCACAACTCCAGCAGGAGTGGGTACCTGCTGAACACTTTGGAAGATTTAACTGTCAGTGATATATTTCAACCCTTTGGAGATCAGCATGAAGCACAGGCCAGATCAAGAATTAGTTGAAAACAATGAGAGGCTTCCCATGGATGGCAGAAACCTCTGGAGGAAAAAAGAAAAGTGAAGTTTCCTTGCCTTTTTCTGAAGGACATTCTATTTGCTGTGAAAAATGACATACTTTTCAAGCAGCACTATCTTGCAGTGTATATAATATTTCAAAAATATCTTGAAAGCTTCATATTTTAATAAACAGTTCCTACATCCATTTTTTATTAATATGTTTTTAAAAGAGGAGTAGAGAATTAACAGTGTGAGTCAGATCATCAAGAAGGCATAAATCATCACAGCTCCACTGGTTTCAATTTATACTGCTTCTGAAAAAGACTCTATACCTTTCTGGAATCACAGAGTGAATTCATCATCCCCAAATAATTAAGGATTTAATTTAATTATCTGTTAATCTCTTCATTTTATGACTGGCTTCTGAAGGATGGCAAGAACTGCGGAGAGCTTTTGCAAGGGATGTTAATGATAAGTACAGTGTAAATCATAATTTTGATATATCCATAAATACTGAGCAAGTTAATGGTGGGAGCTAAGTGGAGGAAGGGACTGTGTGCCATACCATAGACATATAATCTCCTGCATAAATATATTATGGCTTATTATAAAAGCACACACTGCAGAATATAAGGACTAAACCTTTTGGTTTCATCCCAACCATAAAAGCCCTCTTGGAGATTTTGATGTGCTTCTAGCCAGAATAGTTTGGAATAGGAAAAAAGAAAACAGTAATATTTAAAACTGACATCTGATTCTGCAGAAATTTAATTTTGAGCTATATTACCCTGAAATGCCAGGTACCACAATGATGGAACAGGGAAAATGCTTCAGGGAGAAGAGCAGAAAATGCATCAATTAAAGGATGCCTAATAGCCTGCAGTTAAACAGCTTTCACAAATAGGAGGTAAAGGACAAAGTGTTCAGCTGCACAACAGCAGACACAGCTATATGCAAATAAAATACTTCTATCCAAGAAGGACATTTTGTCTCTTACAACTAAACCACTCCCAGAGCCCATTTAAGCTCCATGCTTTGACTACAGTAATTATCTCATGTCTCTTAATATGATATAATATCTACTTATGCTTAATGGATCTGTTTTAATTTCTAAGGAAACTACCTGTTTGCACAAATGAAACTTGTATGATGATTAAAATATAATTTTCACTCAGGCAATAACACTTTTCAACAAACAAAACCATAAATAGAGATGTTACATCTATTTGAAGACAGACTTATAAAAATGTGAATGTCCTCTAGTACTCAATGCCCTGACTATAAATTGCTGCATATTATGGAAATTAACCATTTCTCATCACTGAATATCAAACAAAATGAATGAATATAAAACCAAAGCTAACTTAAAGTAGTCAAATCAATGTTACACTAAGTCAACTGAGCTTCAGAACAGGGAAAATACACATTATTTAACTAATAATGAAATATAATTTACATAATTAATTGATATCAGAGACCCATCTGCTGAAAGCATCCAAACAATGTATTTAAAGACTTTAAAATTCCTTTTGAAATGGCTACTGTTCGCAGCAAATTTAACAATGAGAAAAACCAACCCCAAACTCTTCAAGGAAACCCAGTTCATGAGACAACAGAGATGCCAATTCCACTTGTTGCACCACATTAACTTCACATTTTTTAAAAAATCCTCTGTTTAATTTCTCTTATTTCCAACCTATGAGACATTCAATTGTTTGTGAAGTAAATATGGCAATCTATTATTATTTAATTTGACCACCATGCTAGCTTCCAATGCTGCAAGGGCTGTAACCATATCCCACTTAGTTCAGCCCTACACCATATACCAGCTCTAAAATACAGCCTGAGGGGAAAAGAGGCTTGTTTGGTTTTTTTTTTTGTAATGCCTTTTTTATATTCATCCAACCTTAAATGGCATTTTTAAAGGCCACAAAGGAAATCAGTTTAGCTTAGTTTCCTCAAGAGCTCTTACTGTATAAATGTTGTTGTTGCAAATTCTTGGAAACTTTTCTCAAAAGTCAAATAAACTTGAGTGCTTAATGTCTGGAGAAATTTGCAAAAATGCAGCTAATACGAAAAAAAAAAAAAAAAAGAAAAAAAAAAAAAAAGAAAAAGCATACAATCAAGCCCTGTAAAAAATTCTGATCAAGCAACATGCATGCAGCCAGACAACTTGTCCACAAACACCAGAATCATCTGCTTGCAATTTATTTGCTACCATTGCAATATTTCTAATAGATTGATGCATATTTTTCACTCACCCTCCATATTTTTTTAAATCTCTTCATTCTGGACAAATTGGTTTTGTTCATCTCTGAGGTCTGCAGATCAAATACATATCCTATGTGGCTGTAAACATGTTTTACAACCAGTCAGGAGCTTAAAACAGCAGAGTGATGGATATTCTTGAAAACAGAGGCACTCCCTGGCTTTTAATGCTGCTTCCAACAACCACACAGTTCCCAGCTCAGCATAAAGTAACCAATAGCTGAACATAAGCATAAAAAAAAAGAAAGGAAAGCCAAAATCCCTTCTTTGAGATGATATAGGAAGAAGTCTTGAGCCATCCAATGCTTGATTTAGGTCAGTGAAAAAAAGAAAAGATGCTATTATGTCAGCCATCCAACTTTAAGATGACTTGTGAGCTGACAGTCATGGCACTTTAAAGCACCGTCATGATGAGTCTTTACAAAGGGATTGTTTTAATCCTATGGGAAAAAAATATTAAAAAATGAAAAAGGAAAAAATCCAAGCTACTTAAGCAGTATGGAAATCACATGATGTTATAAAAATGTCTTAAATGTGCTGCACGGGAAGAAAACTGAGAAATACCTTATGCAGTGCTTTCTACTTTATTTCTTGGTTTTTTAAGGGTGAGAGATCTGTATGATGGTGGCCATCTACAGACCTGCCATTTTTCCTAAATTAACTCTTTGCTTCTCTTTAAATAACAATAAAATATCATATAAAACAGAAAACACAGAGATGTCACTTTTTATGTCTCCTGAAAATCAATCAGTTACTCATTAAATTGTACCAATTCTTTTAGGAAGGAAAGGCATCAGTGAGAGAATCCGGGAGGGAGATCCCATAGAAAGTCATAACCATAAAAATTTTGATCACAGTTCATGCTACCCAGCTCATAGGATGCTATAAGAGAGAAGGACCATTTGGTTTTATCGTTCATACATCTGGACTTCTTATGTTCCCTTTTATAATTTCAGGAAGTGGAAAAGAAAGCAGAAAGCATGTGAAATATCCCTCTCTGGTAAAACACAAAACCCCCTACCATATCGTGAATCCATTTCTGGAATGAGAAGACAAGTTTGTTTGACAAACACTGGCAGTTACAACTCTAAAGCTGATATTCTGCGGTGTGGGGGAGCCACCTCTACACAGAGGACACCCTTTTGAAGTGTCAGCTCTGATTGAAATCCTGGGGGTATAACGCAGGTGCTGGAAGGAACTCCTCCAGCAAAGTTATAAAAGAGATTTGCTTTGAATATCTGGTGTTGTGACTGGCTCTCTCAATAAGGAAAGGGATGGCCACCATATCCTCGTGTGATTGATGCTACTTTCTTTGTCACATTGTGCTACCACACTGCAGCATCCCATGAACTCTCCCACCTTGGTCAATCCCCAAGTCCCCAGCCCTGGTACTACTCAGCCATAGAGCTAGCCCTCCCAAAGGGAAAAACAGACTCCCTCGTGGACTTTTGTGCCACAGCTTCCTCTGGTTTCTCCTTCCCCTCTCACTGGCTCGGCATCCCTGGTGGCCACCCCCTTCCCCTGGAGGCCAGTCCCCTCTGCCCAGCCCTTAGCTCTGCCTCCCACCCCTTCCCCTTTACAAGCTGTCTGCTCCACGTGGTTCACCCTCTTTCTAGCCAGCTTTCCCTTCAGGAACTGTGTTACTCTGCTGGAATAGGCTCTTTTGCAAGGTTTTTTCTCGCCTGTATTACTGACCCAGACACGGTGAGTGTTGAGTGGAGGTTTGACCATGTTGCCTGAATGTTAACTCAGCTTGCCTTTCAACAGGAGAGGTTTGCTGGGGACAAGAATTAGGCAGCAGCACCCACCTTTCTATTTGACACTCAACATGGGTCTCCATACCATACATCTTCATCTTTGCGCTACAGCAGCACAAAAGGAGCATCAAAACTCCTCTTGCCTTCTTACAACACAGTATAACTGTCCTTGATCAGATTACACTTAACATAAGACCATGTTGTCATTACATTGCAAGGGTTCTATATTGCCAGAGTTTTGTACCTCCTTGATGTTTCTTGTAGGCAGCTCCTCCAGGCGCTGACTCATCCTCACAGCAGCCAACTGACTCCAGTTCCCACCAATCCACTCTTTTATAACACTCTTCTTATTGGCTACAGGTGTGGCCTGTTAAAGTCAGGCCTGCTCCTAATCTTTAATAATTAACCCAGCTGCAACTCTTTAGGGGGTAAGATTACTTTCTATACTACCTTTATTTACTTGTATTCTATTCTGCTACAAGACCACATTTGATATTCTGGTCAATACTCACACAGCCCTCATGAAACCTTTTCTCTCCTCTGCAATGAAAGGCAGAAGAGTTGTGGGTCTGAACCTGTGATGTTCTAATTGTGCAAGGTGCCAAGCAAACCCACGTGGGGCTGTGCATTGACCTGCAGTTTGGGACCTGACTCATGCTTCCTAATGGCTGTGAGATGTTTCACTAAATGTAAGGATCCATTTCAAATGTGGATACCAAATTTAGTTTACATCAAGACCTGTTATGTGCTAGCTGTGGAAATGACAGACTGGTCCTGTGCATCTAATTGATTATTTTAGTCTCACATTTAGTATTAGAGTCCTAATTTTGTTCCATGAGGAGCATTCCCATTTATTTTAATGGCAGTGGAATCTGACCCTTGTTCAATAAAGAATAAAAGTTTCTCATCTCATGTTTATCTGAAAGGACTAGCTATACCTCATTAAATTTCTTCATAATCCCTTAGTAATCAGCCTCTCAATTATCTAACAGTATTCCAAACTTTTTCAGACTTAATTTTCTATCATTCTGGCAACACACCCTTAATCTGACTGCCATTGATGGGATGGGTAATAATATTTCAATTTTCTCTGTATTTATTGTTAGTCAGATTAGCTAATGATTAGTTAGATGTAAGAGAATGTGTAGAAACCCTTCTTGACCTGATGCAATTAGTATTGAGGCCCCAAGCACTTCAGTGAAGCTCAGTGCAGACAAGTGCTGTTCTGGGAGCACGTGCTCTGCCTGCAGGCACAGCTGTGTGACTTCTGCATGGAGCAAACCCAGAGTGACAGCTTCATGCAGATATGGGCCTGCCCACTAAGCTGGGTCACTCTCTGAGAGCTATTCTACTCTTTACTGCCTTTGTTTATGCACTACTAGACACCCACAGCTAAAAGTGCGCTTTCCTAGATTCCAGTGATACCCAAAATGCAATGGAGTCTCTCCCTGAAATGGTTCCTCTAACCAGTAGGAGAATGTGCTTTGTGTTCCTTTGTCCTCAAAAGATGGGGATGGACTTCTGGCTTTCCATGCTGTAAGAAGCAAAATTGTCCAGGAGAATCCTTTTGTTTTCTGTGACCAGGGCTGATAAACAACACACCACATCCAGGCCAAGGTCAAGCCAAATGTGACTCTAGCTTGTGGATTTCTCCTTTGTCATTTGAATGTTATGGTCAGGAGAGAGGGGAAATATTTTTTCTGAATTAAAGCCACTGCAGAATCATTCAAAATGCTTTAACCAAGTTAAGGGCTTTTGACATTCTAATGTGTTGAAAAGTGGCTTTCAGCACATTTTTAACATTGTTTCATGGTAAAATCCTCATTCAGAAATAAACTGCTGTGGTTCATTCACTATACTCGTTACTCTGACAGAAACATTTTAGGAAGTCCGAAGCCCACAAATGTCAAAGCACTGGAATTTCCTAGGTCTTGCTGACAAGGTGAGGGGGTTTGAGGAGGTTGGAGCAGAGCCCAGCTATTAATGACCAAATCACTCTCTCATGTCCTTCAACTCCTTTCCACAAACTCTGACCTCTAAATGAACCTTACAGCAAATATAAGATGTAAGTGTAATTCCTGTTCTCTCTTCACTGAACCATAGAACTTCTCCGGCATGACCTGCACTTTGGGAGAAACAGGAGAAGAAATGGAGACAAGCACAGGTATAAAAAGAGTCATATTGATATTTTCAAAAAAAAAAAAAAAAGCAGCAGCAACTGTCAAATTTCCCACAAGTTCTTACAGATGATACTTCAGTATTAACTTTCTCCATTTGGCTTCTTGGTGGGTTGCACATTTGTGCCATTGAGCAGTGGCTGCTGCTGCTGCTGTGGGTTTTGCTGCTTTGCTTCCAGGAAGGTGAGATGCTCAGCTTTTGCCCAGTAATTTAGTTAAACATAATGGAGTGAAATCATCCCAGAATATTTGCTGCAAGCTCAAAATCCCACCTCAGCTGCATTTACTGAGTGCAATAACACTGTGTGTGTTCCTGTAAGTATAATTTGGTTCCTATAGCAGCTCTCAAATTAACAGAAGAGGAAGAAGATTTGATTGCAGTAATCGATCACAGGATTATAAACCACCGGTGTGGAAGGCAGGGAAAAGAAAATCTGCACGGCAAGGAGATACTGGGAAAGTTTTTGCTTTCCAGTAAAGGCTGAGAAATATTAGTAGGAAATCACAGAGCACTGCTCACACCTCATTTGGATAGTGGATACAATTTTGGTCACTCATATTTATAAGAAATGAAAACAAAACAAGAATAGATGCAAATAATGGCTGGTAAATTATTGGGGCAGTGGAGAAACTGTCTCATGACAGAAAATACTGGAGCCTAATTAAAGTAAGGGTGCCATCTATAAATATACTGAGAAAGGAAGCAGAAGTGGGGAAAAGCTATTTAACCCCAACTTTAGCACTGACACAGGGCAGATATGTATAAACCAGAAAGAACAAATGCAAGCTAAAAATAAAAAAAATGGTTTGTGACCATCCAAATCTGGGGTATCTTCCTAATACAAACAGAAAGGAATAAATGTTACACAAATCTAAATCATTGTTGAGTGGTTTATGAGGGGGACAGGATGACAGGGTGCCTGCATTATGACATCCTGAAAAGCTGCTACCAATTTCCTACTCCTCACAGTGCTTTCCTGACAGAATTAGGCAAACATCTTTGCAAACTGGACCTGATGCTCAGCTGCACTGTGAGCCCCAGCTGTGACCATTTTCTGCTCCCAGTGAGAACACACTGCCCCACAAAGTGATCTTAGGACTGTTCCAACTTTCTCCATTTACCTATGCAAGACCCTGGGTCCATTTGGCACCTCCTCACCAGGACATGAGCTGATCATACCCCTGTATTTTGGCAACAGCCAAATGCAGAATGTTCTGACAAGTGAAGAAAATACAAAACTCCAAACAAACAAACAACCAAAAGCTAACAAAAAGCTAGCAAACAAAATCTACAAAAGAGGAAAAATATGTCAATCTGCAGTCCTGTTTGCTGATGATGTCCTTAGAAGTGAAAGAAGCTGAATCACACTCTGATTGCCATCACAGCTCATTAACTGACTCTGGAAATGGATATGGTACCCCAGAGCCACAGCCCAAACCAATGAACAGGGAATGTGAGATTCCAAACTCATGGGGAAAAAAACAGAGCAAAAAGACTCCCTGAATTATTGCAGAAGTAACTGCTGGAAGTAAAAGGAGCAGAACTGGAACACCCAGCACTCCATCTCATCTCATGAAGATCTTATAATGGCTTGGACATGTGTCAGTGCAGCTGAGCTGTGATGAAAACAGGTGCAAACACACGAGGCCACAGTGAGAGGAAGATGCTGTGCCCAGCTCTGCCCACAGATGGCTGTGACTCATGGATGGAAGCCTGGAGGGAAGAATTTTCACACCTCCAGCTTTCCCCTGTCTCTCCAGCCTGAGCTGCCCATTGTAGCCTCTGAAGATGATGGCAGCTTTTGGCCAAAATACAGAAAACTGACGTGTTCTGTTTTTCCCTTGCCTCCAGGACTGGTTGTACTCATAAGCCTGCTCTGATCCTGCTGCATGCTCAGGAGCAGGGAGGTGGATGTCAATCTTTCCCTGTTTTCAGCAGAGGGATAAGTCACCCCCAAACAGTATTTTCCTGCTCCTCCTGCCGCTATCAGGAGACTAAGGACAACATGCCCATTGCTATCCCACACTGCCCATGTGAGCCACACAGGTGTTTGAATGCTAAATCCTGCTCACTTTATTGCAATAACCCAGGAGACACTTTTAATGAAGTTCCTCCCTAGAGTGTGTAGCACACTGCAGCGTGCAGCCACCTCGGTTATGGCAATAAAACATTGTGAGGTGGCTCAGAAAATTCATCTTTTTTTTACCAGGTTATCTTCAGGGCAGGTCAGTTCACCTATCCCACACTGATGTGGCTCACAGCAGGCCATTGTGTACAGACCATTGTGCTGGCAGGCTGGGGACAAGCAGCTCCCTTCTCTGGCCCTGCCTTCCAGCCCCTCATGCTGGGATTGCACTGAACTCCTGAGCCTGCCCAGTGCTTCATGGAAACACCAGCGCTCTCAGGGCACGGAGTCAGCTGTTTGCAAGCAAAAAGCACTGGGAAGAAGCCACAGTGCAGCAGAGTGAGAGTACAGAAGATCATTAGCAGCATGAAATAATGTCTATTTAATGGTCTCTACTATTTGCATATATATTAACTCAAATGAATGCTTCAGCCACATCCATGTGCTATGTAGAGAAATATGAAAGGGGAAAAAATGTCTTTTCTCATAAGTAAGTGCACATTGGCAGGCATGGAGCCTTTGCAAAATGCAGCACCTATTTCTGCTTAGTTATTCCAAGTCACACTCAGTGGCTGATTTCCAGCCTGCAGGAGATGGAAGAGAGGAGGCTTGAAAGCAGCGTGGGCTCCTGGTGGAACAAGATAATCTGAGACAACCTGCCATCTCCACTGGCTGTCACTAAAAGGCCCCATTTGTTATAGATTTTATACTTTTTGCAAGCAGTGTCTTCATCAAACTCAGCTACACAGATTTTAGGATCCCAGTATGAGGTGTTTAACAGTTTCTCCTTCCCTCCACTGCATGTGTTCTGTCTCAGCTTGTATAAAAGCTGCACAGAAGAAAAAGCAACATTGTCCCATTTCTGTCAGCATGTTCAGACCACAGCATACAAGATATCAAACATCTTCATGGAAATTCACTGCCAAAAGTCAAAATCTTCTTACTCATATTAAAGGTAAAAACCAGACAGAGATTAAAGAGAGTTTTTCTTTTTTAAATTGTGATTTCTAAATCAGCTCCCTGAAAATTTCAATTCTCACCTACATGACAGATTCACAGCAACACCCACTCCTGATTTGCACCACTGGGCTATCTGTGAAGTCCTGATTCCTGGTCCAGCACTGATGATCTGTGACATACTGTGCATTCAGGAGCTCAAAATCTTGGACTCTCGTCTGCAGCAAAAGAGACTCAGGACTTTGGGGTCTCTTTCCTCTTTAAGGGACATTTGGACAAACCCTTCTTCTTGCTTGGGAAAAAGAGGGCTAAGAAAAGGAGTAGGAGAGAGAAGTGGACAGATAGAAACACAAAACCAGTCAAATCAACCCTCCTGAAAGGCCAAATTTGTTTAAATTGTCAAATATTAATAAACAAGAGATGTGGATCCATGGGAAGATGCACTGGTCAGAGTTACCAGATGTCTCTGAGCATCTCCTCTTTCCAGGCACCCTGCAGGTGGGGCAGCACAGCTAAGCAGAAAATTTCAGGGAAAGCAGCTCCAGGGCCATCCTCCACTGAGTATTGGGAGTTTGACAGCTCACTGTGAACCTCTTCTACATATAACAAATTACAGAAAATTATATTACACCTTGTTGTAAGAAAGTCCCAATTCTCTGGAATTAAATTTACAAAGTAGGAGTAAAGAGCTAAGCAGTTCCTGTCAGATATTTTTCCATCCCTAGTTTAGAAACTTCCACTGATGGAGATGTGACGACCTTTGTAGGCAATCTAACCCAGCAGCTAGAGCTGGAAAGTTATATTTCCAAGCTCATTATCCTATGCCATGTCTACATCAAGACCTAACGATAGTTTTTCTCTTTGTCATTACTCTAGAGAGAAAAAAAAAATGTCACTCTGTGTTCCTGTGACATCAGGCATTAAACAGTACCTGGGTTTATGCTTTAAAAATTAATTTTCCATATATGGTATAGATTCATTCTCAGACTTTATAGATGTTATTTTATAGAGACAGTTTCTATTTCTCTCCCTTATTAGGTACAGATAAAATTGTCTGCATTGTATTTAATGGTGCATTGCACTCTGTGTTTTGTCTTTCTAAATTGTGCTGCTCTCTGACACTGATTGGTGATACAACACTGTGCCTTGAAGATTTCTGCTTTTGTTTATCTATCCTGTGTATCCCTGGCTTGTTAGGAATAGTAATGGTTCACCAGCCCTGGTATTATTTTCACTAGAGCTGCTCAGCCTCCTAAAGTCAGCTTGTCCTCAGTCACTGCAGGCAAAAAAACCATTACATGAAAGGTGAACAAATTAGGCTTAAAGAAAATACACAGAAAGCAATTTTCTACCCTAAGAACATAACCTGTATTTTAGATAAACAAATATTAGATTATAGACAACATGAAATACAGAACAATTAGGACACAGATGCAGTGACTTTCGAAGGTGCCAGGCATGGGGAGGACAAGTCACTCTCTGCATGTGCCACCATTTCCTCAGGGTTTTTCCTCCTTTAAAGGACAAATTCTACAGGGGGGAAGTAAAACCCAATCACTGCCCTTGTTCAGACAGATTTTTCATCTGAGGTCTCCATCAAGGTGACCAATTAATGTTAATCCAGAGGGCATTTGTGTGATCAACCATTAGCGATGCAATCAACCCATTCACGGCCATCTACTGCCAACACATTTGGCTCATTATGAAGATGGATCATTTTGAGCTGCTAGTTAGAGGGAAAAAGCTTCTTATCCCACTCCCATAATAATTCAGACTCTGTTAGATGTAATTACTGATGGGCAATAAGGGAGCCTAAGGAAAGGGACGGAGTGAAATATGTCCTCAAGAGCCTTAAATGCTTTGGATCTTAATTCCTTAAAGCCCCTTATCATTCTAAAAATATTAGCTTTGCCTCCAAAGGTGGGACTCATTTGGTGAAACACAGACACGTGAGGTCTGAGCAAAGCCATCCTGGACACTTTTGGAAGTCAATGGAGCTCAAGTCTGTGAAATCAGGGGCTCCTGAAGGAGGCACCTAAACCCAGAGAGAAGAGGCAGCACCTGAAGTGCCGTCATTGCTTTTTGGATTATAAAGGGATTTTAAGGTGACTGCATCAGATGGAAATGACTTTGCTTCATCAAAACAAACCCTGCCCTGTGAGCCTCCTGAGCAACTTTTCCCCGCCTCTGATAAAATCCTTCACATTGCAACCCTTGTCCATTTTTTGCACTTAAGCAAACAGGATTTGTGTGTGCATCTGGATGCAGGTGAGCACACCGGGACAGGAGGGATGATAAATGTGCCCAGGGCTGGGTACCAGCAGACACCAATGTCCCACAGGGCAGTGCATTTCTTTTCTCTGTTTACTGGGAAAGCAGAAATGCTGGCAGGCTCCTTCTGCCACTGGATTTGCAAGCAGCTGCCCAATGACCACGTTAGTGGCTGGTTAGGGCAATTATAGCATTCTCTAAATGTTTAATATTTTATTCCTCCCTTGAAGCATCTGGTGTAAGTCACTTCTGGAAACAGAACGTTGGACCAGATGGAGCATTAGTCTGTGACATTCTGATCTGGTAATTCCTATGTTAATTTTTATGACAATTTTGATGGGCATTGGCCACAGGGCCCAATCAGAGTCAATTTATTATAGGAAAATTCTTTTTTTCCCCTTTTCATTTTCTATTGAGAAGCACTTTTTTTTTTTTTTTTTTTAATTATTTAATGTTGGTTTTCCCAGGGCAGCACCTGTGGAGAAAAAAAGAGGCATTGCAGATTTCAGGAGTTAAGAGGTGAGCTCCCACTGCTGCCTCAGATGCAGAATGAAAAGGGGAACATTTTTTACAGTTGTTATCTGCAGATTTGGCAGATGTCTTTTCAACTATTTAGGAGCTTAAGTACTGTGAGATATGCACCAGTAAATGGAGTATTTAGTGGTATTACAGTCAGCATCATAAAGAGGCCTGAAGGTTCCCTTATGAACCCCAGTTTTGTTGGCTCAGAAGGATACAGAAAAAAGTCTATGATTACAACATGCCGCATTTGCAGAAATGATCAATAATCCTGAGCATATCAGAGTCCAAAAGACCCAGCACAAGTGATCATAAAGAGAACTGATTTTCATCACATTTCTGAATATCAGAGTTCTTTCCATGCTGCACTCAAGAATAAAGGCATCCCAAGCTATCAGGCACCATCAAAATGCCATTCTGAGATACAGAAGTCTGTCCTAAACTGCACAAACACAGTCAGGTTATGCTGTGCCTCCGCTTGAAGACAGTTTGATTGATCAATGTTAGCTATGAATAATACTGACAATTTTATAGCCACATAATTTTCTTAAATTAAACCTCCAGCTTCTATCTAGATACTTCTCCCTTATGTTGTTTGTGCTTATACATCCTTGTGATGCCAAGCTGTGAAAAATTATATGGGTCATATAATCTTTTCACTGTTCTTTTCTTACATTAATGTATTAATTCCAAAAACACAGAGCAAAAATATGAACAAAAAGATTCATGACTACACTTCAGTGTGGGTAGATGGGAGTTCTTGCAGGCATTTTAGAGATTAGCAGTGCAACAAATTATTAGTTCCTCTAAATATCTGGTTCTGGCTAAAGAAACTAATCATATAAAACGGAATCATTAGCCTTTGGCAAACTGCCTCAGTTCCTGTTAGAACAGGCTGGTACAAGATGAGAAATTGAATGAGGTGGTTTGGATATTTTTTCTTTTTTAATAGCACAGGAATGCAGAAAAATTTTGCCCATTAATTTTCATCTACTGAATAAGGCCTGAAAACATCCAGTAAAAATAGATCTGTTGTTTTGCAGTTGTGTTTATGAAGGATTCCTTGTCTCTGCATGGCCATTTAAAATATACACTGTGATTGCACTTAAAAGTTAATGGGAATTTTCATGTAATTTTTGTTAGGGTTTTGTTCCCTTAAGTTACAGTGATAAAATGGCAAAGTGGTGACTTATCCAACGAGTTTCTCAGGGCGACACCAGCAATCACACACTCATCACTGCTTAAATGGAGTTTTCTGCATAAACATTCTGGGGTGGGTTTGTACCAGTAAGACATTCCATGGAGTAGAGAGGACACATCTCTACTCCATCACTGCACCATCACTGGTGCCATCAGCCTGAGGTACATCAGAGCACCCTAAGGTGCGGAAACCCAGGGTGCTGGGAATATTTCCCTGTCTGCTCTGGGGTGCCCTGACCCCAAGGGCAGCACTGACTCTGACCCTCATTCATGGTGAAAGTTTCCCAGACTTCAAGATAGACCAGAATTCACAAAAGTGTGAAATAGATTATAGAGAGCAGTGTAGGTGTGTCACTTGGTGAGAAATTGAGGTTTTGGGATTTTTAGTATGTTGTGGATGGAAGCAAGATGGAGGGCACAGGGTGTCATCCTGGGTTTCTTCTTCATGCTTCTTCTTCCTTCTTCTTCATGGGTTTGGGTGGCATTTTGTAATTGGGCAGAAAAGTCCCCATTTGGGATCAGTTATTGGGTTAAAAGGGAAATAATCCAGGTGTCATTTCTTCACTGGAGAGTTTAGTCTTAAAAGACCTTGTACCAAGAGGTTGTTGGCTATTTTGTGCCTTCTAATGAAGAGCTGCCAAACTCATGGTTGTGAGACTGTTTTACTGATAAGAAATAATAAACACCTGAGTCTGAACATGAAGCTACCACCTCAAGTGCCTTCAATCCAGACCCAGAGAAACCAATACTGAGGCAAATGCTCCTCTTGTTCATAACACCAGAGCCCAGAAAACCAAGATTTAGGGACAAGAGGGTCCTGCCATTTCCTGTCACCCTACGAAAGAGGGACTTGTAGCTCAGAGAGCTCAGACAGACCAAAATTTCCTGCTGAAATGCCCCTTTTTCAGCTCACCCCTCACATCTGTGTGATCTCCTTCCCATAACAAGCCTTTGCCAGATTTGTTTTTCTGCTTCACAATAGAAACCAGTTGGGCTAAACCCAGTCCTGTGAGAGTGCATCTGCACAAGCAGCCTTGAGAGGGGGAATGCCCTGGGAGAGACTGTGCATCTCAAAAATGTCACTTGGAGAGTTTTTTCCTGCTACCTGAGTAGCCAAGTGTCTGATTTACACCAAATTGAATAATTTGACTGCATTTTTTCACATAAAGAATTGAAACAGCTTGAGATAAAGGGGTGAATACATGAATGAATGAATGCAGTCTCATAGAGTGAGTTCAGAGTCCACAGCAAGCACCCACATCAGCAGTGGAAGCACCTGGGGATGCAGAAGGGCAACTTCTTAGAGGATGTAAAGGCACTCAGAGCTTGTATTTCATGCAATCACAGGATAATAGAATCATTAAGGTTGGAAAAAAATCTGCAGTGTCATCAAGTCCTACCTTTGACCAAATACCACCAAGACCACTAAACTATAGCCAAAGTGCCACATCCTTTTGTGTTCTGAACACTTCCAGGAATGGTGAGTCCACCACTTCCCTGGGGAGCCTGTTCTAATGGGCTCTTTCCATATCAAGGGGCATGGAAAATGCAGTTCTAGGAATTTATCACCATTGTATTTTCTGTAAAAGTCCCCTTGCCCAGGATTCTTCTCCTGGGAAGCTGAGAAGCCTCAGAGAAAAAGGAAAACAATAATTGTCTGATTTGCTTCTCCTGTGTTTTGCTGCTTTGGAATGTGTTTGGAGATTGTTTACCCACAGGTGATTGTTTCATTGGTTTCATGTGAATTGTTTTGACTTAATGACCAGTTAGTACCAAGCTGTGTGGGGACTCTGGAAAGAGTCACAAGTTTTCATGATTATCTTTTTAGCCTTCTGTTAGTATCCTTTCTGAATTCTTTTGTATAGTTTAGTATAGTATTTTTAAATAAAATATAGTATCATAAAATAATAAATTAGCCTTCTGAAAACATGGAGTCAGTTCATCATTCCTTCCTGCCACTGGGCACTCTGCAAATACAAAAGGACTTCCTTAAAATATGGCCCAAATTTGCCTGTTGCCTCATCATATCACCCTGTATCTCCCCAAAACCATCCCTGCAGCACCAACACTGCCAGTGTAGCACAGGGGAGTACAACCAGGACAGAAACAATTTATAAGTAGGGGTAGGAAGGCAAGCCTGGAGCTGAGAGATACGGGATAAGAAAGATCTTCTTAGAGCACACCTGAAAAGATTGAAGGCCAGGCAAGAAAGAAACAGAGAATCTCAAGGAAACAGTGATAAAGCAGCCTGGTGAGAAGGATGTGAATAAGAGAAGGTTACAGGAGCAGGAGGTTGCTGAAAGGCAAAGGAAGATGCCAAGAGGAAAGATACCTGGTCCTGACAAAGTGGGAACAGACAGAAGAAATGTTATCTGGGGCAGAGCAGCTCCCAGAATAGAATATGATCTGCTCCCCTCTTTGGAGTAGGAAATGACAATTCCTATCTATAGACATGTTTGAACAACTTACACATTATTTTGCCTTTATTTCCCCCGTTGCCTCCATCAAAACCTTCAACTGTCTGAAGTCACATTAAGCAAGTTCTAATGTTCACATGGAAGATTCATCATTTGTGTGGGGGGTAAAGCACATTTGTGTCATTGCCTTCACCTGCACAGAGCTCTGAGAGGCTGGTGTGAGATGAGATTTATCCTCTGAGCTGAAGTGCTTGTGAGGGCCATCAGAGTTCAAGGGGCAATATATTAGTTAGCAAGGCCTGCTTTGGAAGAGTTCTGGCTCTTTTGTCAAGACAGATGATTTTTCTGAACTGATTTCTGAAGGGAATAAGCCTTTGAGAAAATAATTCATTCCATCCTGAATATAATAAACAACAACAGGAAGAAAGAAATGACAGCATCCTGCTGAGTTCTCTAAAATATACGTTTCATTTTTCTTTAAAATTACTATCAGAAGCATTGCTGGGCAATTTTTACCCATTCTGTTGATTTTTACAGGTGTCTAAATTTGCAATCTATTCAATAAATAAGTAGGATGATGAAAAAGAGGTTCCCTGTTGGATTTCCCAGCCTGTTTGTTTCTTTGAAGATGCCTCTCTTTTGTTACTACTGGAATTAGGTGAACTAGTACAAGATTTTGGGAGCCTCTTGTGTGTCTATCAGAGAGAACATTGAAGTGGTATCACCAATCCAGGCAACTTCCAGTTAGAAAGATCCTGAGAGATCAGTTTTGTCAGTGGAAACTCTCTCCCACACTGCTCTCTCCCCAGAAGTGATGAGTTTTGCAATGGCTCAAAAAGTGAGATATTTGGGCTGAGTTTAAGCCCCTAATTTAAATTGTGTGCAAACTATTGGCAAATATGTGCTTTTTCAGTCTGGTTGCATCCATCAGACCCCGATTTGGATCCTGGAGCAGCCATCAGGTCTGAAGTGTTTTTTCCCATCGTTTGAGAAGGAAATTAAAGTTTTTAAAACTAAAACAGGCTGATGAAGAAAATTACCTATTTTGTAAATATGGTCAGTCAAGAGGAAAATCAGACCAAAAATATTCATGTTTCTTCAGAAGAACTCTGTGAAAGCAACACTTTCAGTAAAATTAAAAGAAGGGGAAATATGACAGAGCAGCAAAACTTGAAGGGCTAATATTAATGACTCTACCTCTTGTAATGATCAGAGGGAACTGTCTAGACCAGGAGACCTATTAAGTCTTTGAGAATAAGCAATGCCTCCTTTTGAGAGTGAGAGGTTCAACTAAATAACCTGAGTGAGTTTTTGGAGGTTTGGCCAAGGCAGCTTATCTATGGGAGACTGCCTCTGAAATGAGCCCGCAGGCCCCAGTGGAATGTGCTTGGCTAAAAGGTGGCAAATTCCATCAAAATCATTAATGATGTTACTTTCTGAATTCTGGAGTGCAGAGGATACCCCTGGGCTCAGGAGTGGTGAGATGAGCTGAAATAAAGCACTGAGTCTGTCAGAAGTCAGTCAAGCTTCTAAAAATAGTGCTCAGTGTTTTATTCATAGGGGTAAATTACTTAATTTCAGCTCCCTTCATGGTGTTCAGCTCCCAGCAAGGCTGGGATTGGCTTTCTGCCATACAGATGACCCCTGTGTTCACTCAGACACGTGAGCCTCAGGAAAAAAACAGTGAGAAGCAGCTCTGAAGGGAAACTGAGGCAGAGGGGACTGCAGACAGGGTGACAGCAGAGAGTGCACAGTAACCATTTTATGTACTTTCAATGCTGAATCTAAGACCTCTATTTATTCTAAAAATAGATAATTTTTTTTGCAAATTCTTGATTTACATTTTCCTTTTTCCCCCCTGATGTTCAGGTATTAATTTCCTGTGTTTACTTGATGTATGAGTTAGATACATTTAGTTAGAGATTTTTTTAAAATCTACTTTTGAAGGTACATACACACATGTCAACCTTTAATTTATACATATGCCCAGGAGTTCCTTTTTGCCATGGTCCACCTGGCCACCCAAAAGCCAAATGCTGTAAATTGATTGGCACAATGCAGATCATTGCAGATTTTGAAAGATTCTTTCAAGTTTGATGTGAGGGAAGAATATGAGAGCTCATTACATGTGCCAGGCTATAATCTGTTGGTTACCCTTCTTTCATAGTAGCTGAAGTTCCTTGTGATAATTATTATCTCTTATAGAGAAGTTTTTTAACAGTCTTTCCAATATTATTCACTATGCCTGGACAAACAAAAGAGGCTAGGAGGACTCTGTTTTTCCATTTGATTTTTTGCTTTTAAACTTTTACTATATTTTGCCCTAGGAATTCCACTGTCATCAGGATGCTCTTAAATTAGGGGCACTGGGGAATCCCTTTGAGTTTGATTTTCAAAGGCTCTACTATGCTTATTTTTTGCCTTTTTTCACTAATATGTGCACAAGAGTTCTACAGATTCAATGAAAAAATGCAAATTTTCCTATTTTTATCAATATCAGAGAAGCAATCACATGAATTGTTAAAAACTAATCCCTCTTAATATGGGTTTCAGTCTTGGAAAAGAGTGAATTGAGGAAGAATGGGTTAATAAAATAATTTTAAATGAAGAGAAGCACAAAAAAAGGAGCAACCAGCAGAAATGGGATGGAAGTAACCCTAGACCTCAACTCACCAGAGGGAAAAATATTTCCATGGTAAGAATAATCTGTATTTCAGTCTGTAAAATAACCTTCCAGTGCATTTCACACAAAACAACATTTCAAGATATTTGCAACAGAACTGGACAAGACATTGCACAGCAGGGGATACACAAACTGGATAATCTAATAGATATTTTCCAATTCCAGTGCTTGATGGTTTTGGAAAAGAAAAAAAACCACAATTGTTACAGCAAATACAATAAATCTCTTACAATATCAAGCAATAAAGCAGCAATTACTAAAGGTCATGACTATAATTAAACAGCATTATTTATTTTATTGCCAGTGCCTCATTTTCTATTAAGTTAGATGCTAACCCAGTTAAGCTAACAGCCACACTTATTTCTAAATATTTTTTAAAAATCTTTGAGAAAATTTATTGCTGGAAAGTTGAGTCTCTTTTGTTCATGCAATGGTTAGAATTGGCACCTTTTCATACAAGTATAGCAATACCTACCATTTCCTTCAATGTCAAGGTTAAAATTAATTTTTAATGCTTGCCTTGTTGTATTTTTAGCTGAATTCATTCATTTTTTTCAGTGTAGGCTCACTCATCTGAATCCTACTTTCTTGCCAAGTTCTCTAAGTCACATTTTGTTAATGCATCTCATCTACTACTGAAAGTACAGAACAATATCATGATGCTATTTCCTCCTGTTTAAATTCCTTCATTTTAAAAATTGGGATGGGGACAATTTTCCACTTGATGATGTGTGAATACTCACTAGCAGACTTTATTATTTTGTCAAATACTACTTCTGATAATCACATTTGTGCTACTATTCCTCAGCATTTTGATTTCCAACTCCACACTGGTTTCTTTATCCTGAATTTCTGAGCCAAACTGTGAGGCACAGTGTTGGGAAGGATGAAAGTTTGACAAGAAAGTCTCACAGATATGTGTGCTTGGCAGAAAGATTTTTAAATGTAGAATATCAAGAAGGAATGGAAATGAAAGCAAGTTTTGATATAGAAGAAAAGAATTTCTGAGCAAGTTTTACTGGATAACCAAGGAGTCAAAGGGTGTGTTAGTTAGAAGGGGTTTTTATGGCTTAGAACAAAGGATAAACCCACCTCAAACAAGAAGATGTTTTTACCAAGCAGAAAGATAGCACAGGCAAACAACTCTGTCAATGTTGCAAGTGGAAAAAAGGTCTCAGAATTTTCCACTGCAAGAAAACTGAAAAACAACTTCTAGCTTAAACTGTAATGTACTAACTTTTAGTGATTGGAGAACAGTAACATGAATATTGTAATTACAGTAGTTACGATAGGCTATAGATAAAAGTTAAGGTATAGATTGGTTCTACTGTATTAAGATGCCCAGCAAAGAAATGTACATAATGCATTGTAACCAAAACCAAAGGGTCTTCAGGCTTCTCTACAGCATAGCATGGCCCTGTGGTCTTTTGCACAAAATACATATTTTAACTCTCCTCACAATCATCCTATTCAAAATGTTTTCTAAGTTGTCCCCAGCCCCAGAGGATTTTAAGTTTATAATCTAAAAAACCACAGTTGAGCATACTGAAACACTGGATTCTCAGGGGCAGAAAGCCATCACAGAAGAAGAGATCCAAAAATGTCAAAGGTGATGAGGAGAGAGATGAGGCTGGAGAGGTGGCACAAACACACTGAGGAAGTGCAACCTCAGAGCCGGACAAAGCTGGGATGGAGCCCCAGGTTACAGTTCTACTATCAGGGTGACCTTAGACAAATTTTCTAATTTTTTTTTTTTAATGAAAAAGGAAAATTCCTACTCTGTCAAAGGTTTGGTGCGTGTGAGGCACTGTGGCATCAGCTGAGCAGCACTCCAGACATGGAATTGGGAATTCCTGTGAGCTGGGCTCCTTCTGGGCCAGCCAGGAGAACTGCTCACTTCCCAGCACAGCAGAAATAGCAGCATTACACAGCTTTTAGTTACATCAAGAACTGCAAAGATGATGACTATTATTCCAAGCTATAGAAAAGCCTCCCCTATTTCAAATGTTTATCTCAGCTAAACAGAATGCTTTGAAGTCTTTAAATCCCTATTTCTCAGCTAAACCATGCAGGCTTTCAAAGGCATCTGTGCACTCAGGAAAGACAAGAAAATGACAGATCTGAGCCCCATCTCTGCTTTTCAGCATTCACCCTGTGCAATAAAGTTAAACAAGTTGGACGATCCAGGACAGCTCAAGAGTTCAAGTTTTGCAACTTGAAATTCCAGTGCATTGTCCTTCTACCTCCTATCTGCATTTCAAATTGTATTTACCAAGTGCTTCAAATTTTTCTTTATAACAGGTTATTAATCTGACACATGATTTTGCAATACTTGTGCATTCAAATTCCTGCATAGTTTAGCAGATACATCTGACCTTGCTATTATCCTTCCTTTAGGAGATTTATACAGCATTCCTGCTTTGGAAAGATCATTAATTAGCATGCCAATAGAAAAAAATGAAATTGCCTGCCATCTCCTATGTAAATGCTTTCCCATCTGTTCCTTTCTCATTTCCTCTGCACAGACTCCAGCAAAGGTAGCTTTGGTTTTTATACTGCTTTTTAGAAAATAGTGCACTCATTGTTTTGCAATTTAAATCTGTTAAATGGTGTTTTATTGTGAAATGTGGCTCTATTAAAGTAATATATGGATCCATGCAGTCTCTCAGTATCTGAGCAACCTTCCAGCAAATTTGGTGGCTGTCCTTTCCTTAGTACCTACTAATTCAGCTTCAGCTTAAGGTCTAAAGAGTCAGAGTTTTATATTTTTGCATCCAAGACTGCTGCTAATAATAATTGTTTTAAAATTATTCCATTTATTAATTAATAACAACTTAGAGCAGTATTGCAGTAACAGCCCAATTCATGGAGAAAGTTTCTTAGAATTCAAGATAGACTGGAGTTCACAAAAGTGTGAAATAAATTATAGGGAGAAGTGTAGGTGTATCACTTGGTGAGAAATTTAGATTTTGAGATTTTTAGTATGCTGTGGATGGAAGCAAGATGGAGGCCACAGGGTGTTGTCCTGTGTTTCTTCTTCATGCTTCTTCTTCCTCCTTCTCCATGGGTTTGGGTGGCATTTTGTAATTGGGCAGAAAAGCCCCATTGTGTGCTCTGTGGGATCAGTTATTGGGTTAAAAGGGAAATAATCTAGGTGTCAGTTCTTAATTGGATAGTTTAGTCTTAAAAGACCTTGGAACAAGAGACTGTTGGCCATTTTGTGCCTTCTAATGAAAAGCTGCCAAACGCATGGTTGTGAGATTGTTTTACTGATAAGAAATAATAAACACCTGAATCTGAACACGAATTACTGTCTCAAGTGCCTTCAATCCAGACCCAGAAAAACTGACAACTGGTACCCCCACAACTGTTGCCCCCATGTAAAAGTAGCAGGGTGTTTCCACGTGGTACTGTAACACACTCCACAGCTCTTAGCTCTGCTGTGATAACAGGATTCTAGTCTCTGGTCCAAACCCACGGACTGTGTAGTCCTCCAAAATGCACTGAGCATTCACTTCCCAAACCAAACCATTGGCTCTCAAACCATGAGGAGCTCATGCAACACCCAGAAGAGTTCCTTGCACGACATAAAGGCCAAAAGTGTCCATCCCCATTCCTAATTGCGGTTCTCCAACACTAAGAGAAGAAACCCACAAGGATGATCCAGTCCAGCTCCTGGCCCTGCACAGAACACCCCAAGAGTCACAAAAGTGTCTGAGAGCATTGTCCAAACACTTCTTGAGCTCTGTCAGGTTTGTGCTGTGACCACTGCCCTGGGGAGCCTGTTCAGTGCCCAACCACCCTCTGGGTACAAAACCTCTTTCTACAATCCAACCTTAACCACAGCTTCAGTCCATTCCCTCAGGTTCTGTCACTGTCACACTGAGCAGAGATCAGTGCCTGCCCCTCCTCTCCCCCTCACAAGGAATTTGTAACTGCAGTGAGGCCTCCCCTCAGTCTCCTCCAGGCTGCACAGACCAGGGACCTCAGCCACTCCTCAGATGTCTTCCCTTCAATCAATATTTTGTATTTTCTCTAGAAAACAGACTTATTTTTCAGGGGCATGGAGGAGAGGGGGCCAACACAGCACCATTACATTTAAAAGCAATGACTTTTAACTAGATCACTATTGTCAATGTTTCAGATTTGGAAGCTCAAGATTTTATTTGTCTGCTCATCACTTCCCACCTGGGCAATGAAGCATGGTATGATCACTACTGCAGGTTGCTGTGTGATTGTGTGCTGTGTCTCTGCTTTATGTTTCCTCTTTATTGCAGGTTGAAAACAGTTTCCTGCTCACTTGTGTTCAACAAAGTTTTACACCACCTTTCCAATGAATTTTCTGGACATGGAATTTTAAAAAGTAATTATCCAAATATATTGCTAAGTCATCTTACTCATAAATATCAAATAGTAACATAAAAGAAGCATATGCTGTTGTGGTTCTCCAACTGGGTGCCAGATGGCAATACTAAGATTCAGACAGAATCTGTGCTAGAGTCAATTGGGAATAAACCACCACTCAGATAACTTTTTCTTTGCAGTAGGAAACACAATTTCAGGGAAAATCAACATTTTCCTTGTGTCTTTCAGCTCACATATTTCAGTTTTTCAAAACAGCACTACTGAAAGAGAATGTTTTGGTTTGTCAAAACGAGGGCAAACATCTTCATTTGAGTTAAACCATCAGGATGAGGACAGAGCAGGGTGCAGCTGTCACTGGTGTCCCCATTTTCATTTCAGACCCAGTTCCCAGGTGTCACAGCTTTGTCTGAGGTGGATGTGACAGAACACCCAGCTGGCAGTCCCATGTGTGTCCTGGATATCCCAGGGATGTGTCTGGGTGTGAGATGGAGCACACAGAGCCTGTACAATTACATCTTTGAATGCCCCCATCATCTTTCACTCCAGCATCTGAAAAAAATCTGGTTTAAGGGCACTGAGTTTTTTCCCTTCAGCCAAACAAAATGTCTGGCAGGTCAAATCAGAAATATCAGAGATTCTGATTTTCCAGCCAGGTGTACAGCACTGCTGAGGGAAGGGGAAGATTCTCTGGTGTTTATATCTCCAGACAAGACAGGATGTCTTCTTGGATGACAAATTGAAAGAATTGAAGGGTTTGACCCAGAGACAGGTGAAACAAAAGAGGGAAAAAATTTCACGATCCTGTGGTCTTTTGAGAATGTTAATCTTATAAAAAATAGAAACTTGTAAAGCACTACACTTCAAACTACGTGAAAAACAGGAGGCACAAATAACCTGCAAGGGAAGACAATGTTTTTTAATGAGGTTTACTAAGCTTATTCCAGGGTGAGATGTGGAAAATGCAGTGACAAGGCTCCCAGGCTTTGATCACAAATGTGACACCTCCTGGCCAGACAGCTTATCTTGTCTGGGAGCTGGCTCATTAAGCTACTCACTACCACACTGTCTGAACCCAAATTTAAATTCTTAAAATTATTGGGCAAAGTTATGGATTTGGATGGTTTTGTAACTTCAGCACAGCATGATCTCTTCATGTATTAAAAACAGCTCAATGATTTTGACTTTCCTGCCATTTAGAATTTGCTGCAGAGTTTGTGCACTACTTTGTTGGCCTTTCCCTGTACCATCTCTGCTTCTTCTTGAAGGTATTATCTTCCTAGAAGTTTAATATCTCACTCAAGTTCATTTAAACTTCTTTAAGTTGATTTTTAACTTCTTTAAAGCTCTGTTTTGCCAGAATGAAGAGGGGAGCTTTACCAGCCCCACACACAATGTCACACCAGGTTTCTCCTCTTTCTTATCAGTGTTACAAGAAAGATACTTTCTGCTGCTATTCATTGTAATTGCTTTCCTTGAGTGTTTAACCACTTCCATTTCCCTTTCTTCCCTGCACAGACACAGTGTTTTGTTTTGAACAAGAAAGCCCAGCAGAGAGTCTTCATTAATTCAAAGTCTTTCAAAAAAGGGCCTTATATTTTAACTTCAGTCACTTTAGCCAAAGGCAACACTGGGAACTTCAAGGAAGAAATACCTATTTAAGTTCTTAAGAATAACTTTCATCTAATGTTGCCTCCCATTTCTCCCTATCAAAGCAAAGAAGAAAACATTTTCGTTTTTCAGTGAACAGATTATGTTTTTATGATAAGCTCATTAGAAAATGAGTCTGCTCTTCTAGAAGAATAGTTTTGTTCTGCATATCCTTGATTTCTTTAAGTCCTTTACTTGGAAAATAGAGAAAATCTGACGTGCCAAACCTTCTGAGCTGTCTGCAGCCATGACATTGCACTGATTGTCTGCACCATGCACACCTGCACTCAGGGGTGTAAATGCACTGGGACATCACTCTTTAACACACCAACAGCAATCTTCACCCTCCTTTTCCTCCTTTTCACCCCCAAATGCCTGAGCCTTCAGTAGCTTTACACTCTGGAATCCTCTATAGCACAAAAATACTTTCACCACATTGCTCTCAACAGATAAAACAAAGAGAGATGGAGTTTTTGAGATTTCTGTATTCTAAGCAGGAAACTGATTCTTCAGATGTGCCAAAGATCAGGGAACATGAAGTAATCTCAGATTGTGTTGACAGAGAGTCCAGAATATCTCTAGAATCACAGCACATCATGTCTCAGCCTGAGCCCATCCATTCTCAGGAGATACCAGAGGGGCCTGGAGGGAGACACAGGATCTGTAACTCTGCTACAGCAGAAGGAGGAGGCTCTGTGGCATTCTGAGCTATCTGCTCTCCTAGGTTCTTCTCTGCATGTCTCATGAAGATGCAGCACAGCACAGTCACCTTTCCTCCAAAACTGCAGTGATTTTGCAGAATATCACTTCTAGATATTTTTGATTCATATAAAAACAGCATTGTATAGTATCTCATACAAATAAATGGGATATTTTATATCTTATAGTTATGTTTTATAGTTTCTTTTTCTCTTAGCAAGTGTTTGCATTTGAAGCAAAAGGTTCTGTTTCCAGAGAACCACAGCACAAACACCAGGCTAACCTTTCAGCTGAACATGACTTCAGCTTTTAGAGATAAGAAAGCCATAACAATTTGGGCTGACACCAGAAGCTGAACTGCAGCAGCCACGAGCTGAAAGCTTCCCTGGAGTTGATGCATGGCTTCCACATAAGAAAGCATCCTTCAACACACTCATGTGTGTTCCTGGATCACAGAGAAGGACGCCTTATCTGTGGTAATTTCAAGGTTCCCTGTGGCAGGAAGGAAATGATGAATCTGACTCCATGTTCTTAGAAGGCTAATTTATTATTATATTATATTATATTATATATGATATGATATATATGATATATGATATATGATATAATATTATATGATACTATATAATTCTATGATATGATACATTATATTATATTGATTATATTTATTATATTATATTTTTATTATATTTATATTATTATGTTATATTATAGAATGCTAAAGAATAGAGAAAGGATACAGCCAGAAGGTTTAACAAGATATTAATGAAAACTCATGACTCCCTCCTCAGAGTCCAACATAGCCTGACCGTCTTTGGTCATTAAGTCAAAACAATTCACAGGTTGGATAAACAATCTCCAACCACATTCCAAAGCAACAAAACACAAGAGAAGCAAATGAGATAATATTGTTTTCCTTTTTCTCTGAGGCTTCTCAGATTTCCAGGAGAGACATCCTGGGCAAAGAGGATTTTTCAGAAAATATGATGGTGACATATTATCATCTCTGAATAATCCATTACAGCAACAGACACCAATGAAGTTTTCCTTCTGCACAGAAAATACAGGGGTGACTCGTGTGTCTAACCAAGTTCAAGGAGGGAGTAGGGATCATCTCTACTTTTATTTAAAAGGCTGGAGATGATGTCAGTAGCCAAGACATCAGTTTTAAGCTACACCCAAAAACCAGAGCTGGGAAAGGACACTGCAAGGGGCATTCACTGCAGGTGCCCCAGGAGAAAATCCAGAATTGTGCTGTGGGGCTGCCAGGCACAGGCAATCCTGTAGATAACTGGCTCATGCAAAGGGAATGCAGCAAGGAAAGGGAGATTTCCCTCCCTAGATGCGTGTGGTCCCAGACCTGGATGCACCAACAGACCCTGCCAAACCTCATCCCCACTCTGGAGGTTTGGCTGGGTCAGGCCCACTGAGATGTGTCCTGGCTACAATCTGGGTCCAGGCCATGGGAAAGGGGCTGTGTGAGAGCACCTGGGAGAGGCTCCACCAGGGGCTGAACCCTTCACTTGGGTGATGCCTGATCCCCTCCTTGCCCTTGCCCTGAGTGATGCTGACCCCATGCCTGAGCCCGGCCATGGGTCCTGCTGGTCCCAATGTGCTGATTTGAATTCTGGCTTGACTGTGGACCTGTTTATCCTGTAGATATGTCTGGAGAGCTCCCTTGTTGGCAGAGCCTGGCTGCCATGGCCGGGCAAGCTCTGCCTGCCTTGCTGTGCCCTGCCCTGACTCCCCAGTCCCTGATGACTTTCCCGTGCTGAGCAAACCCACCTTGGGCTTCCCCAATATAGCCCCTCTAACAGGACCCAACAGCCACCTCCTGGTTAAAATAAGGGATGAGTCATTTCAGGATGGATTCAGAAATTATCTAATAGTGCATAAAAATAGCTTCTGTATCTCAAAAGTGCATTTCCAGAATTCCCAATCACCTACCAGTTCAAATGGCCATTTACATAAGTACCATGGGGTAGTGAGACATAAAACCACTCACAATTTTTTTCCTGCCTTCAAAACTACCTCAGAGGTTTTAGAAATTCACCTACCTACCTCACATTCAAAGAAAATAACATCACAGGTTTAAACATTGTATTTAAACTGAGCACTCAGTTTTATTTCCCCTTTGAATGGAAACAATAGATGCCAGAGGAAGGAGCAGGCGAGTGTCACATCACAAACCCTCCTCCTGCCTGCATTTCAAGGGAAACCAGAAACAGCTTGGTCCCTCCAATGACCTCAATACTCACAGTCTGAAAAGAAAAACCACAGCCCTCAAAGCAAACCAAACAGCTGAACAACAAAGAACATCGAAAGTATAAAATCAAACTCTTTTTCTTAATGGCCACATGCAAATCAAAAGTCTTTGATACTCATGGTGGTGTTTAAATTCATTTAAGCATTGTAGAGATCAAATTTCAGTTTCCATAAGAGGGAAATACTAAAAAAGTGTTCAACATCACCTCAGTGTCCCTGAATCCTTACATCTCACAAGACTCATTGTGCACTTCATTGCAGAGCTGCAATGAGTATGGGATGAGGGGGCTCAGTCCACCAGAAATCCAGCATCAGAAAAATTGCTGGTTTTATGCTGAACTGACATCAGGAAATAGTTCCCCTTGAATCAACAGTGCCTAAGAAAAGTAAAGAATCAATACAGAGCTGGTAAGGTCCTGTATTAACTACTGTATCCTTCTGATGCTCTAGGGCAGATAATCTTCTTGTTCTTTACATTTTTAATATGTAAATCTGCTATTATATAGTAGACTGATAGTTCTGCAAACAAGCTACTCATCCAAAAAATGCAATTACTTACAGAAGGGATAATTAATGATGGTTATAATTTTGCCCACAGCCCTTTCTGAAATTAGAGCCTGTGGACTTGTCATGTAAATATCTACCAGGAGGTACTATTTGCTATTAAGTCCTACTATTAAAATAAAATGAAAAAATCAGACAGAGGACTAAAGAAGAGCAAAGAGACATGGAAAAAAGTGACTTCCCAAGGATAGCTGCATAACACACACTGCCTGCACCATAAACCTTCATCTTACCTGTTCCATCTCTCTTACTGTATGTAAATACAGATTCTGCATTTTGAGCAGTTGTTTCATTCTAACATAATTATTGGTAACTGTTGAGAAGCCCAGAGCAGAATCTGCTCCTGCTGAACTTTCCTTAATTATCACTAGATGTAGTCTTAATGGATTGCCTGGAAGTGTCAGCAAAAATGAGAGAAAGGACCGTGGTTCAATGAGGTTAAACTTAAATTAAAATCAGGGCCTCTATAAAGGATCTGAGAAAGACAGAAAGGTTCATTCTTTCCTGGTTTGACACTTTTTCATTAAACATGGCTTGAAAGGTATCTTGCACCACCTTTGAGTTCCTCATTCACTCAATCAGGCTGAACTGAGCTTCCAAGACAGGCAGTGAACACAACAGAAAGCCAGTGGCCACTTAGCAGGGCAATTTAAGGCTGAGCAGAGTTTCCCCTCTCTCCAAAATCCTTCCAAGCCTCACAATACTAAGCCTGAGAGGCAGCCCCAATGCTGCAGGCACAGAGCAGCAGGATGGCAGTGCCCTCTTTCCTGTAGCAGTGGGGAAAAAAGGGAAAGGAAAGAGGATTTCTGAGGAGAAACAGAACTGTGACTGATGGAGGCTAAGAGATCCAAAAGTGTGGAGTCATGCTGTGGAGTCAGCAATTCTCAATCATCTGCACACGTTTTTACAGCTAGAAAAATACACCCTAAACAAGTTAAACTACCCACTGTGACCGTGTTCACTGTGGTCCGAGGATGAGGGAAGAGACGAGGATCTGACTCCATGTTTCAGAAGGCTTGATTTATTATTTTATGATATATATTATATTAGAACTATACTAAAAGAATAGAAGAAAGGAGTTCATCAGAAGGCTAGCTAAGAAGAGCAAAAGAATGAATAACAAAGGTTTGTGGCTTGGACAGAAAGTCTGAGCCAGCTGACAGTGATTGGCCATTAATTAGAAACAACCACATGAGACCAATCACAGATGCACCTGTTGCATTTCACAGCAGCAGATAATCAATGTTTACATTTCGTTCCTGAGGCCTTTCAGCTTCTCAGGAGGAAAAATCCTAAGGGAAGGATTTTTCATAAAAGATGTCTGTGACAACCCACTGCAACAAAAGCAGGCACTGCTTGAAGCAGGGATGGATGGTTCATTTTCCCTGTTGTACCTTTTACTTTCACTGGAGTCTAAGCAGTATTTAATACTCCACCAAACAGGGCAGAAATAATGCTTTCCTGGTTCATGTCCCCAGGCAGAGCTGTGATTAGTGACATTTTCAGGTTGCTGTCACGTTTATTTCATTAGCATGAAATAGAATTGCAGCTCTAGTTTGGAGGTGCTGTTTGCAGCTGCAAGGGCTGTAAAAAACCCTAAAATATGTCATCTGAGCAAAACCACTGAATTAATCCTCAGTGTGTAGATGTCTGGGAGACAACAGAGTCAAAGGAAGATCAATATCTGTTCTGGTCTCCTCAAAAGATTCTCAGCTGTGAAATTCAAACCCTGAACTGGGGCAATCATGGCAAGTATAATAATCATACGGTATTCCAATCACTTACAGTCATTTTTCAGGCCAAATACCCTATTTATTCCCATTTCCACTATGATAACTTCCACAAGGCTTTAAGGAACTGCATCTACAGAGTCTCATTCAATGATAAAACCAAAAAAGGTAGAGAAGATTAAGTAGCTTTTGGGGTGAGATTGGCCTTGCTGAGGAATACCTGAGTGTGACCACACAAACCATCTCCCAGTTCCCACTGCAGACCCTGCAGATCCAGTCAATGCAGGCAATGAAGTTCCAGGCACAGTTCAATTGATGAGGCATAGATTTCTGTGTTAGGGTGATCTGAATTCTTCTGATTCCACTAATTTAATCAACAACCTCCACTATCATGGGATCTTAGTGGGCTGCCCCACATTGAGCTGCCTACAGCTCTGATTTCATCCTCAGGGTTTGTTTCAGTTGCCTAAATGCAGGTAATGGCACCATCCAAAAAACTGCAAGGAAAGCAGAGCTCCAGCTGGCTCCTGAGAAGGGCTTGTGTTGTGGAAGATGGCCTCTGCTATTCAATTGCACTGTTTAAATATCTTATGACCTTCTGAGTGCATTAGTATCAAACTCATCTCTCTGCTATTTAATTTACAAAAAAAAAAAAAAAAAAAAAAAACAACAAAAGCTCTTTCATCACTCTTGGAGCTCTGGTCAAATGTTCTTCATTTGGTGGAATAAACCCAAAATTTCTGCCCTCAAATATTCAGTCTTGTTTATTTCTGAAGCACAAGCCAATGCCAGGGCAGGTCAATGAGCAGAACTACAATTAATTGTGTGAAGATCTATGTAAGTGACTCTTAAACTATCATCTGAACCATGCAAATGTTCCAACAGGTACTGTTACATGCTTCACCATAAAATTGCTGAATCTGACAGGTTCAAGGTTGTGGATAGGTTTCTATCAGAGAAGTATGGTTTGCCAGTGATCTCTAAGTTTGGAAACTGCTCCTCTTTCTTAATTCTAATAGAAAATAAAGAAAATTGAAAAAAATCCTCTTGCCGTGTTTGCCCAGCAACTGAGGAAGATGATTGGGCTTTTTTAAAAATCTGTATTTCTACAAATACTGCTTCACATCAAGAAAGACCTAGGTGATATGGTAACCCAAATATTCAAGGAAAATGCATGGATAAAAGCTCACTGTTCATGAATGCTATAAAAGGTAAATCAAAAGACCTATTGAGTGCCTGTCAGGAATTGCACACACCCACAGAATGGTGAGGTTTTTCTGAGTTTTGCTGTTTTAACTGTATTCTCCAGGTAGTGCTCTGGTCTGTCCTTCCTTGAAGCATCTGCAGATTTTATCTGGCTGCAATGACATGGCTGCTCTTTATCTCTCTGCTTTGTCTGGAGGTGTGCCAGAGGAATGTCACTACATCATTTGCAGTGATGCATGGTCACATAAACTCCAGGGTCCTGAAGCTTATCCTTTACAATTGCACAGTGAGTGAGGCAGACTTTAAGGACTCCTGAAAGAAAAAGCAGTCAGTGCCTATGATTCTGAAAAATAAGGATCTTCTACTTGGTATCCCGTGGCTTTATTTGAACTTTTTACTTGGGCCTCACAATTAGAGATTATTTTAAAAGCCACTTGTTGTTGTCTCACCAGAGAACAAGTGATGCTGTGCTTTCATTTGTCTGCTTAATCAACCTGTGGAGATCAAATACACAAAGAATAGAAAGACACATCTTTTTCTAACAAAACACATTGAGAAAAATTAAACTTCTGGGGAAAAGAAAAGAATAAAATTCAAATTCCCCAACTATTGTGTTGACTTTTATTTACAGACCTACTGTTAAGGGCTGCTGCCTGTACATTATTTTTTGTCCTGAGCAGTGTCTCATTCCTTCTGTGGGATTTCCAGAATAAAATTTACTATCTATGTGGAAGCAGGCTGCAAATTCACACTGTTTGTAGGTGGTAGGGGCCAGGATAACCTCAGTGTGTTCTACATTATTCTACTGCATTAGGAATGTGGAAAGCATTAGAAACTCATAAATCAGTATCTGTGTAAAGAAATGCCACAAAAATATACTCCAATTCTAGCAGTGCAAAGAGTATAACCCACTTTTAGGTTTGTTAGAATTGTCACTTAGAAAAAGGAACAAGAATAAGGTGCTACAGGAGCAAATCTCTTTGAGAGCAGCATTTTCTACATCCTAACAAACAATCCCATCTAGAGCCCATCACGATAAGAGGCATCACTTGAAAGCAGATGAAAGTATGATAAATAACTTTGACTTTCTCATAAAACTTTTATGCTCAGTAAAGTATAACTGTCAGAAAAATATTTTGGAAAACCATTATATCCATTCAGTCTAATTAAATGCCTAAAAAATTGAAAGAATTCGCTGCCTAGCTCCAGATGGTATGTGAGATGTATTGGCTTTTATATTAGAAAGAGTGATTGCTAAAAATACTGATTTTAATGAACCCTACAGATATGTAAGACACTTTTAAAATAGTATTGCTAGCAATGTTGGCACTTTTCTTTAAAGAAAATCCGATTCACATGAGAAAAGAATAAAGTAAAAGGTGCTGCCAGCCTAAAAAAAAGAAAAAAACAACTCAATCCTATATAGTAAATACAAATTAAAGGCTTAATCAGGGATTATTTTTCTTTTTAGTCTCAGTTGAGGTGGTAGAGAAAGCACCTGAAGTAACAGCTACTTTCCCCCAACCCCAAGGAAATGTTCTCTGTTCTCTGATCTGACAAACTGTGTTCAGTTAGGTCTGCATGGGAAAACACTGGAACTGAACACTGAGTATTCCACAGCTAGGAAATTCCTGGCACGACCTGGGAAGCCATGAAATCACATTGAATTTGCTGCAAGGACAGTTTGATTCTTCATTTTCTTTCGTCTGCTCTGTGAAGAGGAGGTTGCTGTGTTATTAATACGATGCTGTCCTTGGTCTCCTGGCAATGTCACTTGTCCTGGGCTGGGGAGCAGAGTTAATCACAGTTTACACATAAAGGGAGCAGGCTGGAGGAGGTGGCCAGACTCACTGGTGAGGGCAGAGGTAATTAATAATCTGGAATATCAGAGGTAGAAACTGCTCTATGGCTGATGAAGGCAGAGCTTCAAAAGGGGAAAACTTGATCTCTGCACGTCCTCATCCCTGGTGGGATTGGTTTGCTGCTCCCAGAGCCACAGCTTCCCTGCAGCTCCCTAAATGTGGCACCTGCCACAGACAGGGCAAATGGCCAGACCCACATGTGGGGTTTCCACCAGGTTTCCACAAGGCTAAAAATCCCACAGCATCTCCAGGAAATCTGTGCCAAGTTCTTAGGGGTTGTCGTCAGAGGGTCGTGGGACACCAAGGGTGGAATTCAACTTGCAATTCAAATACCTAAAATTAAGAACTTATATTAACCTGAAAATCATCTTTATTTCTCTAGGAACAGTTGGCTGTATTGGCTAGATATGCACAGGATGTAATGGGAGTTTAGACCCTCCTGAGGATGCTGATATTCAGGTCTCTTGATCCGTGAATTTATTCCCTCCTCTAGTACCTCATAATATTACCAAATGAGCTGACACATATGGCATGCAGTGGCTTTCAGAGCAGCCATCCAGGAAGACTGCAATGACCATAGAACTACCCTACTTCCCAACTCCTCTTAAAATTCTCTCAAAAAATAGAAAAAAAATCATTTGTGTTTAAAAGAACTGTAGATTTTTTTGTCCATCCATGACACCTTATTGGAAGGATACATGATTATATTTACAACTACAAATCAGAATTATCTACTTAGCATTTCTTCTTCAAAAATTTAGCACTTAGGCTGCTGCAAAGAAGCTGTGCTACATCTGTGTCGCAGACATCTTTTCTGAAAAATCCTTTCCTTAGGATTTTTCCTCCTGAGAAGCTGAGAAGCCTCAGGAACAAAATGTAAACATTGATTATCTGCTGCTGTGGAATGCAACAGGTGCATCTGTGATTGGTCTCATGTGGTTGTTTCTAATTAATGGCCAATCACAGTCAGCTGGCTCAGACTCTCTGAGTCAGAAGAGTTTTTTATCATTCTTTCTTTTTGTATTCTTAGCTAGCCTTCTGATAAAATCCTTTCTTCTATTTTTCTAGTATAGTTTTAATATAATATATACCTTAAAATAATAAATCAGCCTTCTGAAATATAGAGTCAGATCCTCATCTCTTCCCTCATCCTTGGACCCCTGTGAACTGTCACACATCTGTATTTTGATTCCTTAGTTTTTCTTTACCCAGTATGTTTTAGAATCTGTATTGGAAGCCATTGTGGTGAATACAAGGGTGTCAAGTGAAAGTTTAATGACCTTTGCATGCAGGATTTCAGATAGTACAATCCTTTCTGCCCCCAACATCTGTAAATGTGATTATATTCATGGTGAATCATGTGGTCAGCCACAGCATGGAGAGCCCAAAAGTTGACAGACTGTTTGTGACTTACAAAATCTCTTGACTTTGAGGTTACTTCTTTTATATGTAATTGGATCCAAGGTGTTTCCTCTTATCTTCCCAAATCCCTCTGTTTACTTTCAGTACAATCTACATCTGAAAGCTGCAAAAATGGATTTGATGCTGATGTACCATTTTTGACAGAAAATCTCCTGTCCCACTTCTCAGACTTTCTTACAGAAATGTGAAAGGAATATTCAGAGAATGCCTTAAGTCAACAGGATTAAGGACTGTCAAGTGCACTGCTTAGTCCTATCTACGTGCTAAGGATTTTATTGTACTTTCATGAGAATATTTGCACTGGCAGTTAGGGATATCTCCAGGGTTTAGCTTTTTTTTTTTTCTCTTTAATAATAGCTAGGGAGGTAAAAGAACTGCCTGTTGGGATAAGAAGTTGAACTCCTGCATGCCCAGCTCTCCACTGTCAGTTTAATTGAGTTCATTGCATAACCTTTAATCTGACATCCTTTACACTCAGCAGTGCATTATCTTACCAACCCTTTAATTATCAGTGTGCACCACTGCTGATGGCTTGCACTGCTGATGTGACCAGGCATCAACAACTCCCTGGGGAAACCTCCACAGTGCAGGGGGATCCTGGCTGGGAGAGGCTGAAGGGAAGATGGGAAGGTGAGGCAGGGAAGGAACGTGAATTCTGGGGAGGAGGCAGTGAGTATCAGGAGAGAAAAAATGCATGGCAGCCACCAAGGAAGAATAAGCGCTGGAGAAACAGGCAGAAAACAGGATAAGATAGAGAAGATGTAGAAATTATGAATAACAAACAGGTTTTTAAAAAGCCTGACAGGCACAATCTTGGCCTCAATAAACCTACTATTCATGGTAGAAACAGAAGGCAAATGATGCAGGTTCTGCCCCAATAAAATGGGAAGCACCCTCTGCACTTTGATGCTCTACAGCCCAAGAGTAAGTAGGAAAAAAGATGCATAATATACTAAACCTGAAACACCTCAAAAAGATAGAAATTAAAAAGAAAAATCACAGAAAGAAAATCCACAAGAGAGCTTAAAAAATAATTCAATAAAACATTTTCAATATAACTAGTAGGGATTTTTAAACAAATACATTTTTTGTGTTAATATTTCAGAAAAAAATCAAGCGTTTAGAAAAAATCATAGTGAATCAGAAAGTTTCTCTTTTTTTCCTGTCCTCTTCCTAATCTTCACCTTTATTCTGTCTTCCTTTCTTCCTCTCTTTCCCTCTTTTCCAAACAAAGGGGAAAAGGCACAAACCAACATTTTCTCAGCTCCAGAGAGGTGACAGCAGAGAGAAAGGAAAAAAGACCAGAACAGTGGAACAAAAATATTGTGTTTAGTTTGGAAAAAGTATACAACTTTATAGCAAACTCAAGTAAAAAAAGGTTGGAAAGGGAGGGAATGACAGAGAATTTCTTCTCCACAACAAAGTGCAAGTCACTTCCTTTATGTGTTTCCAGCCCACACAAACAATTAGTCCATTTAGAGACAAAAATAAGGCTTAATTTATTAATAAATGATAGCAAGTCTTCTAATATTATATCTGTGTTTTATTAACGTGAAGCAGTACAGTTGCAGATCTTCCAATTTACTGAACATCAAAGAGTAATTTTTTGCAGTGAATTATGTATTGAATGTTCCTACCTCCATCCAAAAGGCCAGTTTGTTCAAGGATGAAGAATAACACACCAGAAAATTGATAGAGCCTTCATGGGATGCAATAACAAGGAAGGATTGCATTGACTTGGCCCCATTCAGAGCCTGAGTTTATAAAGTAGTACTGGACTGTGAAAAAACATGACAAAAAAAATGTAAAAGTCCAAACCTCTGCTGAATGTTCCATACATATGGAGGAAGTGGGGGAAGGAGGCTCTGACAAGGTCTCCTGGCCTGCCAGTGCTTATGTCCTAATCAGAGAAAACACAGAAAGTCACCAGGAGAAATGCAAGGTCTCAGAGTCCAGCTCTGCAGGGCAGGGACCATCTGTCTGCTCTGTGTTCAGACAGAACCAAGCCCAGTGGGGTCTTTGTTTAAAAAGTTAAAAAAATCTATTGGCTTTTAGCTGAAGGTAATTTAGAGGCTGTATTTTGGGAACACTGATGGGTAAACAATGACCTTGACTGCTTTATTAAGATATCATGGCCATGGACTCATAGCAGCTAAGATTTTCCTGTTCTGGAAACATTTGCATTTAACCAAAGGACATGCCATTTACTGGCATTCAAATGCTCTCTAAAAATACAAGCCAAAGCCCAATGGTGTTATTGTCTTTTCTAATTCTTATTAAATAGCACTGTCTTGCTTGACCATGAAAAAATAAAGATTTCATCCTTCTCAGCTGTTACTACAAGAGGTGCAGAGAACTAGAAGAAAAAATATCAAAGAAGCAAGATCTGACATCTATAAACCAGAGAAGAAAAACTGAAGTGTTGTAGAGTGTGAGATGCCTTTATCTAGCTGCCAGCTTCTTTGATGACTTCACTCAGAGCATTTGCACTGAACTGGGCCTGAAGGTTCTGTTTCTCAAACATCCCCTCCACTCAAGGCAGGCTGAGTGCAGTCCCCACAAGGGCCGTGCTCGTTCCCAGAGGAAGATGGAAAGAATGAAAAATCCTCCCACTGTCCCAATCTGGATTTATGAGCCATTTTGCTCTTCTGAAGAAGGCAGCTGTCAGAAATGCTGTAGGGTTTATCTCAATCTCCTCCCATCAAGACAGGTGCTGACCATCACTTAACCCATTCAAAGATATTAAAAACAATGGGCACTAAAGTAGAGATGGAAAATAATTAAAATCCCCAAACAATGGAGAGTTCCACCTTTTGTTGTAAATTGCCATCTTTGATGTTTTTTTTAAAGATGACCAAGTATCTTCAAGGCTTCAGAAGTCACAAAGTGAAAAATGTGTTGACTACCAATACAAACCATGGGTTACAAACATCTTTACGCAGAACACACAAAGGTGAATTTGTTTCACCACAATTCTTGGATTAGACATAGTAATTACGCTGGAAGATACAAAGTGCTCTCATGAAAGCTACTTTTAAAAATGGTTTATAGCTTTTAGGGCAAACAAGTACGACAGAAAGGACCAGCTAATCCAAATGGAGTTGGAGTTTACCCAAACCCTGTTGGGTAAAAAAGCCAGCTTAGGTCAATGGGCAGTGGAGCTGCCTGGGTGAAGCAGATACAAATGTTTATAAGTCCCAAATTCAGCAAATCTGTCACAAGAACAGGTGGGGAGCAAGAGGGGTGAGATCCTCCTCTGGCAAACACAGAAAAAATAATTTCACAGCTCAAATGAGGACTCTGCACAGGGCAAAATCTGGGCTTCATTTTTTCTTCCAAGACACATTTGTTCTTCCTCCTCAGATATTCCAGTCAGGCTTTTGGAGAAAATCTGTTACATCAGGCTTCCTTCCATAGGGACCAGAGCTTTGTGCATACTTGGTTGCACATTCTTTGCACCTTTTTAAGTTGAAGTAGACAAAATAATAAGCCATCAGCAATGGCAGACTTAAAACAGCACATCATCATGCTCTCGATGTAATTATTTCATCAGAGAGAGGTTAACTGAACTGACAGGTGTGCAGTGCATGAATATGAGCCTATGACACAGTGTCTTGCTCACATTTTACCCTAGAAGTGCCTGCTCTGTGAATTTCAGAAGCTTTTCAGATGTCTGTTTCACTGAAGTGGAACTTGCTGTGGTTTGTTGTGGTTTTCCTTGTGGTTTTCCTTCTTTCGGAAGGAATTCCTTATTCTTGATTGAATAAGACTACGCTGAAATTTTTAGAAAAAATATTTCCTTACCATCAAACTATGAGGCATGAAATATGGCTCCCCAAATTAAATATCTGCCATAATCTATGCTTTAGTTGCTTTTGATTTTTTACTGTGCTTATGCTCTGAATGCAAACATCAAAAATGAGATCCATGAGTTTCTAATGGTGCTGCAAGAATTTCTGTACCCTGACCATTAAGTGTCATACAAGAGTGGTCTGAGAATGCTCTCCACAGTAAGAGTGAGACCTCAAGTAATAAAAGAGATTGCAAATAGAAATAAAGAAACTCCTTCCTATTTTACATGAGGCACAAAGTACTCATGTTGCTCAGACCACAATTAAAATTTCATGTTGGAAGTAAGAACTTGTAAGTCTGAACCAAGAAAATACTCTTCCTCATTTTCCTTTTCTTAAGCTTTCTCCACTTTGATTTTACGGAAAGTATGAGGCACAACAGTAAGACCTGAGTAGAAATAAATCTATTTATCACCAACATCACTATGGCCAAAGTGCTTCCAATTTGATGTGTGTTTGTTTTTCTGACTATTTCCAGCTAGGGAAAAAATGCCCATGACTGCATTTATTTTGATCAATAACATTGAAAAACCATATAAAATCCCTCTTTCATCTGAACATGCCCTTGAATGAAGGAAATATAATAAAAGAGGAATCAAGTTTCTTCTGTGACAAAGCTATGAAATAACACACTTTATTGTTTATTCTACCAAAGGAGATTGCAACTGCTGTATTTTAGAGCCTGTTTTGGATATTTCAGACCACAGGTGTGTTTGTCAGACTCCAAAGAATAATCATAAAGATTACAAAAAAATAATAATAACAGTAGTAATAATAATAATAATACAAAAAAACAAGATCAAGCATCTTTTTTATATACTAAACCACAATTATTCAACCATGGCTCCCATGTGGGTAAATTAAAGCACAAATTAACAGAATTAGGCATGAGCTTAAATAGTGTGGATTTCAAAGGGACTGGAGCCCATGTTCAGAAATGAGTCCCTTTACTGGGCTTAGGATGACAAATGCATGGTACAATTCCATGATTTATCAAGACCAAACTACATTTGGGAAAGGCACAACTGGGTGCATTTCGGTGTATTTGATTTCATAAATACCGGCTTCCCTTGATGCATGTGGAATACATTTAGTAGACTGAGAACTTCAGTGATGAGGATGCAGTAAATCAGCAACTCACCCAGTGCTTCTAACACAAGTCCCTTCTTATAATGAGGCTTTACATAGATTTCTGTTTGGTGATTTATATCTCAATATCAAGTTGTGACAAAAGTATGGAGTTTAGATCCAGGCTTTAATGTATAAAGAACCAGGAGTGTTTCTCATATCTATCCTTAAGTTTAGAAGAAATGATTGAGGGCATGACCCAAATCCTTAGAGGCTTTCTGCTTCCAGTGCTCTGAATCATTTGTCCTTCAAGGGTATTAAATTTTATTTTTTAAAGTTTACTAGTAAGAGAATGAAAGGCCTTATTTATTTCCACATTTCCAAGCTCATATTTAAACTTTAGGATATTATACCATTTCTGAAATGGAACTCATTTCAATTTCAAAACTAATTTCCACCATATAAAGATCTATGCTGTGTTATGCTTACTCATACACAGGATTGTTAAGAAAGGGACAGTCTACAAATGGAATTAGTTTTCTTTCTTTAAAATGTTATAAACCCCATCAGTTTCTCAAATTCTAGCCAATATTGCAGCCTGAAGTTAGGACTTAAAGAATGACAGAAATTATTGGAGTTTTTTGCATTTTCTGACCAACTGAAATATTTTAGATTCAAACCAATTTTGATGCAAATTGCTCAAGTTTCATGTTAGGTGTAATATTTTTATTATGCAATAGTAGTATACAAAATTACATATATATTTGCATTGTGATTTGATTTTTTTAGTTATCTTTTATTAAGTAATCATTGAGCATGAGAAATCCACAAATTCAATCTTTTTCAAGATTGTCAAAAAGCTTAATTTTTGTTAGAATCATATTTTTTCCCTGCTAATAAACTGATCTGTTTCTTACTTGAAATCAAGTCCATTCACTCTTGTTCTGCTCCTGACTCACTTTCCATTTCCTAAGAAGTTCTTGTGCACTGGAGATGCCTTGAAATCTTCTCATTTTAAATCAAACAAAGTCAGCATTCAAATAAGCTTAGCTTAGTTTTTAAATCTTGCCACTTTTGCTTTCCTCTGGATTCCTTTTGATTTGTACTTATAATTCTGAAACTGGAACTCAAACCACAAAAAAAAAGTTATTTATAGCAGAGTACTATTTCCCACATTCCATTAATGCCACTTATTAAAACTTCCCTCAAGAAATTCCTTACATCCTTACAACAGCATTACCAATGTCTACTTAATTTATGAAGAAATACCAGTTCTTTCTGTGTTGCCCAGTGAAATATTCCCTATTTTATATCTCTGCATTTGATTCCCTTCAGCCCTGTAGATAGTATTTGGTTTATTTACCTTTATTTTAGTGATTTAGGGCTATTTGACAAGTAGCTCCATGTCAAACTGTGTCCTTATTCTGCACTCTGCAGTGTCTGTAACCCATCCCAGGTTGGCATCAAGAGGAAATGGCAGCAGGGAAGATTTTCCTCCATCATCAAAACCAGTGCAAATACAGACACCAAGGCCCAAGGTTTGATGACTGTGTACATTCCAGTGAAATGCGCTCCTACCTTTAAATAAAACTATGAATAAGTTACTCTACTGCTTTTCAGGCATCTCTACAGCCATTTTGAGACCATGGCACCTCTACACCTTTTGGGAAAAATTATTTGGAATGGTATCGAAAGCCTTGCTAAAATTCAAGATATGTCACACCTATCACTTTTCATCCACTTGGCAGATCCTATTCTTTTACAGGGATGACACAATTTATACCTGACAAACCCACAGGATCTATTTTTATCTCCTCATTATGCTCCACAGGGTTATTAATTAATAGATCCATTCTCCTTTGGGCTATTGGAGTCAGCTGGACTGGTGCACCATTCTTCTTCCTTCCTCATGGTTCATTCCCCAAGGGTGATTCATTCTCACAGGTAATTTTACCCAGACAGTCCTAAACTGAATGTGTTTCTCTTATCTACATATTTTATAGTGTTTTCTCCTCCCCTCTTTTCTCCAGGTCATCTGTCTCCTTGTTAAATTTAATCACTTTAATTAAAGGGTCACAAATTTCTCATAGAAGACTGAAATTAAGAATAAAGATTTTAGCCTTTTCCCAGCCATCTTGTTTTTCCTTTCCATATTATGTAATTGTTTTCTTTTTCTTTTTTGCCTTTCATATGTTCCTAAATGTATTCATAGTGGGTTTTTTTTTGTTGTGGCTTTAGGTGACTTGCTTGCTGCAAGTTATTCTGTGCCTCAGCTCAACCTCCTCTCTTTCCAAATTATTTTGTATTCCTTCGCATTACCTTTTGAAACAGTCTGATCTCTGAGAGCTGAACCTTATGTAGATTTTTGCCCACAATAGAAAATACCAGAAAACCATCATGCCACAGAGTTTCCCCCACATCGTGTTCCAAGCAATCTGCTCAGATGCACAAATTTTTATGATCACAGAAATATCCCACCTGGGAACCTGCCCTACCAGACCACACAATTCAACTGCAAAGAAAGTTCAAATAATTTAAAAATCTGATCCAGAAATGTATTGTGGTTTTGGGTTTGTTTTTTTTCCCCTCACTGTGCCCAGTTGTGTAATTGCGAAGTCTTTCATAAGTCATAAAAAACATGATGAGCCAAAGCCACAAGGAAAGAACCAAATGAGCTATCATTTGCGGCTTTCCCATACCATTCTTTATCTTGATAATACAATTTAAAATTATAGTGGTGAACATGCAGAAATGTCAAGGGTAATAGCATTTGGGGGTGAAATAAAACAGAAGCTGGCAATCTGACTGCTGGGCTCTGCACTGGAGTCCTGTGGCACCTTTTCCTATTCAGCTTTTCCAGCTGTGGGGAAGGGCTGTCTGTCAATACAGCCATGTGTTGTTGTCAACCTATTTGTCCTTCCCATCAAAGCAGCAGCAATTTCATCTGATTGCTATGCAGCCTGAGTAATTTGGGCCCTGCTCTCCCAGACACTCTGGTGGCAGCTGCATTTCCATGGCTTCCTGCAGCACACCTGCAGAAGGACTGCAGTCTGATGGCTGCAGTGCTACAAAACACCATAATTAGATCAGATTTATGGCTGAAAGGAACAGCTTAACTTCAAGGGAACGGGGATTGGGCATTCCTGGATAGCTGGGATGTTACCTGGTGCAAAAAGGTGAGTGCTGCTACTTGGCATGCAAAGCAATCACTCTGACTGCTTAATGTGATGGTGAATTTTGCTGTAACACTGCACCCAAAAAGCCCAGCCTGAAACAGGAACTGAAATCCAAAGCTCTCTCCAAGCATCCACGTGCTCCAGTGCACCTGCACAGATCCATTAGAGCCAGTCAGAAAGGGTTTGATTGCAGGGGAAAATCCTGTGCTTGTGTGTTATTTGCCACCCTTTGGTATCAGAGCAGCAGCACCCAGCAGGGCTGTGAATCAGAGCCTCATTTACCACCCGCTGCTTAATGGGAGCTCTTGCCTGGGATTGCTTTCAAGGGTAGGTATTTGCTTTTAAACTGGGCTCTCCAACAGCCCAGGGTGGTCAGACAAGGGCACTGGCAGGGGGAAGGGCATCTCCTGCCTTTAAAACTTCCCCTGGGCTGTTCTATCAGTTTTGAAAAATGATAAGGGAAATTACCCACATAACCTGAACTTTCATTCACATGCAGAGAGATGGAACCTGCTCATTGAGAAGTAGTGAGAGCAGCAAGAAGAAGTAAAAGAGAGTTCCAAGAGATTACAAAAAACCCCACTGGGTTCACAGGTATAACTCACTGACTGATAATTCATCACTGGGAAATAAAATGCTTTGTTTCCAATAAACATCCTATGTTCATTTACCCTATACAAAGTGAAAGATGATCCTGAAAACAGCTGAAAGGAACATTTTTCAAAACCTGTGAGCACCAAAAATTGGTTTATTCCACTAATCCACACTGCAGAAAACAGCCTGACTTCACGCTTTTTTTTCATCCAATTCACATATCACTATACTTTTAAGACTACTACTGCTTCATGGGGTTTTACTCTGACCAGTGATAAATCCCTAAATGCAGTAAAGGTAGAGGAAGAAAGAGTTCAAGGAGTAAAAAATTAAGCTTGATTTTCCAAGCAAATAGTCCTAGGTAAAAAGTTAAAAAAAAAAAAAAAAGAAAAAAAAAAGAGAGACCCGTAATTATTTGATGTGGTGCACACATAATAGACTTTGAGGCAATTATTAAAGAAAATTCAATGGCCAGAGTTCATTTCCTGTGCAAAAGCTCCCCCTCCCCTGAGATTGTAGGCAATTGGGCTATGTAGCCTCAAGCACAAACCTCAATAACTTCATCTTTGGGGATTCCAACCCATTTGATCACTTTAATAGGAAAAGTGATGTGACACCTGTTTGCAACCAGCCTGGTTTCCTTTTGTGAGTCACTGGCTGCTGTATGGGAGGTGTGACCCCACATCCTGCTCCATTTGTGCCACAAACTGGGCCCCCATCATCTGAGAACCTTTGCATCTGCCTCTCAATATATCCCCTGGAAATAAATAATGAAATGCTCAGCACTTCTCAGGAGTAATGCTCTGATGTGAAAACATGTACTGTACACCTTCTGCTCCCCTGTTTCTCTCCTGTGCCTAAAACCTAGCCAGGGATCTGAGAGAGCAGCTGGAGCCCAACTTAGTACTAAAACTGAGTATTTGCAATGCTAATCCATTGGATTCTGTATCTTTTGCACCCTCTCCAAATGTAAGTGGCTTCTGGAAAGAGGCTAAAACAAAGTCAGGTATGAACATGGCAGAATGAAAGCTATCAAGTAACAAGGGCTTGTTTAAAATAGAAATTACTCCAGAAAGGGTTGTTCAAGAGAAGCTATTCCAAATAATTCACTATGTACACAGTCTTGTATATATAAATATGCAAAGTGTGTTTCAAGGACCCACCTGTGTGGGTCACACTTGTGTGACAGCACAGAATGCATTTGTGTATCCTGTACCAAGGACACACTTGTGTGTTCTGCCACCCACATTAAAAGTGAGGAAGACCTAACCCTACAACCAGCAGAAAAAGGCCTTGCTGATGCCTTATTTTTTTTTTTAATTTTTAGTGCATAAACAGAACTTGGACCATGCCCTGAGGTCCAGAAGAAGCCAGTGCCACAATGTGCTGGGCCCACATTTAAACAATATTAGACATAGCAGAAGAAGCCTGGAGCTGCAGCACTGTGAGCCTCGCCAGGAGCCTGGCAGATTCCCTTTCTTCCCATATGGGGATAAACAGCTGTAAGATGAGCAGCTTGAGACCAACCTACCTGAGAAGCCAGGAGGGGGGGGTAAATCAGTAGAGAAAACCTCTGCTGTGAGGAGACTACTGAGACCCAGGAGCAGAACCAGCCATGGGCCATTCCTACCTGAGCACCTTCTCTTTGATGCCAGATTGTGCCATGTTGTGATTTAGCCCCAGCCTGGTGGGATGAGGAAGGCAAATCAGAAAAATGTAAAACCCATGGGCTGAGGTAAGAATAGTTTAATAACCGAAATTCAGTGAAATATAATATTAATATAATAGTAACAATGATAGTAGCAGTCATAGTAATAATATGATGAAGAAGAAGAAGGGAGAGAAGTCAAAACTAAAAGAAACAAATGTTGCATTATACAATTGCCCACCACCTGCTGGCCAATGCCAAACCCATCCCGAACCATGATCAGCCCCTCTCCTGGGTAACTCACTCAGTTTATATACTGGGCATGGGGTTCTCTGGTATGGAATATCCCTCTGGCCATGCTCCCTCACAGCCTTTTTTGCACTTCCTCCATGGCAGAGCATGAGACACTGAAAATTCCTTGGCTTAGGGTAAGCACTGCTTGGCAACCCAAACCATCAGTGTGTTATCAACATTATTCTGAATCCAAAGCACAAGCCCTGCACCAGCCACAGAGAAAAAATGAACTCCATCACAGCTGAAACCAGGACACTCTGACAAGAGCTTGACTGTGAATCATATTTGTGTAAGGCTGTCTGTACCTCGTAGCTGACAGGAAACTAAACTGCTTCTGTCATTTCTTTATTTCATTTTCCAGCAATTTTCCACCAGTGTATGTGGGAATTTAAAGGGTGACAAACTCATTTTGGGTTTGTGCTGCAAACCCGATCAGCCGAGGTTTTGCTCACACACCACGACTGTCTGAAGAGATTTGGCAGAGCCTTGGATCCAGCTGGTGCTGGATGGAGTTTGGGCAATGATGCACTTTCCAATTGACCTGATAAACTGGCAGTCTTGGATGGCTGCATTCTGTCTAATTTGCAAGAGCTGCTACACAGAGCTTATTGGAAACATAAATTCTGGCTTTCTGGACTCTGTTTCTACAGGTACCTGATTTTGCATTTGGATTCTTCTTGGTGAGATCTCTTGTTTCCCTAATCCAAAAGACACTATGATTACAAACGAAAGGCTAGAAATCATTTGATACTAGATTCCTTAATAGAATACAGGAAACAGAACAGTGTACACAACAAGCACTTTTCTTCCATCCAGCATTTCCCCTTCTGAACACTGGGTTTCACAAAGACATGACTCTTCTTTTACCCAGGGAAAACAAGAATAATATGGATAAATATTCATAAAGAGTTTATCTCTAAATATTTCTACATTTCATTTAATTTCTCTGCCTACTACAGATAGATGTTTTGTTACCTATTTTTTACAGCTCTTTTATTTTCTTGCCCACTGAGTTGGTTGCTACCTGCATCTCTACCCTGTCTATATTTCTTTGTTGCTTTAATTCTTCAAATGTAACCTTGTACTTCTTAAGTTCTTAGAGTGACATAGAAATCAGCAGAAGCAGTAGAAGTTTATTTTGGAGTTTCAACAGAATTATCTGGAATTTCTTTTTTTTTACAAGAATATTCTAACACATTTTTTGCCTGCAGTTCACATATTGACAATCAACATCTAGAAACATCTGCTCGAGGGAAGTCTTAGGAATAAATGACTGGTTTAAGAAAAATGAAAAACCTAGTGGCAAGGACAATTCTCCAGGTCACAATGTGCCTCCCAGTAGCTTCTTTTCCGTGGTAAAACTTCATTGCCCAGCTTGAAGGGATGACCCAGCCATGCTCAAACAGAAGAGACTGACATTGTATGACATGGGACAGAAGACCAAGCACCTGCAAGGTGAGCTCAGTGTGAGGCACTCTCCTGTCACTGTCATATTTTCTGAAAAATCCTTTTGCCAGGATTTCTTCTCCTGTGTTTGCTGCTCTGGAATGTGGTCTGGAGATTGTTTATCCAAACATGGGAATTGTTTTTAATTAATGACCGATCACAGCCAGCTGTGTTGGACTCTGAGGAGTCAGTCAAGAGTTTTTCATTATCATTCTTGTTAAGCCTTCTGCCTGTATCCTTTCTCTATTCTTTAGAATAGTCTTAGTATAGCATTCTTTAATATAATATAATATCATAAAACAGTAAATTAGCCTTCTAAGGACATGGAGTCAGGTTCACTCATCTCTCCCCTCGTCCTGGGGACCCCAGCAAACTCAACACTGTCCAGCCTCACCTTGTACCTGCTCATGGGTGAAGCAATGAGCATCAAGTGTTCCATGGAGAAGGTGACTGACGAGCTGAGGGTCCCTGAGAACAGCCCTTTGGGTTATTGTAACACACAGGTCATGTATGTCCTACAATTTAAGGGGTTTTTTTGGCTTCAGTTCTCTGGTGTTTGACTGCCCCACCATTTGTAGCATATTTATTCTCTCCAAAATGAAAGGAACTGGTATGTACCCTCTGAAGGGTGAAAAACAAGGAACTGAGGAATAAGCGCACTGATCTACAATGCAAAAACACTGAAATGGAGCACAAGGACTAATTTACTCACAACTAACCTGGCCTGCAGGAGCACCTCCATCCATTTGCAAGAAAGAGAGGCATAAGCCCCTTCCTGCAGGACCTGAGCAGAACATTCCTTTGTGTCTTGGCACTTGCTCCCTCTCCTTGCTCAGCTCAACAATGCCCTTTCAAAACACACTCTGGAAAAGCCTTTAATGTGCACAATTATTGGAAAGAAAGCAGAAATCTCAGAGAAGAAAAGATGTGCAGGAAAGTGAGTAATGATTTTGTGTAGCTTTGATTTATTGACTAGTGGAAGTTATGTATGTATGGTTATTTAATGCCTGTGGCTGGCTGAGCAAATTTGTTACCTAATTCAGAGTGCTTAATGCTGAATGGTCATTATGTTGCTGTAGGCTTAATTATCTGGTGGGTGGACTATGGGTTTTAATATAGATGGAAGGGATTTTTTGTTTTAAGAAGCAAATTCTTTATTAATTTGTCCCTATTTTTTGGCATACTGTCTCAGTATTAACTATAAAAAATGTCAGAACATACCAAAGTCTTCCTGTCCTGGCCTTTTTCAGTAACAATCATTTTATGTTCTTAGACTATTCAGAAATATCCGCTCTAAATCCCTATCCAGGCATGGTTAAAAAAAAAAAAATACTTTTGAATGCATTTATGTCATCAGAGCCTTTCACATTTATATTTAGTTGGTACCTTTCAAGATTTGCACTGAGCTGATTTGATGGTGGAGCAGACATTGCTCTGGGTCTCAGGGCATGTTCAGTACAAGCCAGGTGATGAGCCTGATGAGTTGACAGCCTGCTTTGTCTCCTGATTTTCATGTTTCTATTTAAGTGTGTGACTCAGACCTGCAACATGACCCATTTCCCCATGGTATTCAGGGGACAGCCACTCAGGCTGCAGGTGATTTGTGATTTATGTCTGAACAAATGGAGCTGTTCAATTTACCCTGCATTCAAGGCTTCATTACATAAATCCTGAACTAAACTCCTCTTTGTCAGAAATTAGACCCTGAGCTGCCTATCTAGAGAATATTTACCTTCACAGAAGTAGGAAGCAGCAACTTGGAACAAAATTTTAAGCTGCTGGGGTATTTGGAAGGGTCTAGAAAACAGCTCAAGGAATCTTTCTCTCACACAAAGGGAGGCATAAATGCATCTATGCAGTGTCCCCACAGGTAATGAGCACTGGTCCCACATTTTCCAGGAACATCCCTAGCAGGCTCACAGAAACCATAAGGAAGGCCCTTGGCATGTGGATAAATTTGTGCTTTATTTATCAGAAACTTTTCCCTTTTGTGATCCAGTGACTTCCCTTATCACAACCCTAAGATGAGAGGTTCACACTGTTAAAATTCTGAAATCCATCTGCATCATCTCCTCCCCACAGCACCCAGGACAGCATTGTGTCTCCTCATCAAGGCAGAACAAAAGCACAGGAATGTCACCATGTCCCCCAAGGCTGGGCTGTGGTGGGCAGCAGAGAGGACCAGGACCAGGCACAGTAGCAAATGTGAGAATCATTTCTCCATGGAATTAACCAGGACATTCACTCTGGAGGCACAGTAGAAAATATGAGGATAATTTCTCCATGGGATTAACCTCTTCACAAGCACCTCTGGACTGGCTCCACACCAGTCCTCACTGCTGGGCTTTGCTTCAGCAGGTCTCAGCTCCATGTGTGGTTCCCAACTGGCTAAGTGAGGACTAAAGCATTAAAAGATTTGCAAAAAATGCTGCTCATTTTTATACAGTGTCAGCTCATTTATTACTATGTATCATTTAGCATTATGTATTTGCCACCAGTGCATCTGGTAGCAATTACTTTGCTACTGTAGACAGTTCCTATTACCTAATGTAGACATTTTCTATTAACTTCTCCTTTGTATAAGCCACTCTTAACAGTGCAAAAGGTGTCAAGGAATCGGAGGTCTGACCCATGGGGTTTCCTGGAAAGCACTGAAGTGGTTAATTTATACAGCTCCAGTAAGAATCAAAGTGCTTGGCAACAAGAATATCATATAAACTCTCCTCAGTGCAGGTAGTTAATTGAGTCTTGCAAATTTTACTTGCCTGCTCAGCTGGGATGAGTAATTATTTTTGATGGGCAAGTAAATTGCCATTAGTATTTCCATTCTGCTAAAGCTGGAAGATTAGTCTTTGTGGCTGAGCAGATAAATTTCCATTACAGTTTTGCAAGTCTGAGTGAATGGATGAAGCTGCGCTTTCAAACCCAGACACCAAATGTGTCCTTACAGGTACCCAGACACAGAATATGTCCTTACTCAAACACAGAGCCTCTTCAACATGCAGCAGGAGTGAATCCTGCAGGAACACTGACACCTTCTCAGCTCAAGGTCTTGCTTGGTCTCTGCTGTTTAATCGGGAGCAGTCATTACCTGAAATGCTACACCATGAGTACATCCACCAGGACTGCACTTGCTGTGTACCTAAAGCCCCTGTTTACTTCATTCCCAAATGCCTTTATATTGAGCTTTAATACAACTTGATAGGATGAAATATAAAATGCCTTTGGTTTCCTTCCTGTAGTTGGTGAGCGTGACTTTGGTGTCCTCTCATCAATTGTTTTTGTGCACTGGGACAGAAGAGCAGTGTGCTAATATTAGCTGCTGTTTGGCAGACTTGTGATAATCTGACTTTTAATGCTTTTTATTAATCTGAAGGGCTGCTGAGGAGTGACTCTGTACCTGAGGTTGGACAGGATGCTGCTGCTACAGTCAGTATAGCAGAAATATACTGGGCTGGATCTCTTGGATCACATTTTCTCAAGCTGCCCTGAGCTGTCTCCTGAAATGCCTCCCAAACCATTGCTGCTCTTTTCCCTGGTTTCAGTTCCAGGCACCCAACACCCAGCTGGAGCCCAGCACTCAGTGGATGTGGGACACAGAGTCTGTGCAAAGCTGATGGAGGACACAAACCTCTCCACGGAACAGGCAGGAGAGGTCATGGGTGAGGAGCTGATTGCAGGAAAATGTCTTGAAGATTGCATTAGCTGTCAAAATTCTTTAAGGAAAAAATCTTTCTAAAAGAAACTTTAGGCTTGAAAAATAGTAATAAGCATCAGTTCTCAGGATTACACAGACACTTGACAGGGAAGAGGTGTCACAGCAGGGACAGCACAAAGCAGCTGGGAGAACTGGCATTTGGTGCCTGAATTTGATTGCAGCAGGTGCATCTGCCCTCCTTGAGACACATCCTCCAGCAGCTTCCCACCATGCAGGAGTCTGCCCTGAGGTTCCAGCATTCCCACCAGCATCCATGAGTATGGAAGAAAGCTTTAAATAGACTGCACAGTCACATTTGTGTCCTGTGCATCAGAGGGGACACCACGACCCCTCACTGAGGCAAAGGCACACCCTGGAAAGGGTTGTTTGCACCTTTGTCCCCACACTGAGTCTCTCACCCCTCCTGCTGACATTCCTGCACCAACAGGTCCATGTGCTGTGGTTTTCACATTCTCTGAAAAAAATCCCTTTGCCCGGAATTTTTCTCCTGGGAAGCTGAGAAGCCTCAGAGAAAAGGAAAACAATTCTTATATCATTTGCTTCTCCTCTGTTTTGCTCATATGTGGAATGTGTTTGGAGATTGTTTACCCACAGGTGATTGTTTCATTGGATTCTGCTGTGAGTTGTTTTGACTCTTTGGCCAATTGGGGCCAAGCTGTGTCAAGACTCTTTCTTGAAAGAGTCACGAGTTTTCATTATTATCTTTTTAGCATAATCTTTAATAAGTATCCTTTCTGTATTTTTTGTATAGTTAGTATAGTTTTCTTTAATATAATATAGTATTATAAAGTAATAAATTAGCCTTCTGAGAACATGGAGTCAGATGCATCATTCCTGCCTTGGTAGGGACATTCCCTGTGAATACAATAGAAGTGCCTTCTGCAAAGGCTCTCTGTGTGCTCTGATAAGGGAGGGTCAGATGGCTGCACTGGCAAAAAGCTCTGGGTGAATTTTAAGCTGTGTCTTATTCTGGAGGGCTCTTCGGGAGACCTTTGTTACAGAGTCCTTACAGCCCTTATGTTCTCAGAGATGCTTTTCATGCCCTCCGTGTTTCTCTCTTCTTCTTTGTTAATAAGGACTCAGGAAATCACTGCCAAGTTTCTCATACCCTTATTAACAAGTGGATGCTGCGACAGTGTTTAATTATTAAATAAACCTGCAGTCTGAAAGTAGCTGGAGACAGGGAAGGATGTGAAAATATGCAACATTTTTATCAGATGCACTGAAAAATGGCAAGAAAATATGCCTAGCAAAAAGCCAGATCAGGATATGATACAAAATGCAGACATTAGCTAGATTTTTAAAACTGGTTTCACTGACATTTATAGATGCAGTAGAATGTATTTATAAAGAAAGTATTTAAAACGTAAATTGAAAAGCACTTTATTTGGGGAGAAAATTACCAGTAATTTTAGCCGCTCCAACTCCTGTCTACAGCAAAAATAACTAAAATAGAACAAAATAAAATAAACATCTCCTAGCCACTACTAACTTTGTCTTCTCTTTCCATAGCTTTATTTAATTGTGGTTTATACCAACTGCAATTCTATCCTACTAATGTAGAAAGATGCAGGCTCCCATGCTTACACATCAACATCCTGGCAGATAAAGCACATTATGGGGCACTAAAGCTCAAAGGAGGAAATGAGCTTTTCATTTGGAGCTAAAATTATTTTTTTTTTCACATTTCATTGTAGAGTGATACTGTGCTACTCCCAAAGCACAGGGGTGCAAACCCAGAAACAGGCCCTGCACCATCAGTTCTTTAATTACATGGGACAAGAATGATGACTGTTTTTGCTGACTTTCAAAGAACATCAGCACACCTGCCTGCTGTGCTTCTGAAAAACCTTCCTTCAAATATTTCTAAATAACAGCAAGGAATTCCTATGAGGAGCAGCTGAGGGATCTGAGGTGTCTACCCTGGAGAAAAGGAGACTCAGGGCACCCTTATCACTCTCTAAAACTCTCTGAAAGAAGGGTTTGGGGAGGTCAGGGTGGGTCTCTTCTCCCACATAAAAATCAAGTGAGCACAGGGAAATGGCCTCAAGTTGTGCCAGGGGAGGTTTAGGTTGGATATTGGGAAAAATTTTTTCACCAAAAGGGTTGTCAAACAGGTTGGAACAGGCTCAAGGGAAATGCTGGGCACAAGTCCTGGAGGTGTGCAGATGTGGCTCTCCACTTGGTTTAGGGTGGACTTGGCAATTCTAGAGATCTTTCCCAACTTCACTGATTCTATGATTCTGCAGGGATACTTTATTTATTAATTGCAAGGTGAAGTGAGTGACACTGTTGGTGAAATTTCCATTAAACACATAGAAAAGGGGACACATATTACCCGAAGTTACTGGCTACTGTTAAAAGAAAGGGAGTTTTTTTTTTTTTATTTCTTCTTACCATGGAATAAATCTGTATTCTAATCACATCACAGATGTGATTAGAATCTAATCTAAACTAAAACTAAACAAAGGAGAGCAGTTCCAGGCTTTGAAAGCATATCCACTCTCCCACCTTCACTGCATTTCCTAAAGCCACTAACTTTTGTATTTCTTTCCCCTTACAAATTCTCCAAACAGCCACTCGCACATCTTTATTTTGACTTATCAAGGGAAGAACTTACTCAGCCATACCTGACTGAGGGAATTTATCATCTGGCTTAAGGCTGCAATTCAAGACATTCTCAGAACATAAAAACACAGCAATATTTTATTGAGCACCTTTCCAAGCAATCTATGCAAATATATACATTGCTCCTCGGCTTTTTTTTTTTTTTAATTTTGTTGCAACCAGGCAGAGGAAACTATCACAGTGGCATGAGGAGACAGAATCTAATAAATGTGCTGGATCAGAACTGTTCTGACAAGGTTCAGAGTAATAAATATATGATGAAAACAACACCTTGTTAATCACCAAAACACATTCCCTTATAGACACCAAGGCTTAGACTGGTTTATGGGCAGCATAAGCCAAGCAGGGTTTGACAAAGCATTGAGAATAGAGATCATTGGTTTTTCAGAGCCATAAATCTCACATATCCAATTTTTAAACCACTGACAAAGCATCTCCATAGATGGACTAAATTTTTCAGATGGCATAATTTCCCAAGGTGTAGTGGCAGCACTGCAGGAATCATAAAAAGGACCCCAAAATGACAGTTTATTTTATGATTTATTATTTAACTTGTAGCAAAATTATTCTCTTACTGAACTAAAGGACTACATCTCTGGTTATGCCAGCAGATAGAAAATGAGCACCATCAGTTACTGAATCAAACCAGCAGGTTGGAGACCACCTGGAAAGGGAGTTTAACATGGCATGTGAGGGACATCCATCCATCCATCCATCCATCCCAGTGATTGGATCCACCAACCTCAGAGGAGCTAAAATTAAAGGAAGAAACCAGCTCTAACAACAAATGGAGAGAGGAGCCAAGATGTCACAGAGAGTTTGGGGGATAGGAAAAGAATGAAACTGGGATTTGCTCAAGTGGCTCTCAGGTGTCTTGAGGCTAAACCCTCAAGGATGAGGAAATGATGAAATGTCCCGCAAGAGCCCAGTTTAAACAGAGACAAAGTGATGCACAAAGAAGAAATGACCCTAAAGTTTACATAGAGAGTGATGGGTTTTCAGTAATTAGCACACAGAGGGGAGAGCTTGGGTTAAAACAAACAGATCTATGAAAATGTCACCTGGTGATCAGGATCTGTCAAGGATGCAAGTCAAATGCTGCAAGTCTTTAGGCAAGAAACAGGGAACAGACCAGAAAAAACACACAGGACAAGGGTCTGAACAAGGAGGTGTGCTCATAAAAGGTGAGCAGGGAATGCTTATTTATTCTATCTTTCAATATGATAATTATGCAACACTGTATCTAATGCACTAAAAAGGGATGTGGATTCAAAAGCTAATAGACAAATTCATAAAAGAAAAACTAGTTTAGGACTGCTAAAAAGATGGAGAGGTCTGGCTTATGAAATCGCTGGAGGCTACAAAAATATACTTGAAAATAACTAGGAGCATGTTCAGGAAATCTGAAAATCTGTGAATTTCAAGATGCTTGGTTAATAGCTAAACAACCTAACCAGAAAAAACTGTGTTGTTTTTAGAGCATTCTTTAAAGAATTTATTAATCAGCCACTGAACAGGAAAAACACTGCAATCATAATTTACAGAGATCTAGATACAGAAATGTGTTTTGTACTCAATGGCAAAGATAAATACACAGGAGACAAGGCTGATATGAAAACAGCTGGAGAATAGAAGAAAAGGCCAAGTTAATTGGGTAAATTTATTTTAATTGCTCATTGATCCAACTCTAGTGATACCATAGTACAGCATTCTCTTATTTCCCCTAACTTTATTGTGGAAACTCAAGCAGTCTGATCATGAGTCATGATCATCAAGGGAATAAGTTGTTGGATGGGCTGTTCTATTCCTTCAGAAAAAAAAAAAGTTAACCAGATGTATTCTAATGGCTTTAGCCCCTGTCATGCTTTATACTTGATTTCTGGATTTTCACACCAACAGATAATCCAAAGCTCCATCAAAGTGATCAAAATGTATGACATAGCAGTGTGCTTCTTAAAATGTCAGTTTGCTCTGTTAAATCGTCCTTAAGCTCTAACAACTTCTCTTCTCAGCAGAAAGCTCTAAAAGTTGTTCACATTTCGCATTATAACCTTACTAAATATCAGTAGGCTTAGAAATCCAAGAATACCTACCAGCAGCACCCTCATTTATAAGTCATAGAAACAGAATGGATTGGTTGGAAGGAACCTTAAAGACCATCTAGCACAACCCCTCCTGCCATGTGCAGGGTCACCTTCCACCATCCCAGGTTGCTCCAAGCCCCATCCAACCCCGCCTGGAACACTTCCAGGGATGGGGCAGCCACAGCTTCTCTGGGGAGCCTGTGCCAGGGCCTCACCACCTTCTCAGTTAAGAATTCCATTCTAATATCTATTCTAAATACAACATCTTTCACTTTAAATCCTTTACTCCTTGCACAATCACTCCACACTCTTGCAAAAAGTCCTTCTCCAGCTCTCTTTTAACCCCTTGAGGCACTGGCAGGTCTCCCCAGATCCCTCTCCTCTCCAAGCTGAACAAGCCAGTTCTCTCAGCCTATTTTCATCGCAGATGTGCTCCAGCCCCCTGAGCATTTTTATGGCCTCCTCTGGGCTTGGTCCAACACTCCTCGTCCTTCCCATATTGGGAGCCCCATGTGGGATCTTTTGAGAGCAGAGTAGAAGGGGCAGAGAGGGAGAGAATTCCCTGTTGTCACCTTATTGCACAGGTCCCACACTGTTGTCCCCTTATCACAAAAGTGCCTTACCGTCCTGGTGTTTCTCGTAGGCATCTCCACAGAGCACAGACTCTTTCTTCTTCACAAAGCAGCCAGCTGACTCCAGCTCCCTTCTCAACACCACCCCACTCTTACAACACTCTTCTTCTCACTGGTTACAGCTGTGGCCTGTTAAAGTCAGGCCTGTTCCTAATCTTTGATAATTGGCCCAGCTGCAACTCCTTAGGGGTAAGATTTCTTTCTACACTATCCTTATTTTCTTATATTCTATCCCCCTACAATCCCCTCTCTTGACCATTCTGCTTTTGATGCGACCCAGGGCGCAATTGGGTTTCTGGGCTGCAGGCACCCCTTGCCTGGTCACACCGAGCTTCTCATCAACCCACACCCCCAAATTTCTTCACTCAGGAAGGAACACATTCCTTCAACACATTCCCCACCCAGCCTCTGTTTGTGCTTGTTTTCACTTGAGGATTCTGCTAGATAGTGACTCACAACAAAAACTCTTTGCCTGCTACATAACAGCTATAGTTCTTTTTTTTAAAACTGGGCACATGACAAGGCTTGATGCCTGATTTTGTTTAATGGAACCCATGGGGAAAACATTTTTTGGTTTAGCTCTTTCCCTGCTAGCCAAGCAGTAAAATGGGAACTTTTTCAGGAAAATAATCATAGGAGTTACCCTTGAAGTTCTCTCTGACTCACCCTCTTATTTACATGTGCACCAACTTAACACATAATATAGTGAAATATCTTTTTAGTTAAAAGATGGGATAGCTATTAAATAATGATCTCAAATATGTTGGTAGCTAATTCTGTGGTAGGGACAGGTGGTTACCTGATGTTAGAGGATGGCATTGAGCAATGTAGGATCAGTCATTCCATTTAAAAAAAGCATAATGCTTCCAAAAATGGGTATTTATAAAGACCTGTTTTGTTGATAGCCATTCATCTCCAGGTGTTTAGGAATACCTCCTTGGCACTTAACCTGAAGGACATCAAAAGCAGCAAACTCCTTTCTCTGTGAGAAACAGCCCTGACATCCACACCCTTCCCCTGACTCCTTGGACACTACTGATTGCACCTACATAGCTCTTGTTTCTGCATCTCTCTTCTAAGCCACCACAACATTCTTCTGATGGGAAAAAAATCATTTTTGAGCATAGCACATAGCCTGCACATTACATAGCAATGAAATGTACAGAAAGACTCTGCTGAAGACAGCTCAGGGGAATTTCCAGTCCCTTACAGCAAAGTTTCCCAACTACCACTGACAGATGTTTGTGTCCTCTGTTCTGAATTGTTCTCTTCACAAAAAGTACTCTTCATTCTTTCTTAAAACCATGTATAATTATAAAGTTTCTTCTAAAATTTGACCAACAAATTTTTGTTGCAAATTAAAATTTCCCAGTAGAAAACTTCATTACAAAAAAAGCGTTTTCATAGCTAAGACACTTTTTTTTTTCTCTTCAGTTTTCTCTTTTATTCAATTAAATGAATACAGTTTTCCACATTTCTTTCATGTTCCTCAACCCTTCTGAATTCATCTGGAGTCCTTCCAGCTTCCCTAATGTCCCTCCAAGCATTACACCCAGCATTCAATTTCAGATTTCTCTGGTACCAAACAGAACTGAATAATTACTTCCCAAAACTTAAATACAACCATCAATATATCCTGGAATGAGCACCACCATTTCTGCAGTTGCACACATTTTGGATCTATATTTGACTTGTCAGCATCCAAGAAAACCACAAACCCCCTTTTCTGCAGGGAGCTGCTTGGGCAGTTATTCCCCATTTTTTCCTGGTGTCAAATGAGTTTCCTTCCTAACTTCAATACTCAGCATTTGTTTTTCTTGACTTTTATCTTATTGATTTCACACTGCCACTCACATTTATCATGATCATCTGAAATTCTATGCCCGTCCTCTTTGAGAGTGCTTGCAATTACAATTTTGAAAACTTTAATTGTACTCCCTCTTCCATTATCCAAAATGCTTACAGAACAAATATGCAGATATAGTGCACAAACTCTCCTACTCATATTAAAACATCAGCCTTTGAAAAATGACTGCAAGCATGTGGAAATCTGTAGAAAGGTATAATCATTGTATTAAATGAAAAACACACACACACAAAAAATGTCCTCAATTCAGAATTTCAGAAATTCAAAGCCACTTTTCCCCAGTTCCTGCTTCCAGGGGTACTTGTAAAGGAAACAGCTGAACACAACCCTTTGTAGGGATCCTACAGTGATTTTTACATGCTGACACACCACTCCCAAGGGAAACTGGCCTTTTAACAGGGCAAAGTCATAAATTCCACATAGACACTAACATTAAGATGGAGTCCTGTTGTCCCTCCATCACTGCAGAGAAAAACCAGTTATCCAGCACAAGCAAATTGCCCATACAGACTGAACTATAAGTTTATGTCTAAATTACTCAAATCTGCTTAAAGAAGTGGTAGCCTGTTACTGATGTGCCTACTTCATTATTTAACATAGGAACTTAACTCCTCAGTCTTCACACAACTACTGTCAGCTATCCACTAAAAAAATTGTGAAGTTCAATGTACAGCTATTTGCCAAATTGGTTTGGAAAGAATGAGGTTTCAGTTTATAAAAAGTTTTGAAACATGACATGACTTTGCAAATATTAATCTTCCATTTCCAAATATTATTTTAAGATGAATGTCCTGAGCACTTTAGATTCACTGAGCTCAAATTCTTCTTCAACTTCCCTAACAGCTCCAAAACACTTTTCAGGCATGAAGTGAACATAGCCTACCCACTTAGGGCCCTCTTATGAAGCTCCACCAGTCCCATAGCATCTGGCAGGCTGATGCAGTATTTATCATCACCACATTCCCAGGAGGTAAGGAATGCTGTTATCCCACTGTAACAGTGAAGGACTGCAAGACCAATAGATGAATAGCTGCCCATCCATGCAGCAGAGCTCAGCATAATGATTCCCAAAGTTGGTATAAGATGAGTCTGCTCATGAATCCCCTGAGAAATGTATTTTTGGGTGAACCATCATGCAAACATGAAGTCCTGCTTCAGCAAACAGATTTTGCACCACTGTGGTTGCCACCAGCAACGTCCACAGCTCCCACAGGTTGTGGATTTCTCCTGTATTCACAGCTTTACCTGTCAGCACAGTGAGTGCACTGTGTGTTCTCAGCTGTTATCTGGGTTAGGGTCACTGGAAAAGTGTGGCAGGATCTGATGCTGCTAATGCTGCAGATGTCTGCAGGAGTTACTCAAAGAGCAGCAAAAAGCAGCAGCAGAAACATCCCCAGTGTGACCAAAGAGAATAGCTCATTTCAAAATATGCCCATGGGTTAAAAAGCCAGTTCAAACATTTAGCTTTTATTTAACATTTTTTTCTACCCTGAATAACTCAGTTTGTACAGTTACATCATAGAAACCCCAGCTATGTGCTAATGCACAACTCTTCAAACACTGCAGCATCAGTCTGGTGGAATGAGAGAAGCGTACAGGCAATTCTGCAGCTGTCATTTTTCCTAATGAAGAAAGCACTCCCCACAACAGGTTTGGCCTAAAGAACCTGCAAGAATAACAAGTCACCTGCTGTCCTGCATCCTTTTTGGTCAAACTCTATGGCATTAACCAGCTTCACATTTCTACCTCATGTTGTGATTGCTGTAAATAATTTTGTCTGAGGGTGCTGCTTGCACAGATTTTTCTGCCTAGGGCAGGGCTGAAGCAACAAGAGGGTTGGCAGAGGTAGAAATATTAAGTTAAAGAGTAACCAACTCACAGAAAAAAAAAATCCTAACCAACCAAATGAATAAAAACAACAACAAAATAAAAGGAATCACATGAGAAGAAAACATTCTATGTCAATGCAAGGCAGACAGGACAAATCCAGCCCTGAAGTAACCTGTGCTGCAAGAGTGTCCGCAGTTATCTGTGTCCAACACATCCTGCAATGGAAAGGTCACAGAAGCAATGACAGTGCCAACAGTTCCATCTGAGGGCAGATCAGTGACACCCCCACCATAGCCAGGCCTGCACAGGAAACCTCCAGACTTCTCCTCCCCTTCCCTGCTCCCACAAAACCTCAGAACTTCTCTGCTCAGCATCATTCCTGCTGAATTCCCCCTTCCCTGGGACTCAGAGGTTTGATTACAGCAACTCCCACCCCCATGCGGCAAAACACAGAGATTTCCAGTTGCACAAGGAACTTTTTAGCTTTCTCCCAATGCACACCAGGACACCATCCAGAATTAAAGGCTGCTCTTGGCCACACCTGGTGTGTCTCTGAGACATCCTATCATCCTTGCAGGCAGCAGGGGCTTGTGAGCTGGCTGGAGCCTGTTGGATTCAAATATTTCCATCCAGCACAGCCCACTCAGGGCACTGGGTGCCCACCCCAGCCCTCCTACCTGTTTCACTGGAGCTGCCTCCTCCACAAAGAATTCTTCCATGGCTGCAGCTGCTCAGGGCTGTGCAGGAACCGGGGCGAGGGGCGGGGACAGGGGTGGAGGGGAACCCTGGAAACTGGCACAACCTAGATACACAGGCTGGCAGGGCCACCAAGGCTTAAAAAAATCTTAATTAATTACACAGAACCCAGCAAAATTCTGAACGACTGAGCTGGCTCTGGGGTTGGTGAGGGTTTTTTAAAGTTTCCAGAGAGGCAGAAGGTACTTTCAAAGGGTCTTTACTCTTTGCAGAGAGGTAAGCAAGGATGGCAGCCATCCTTTGAAGAAGACACACCACCAGCAGCCAGCAGCATGCCTTGGCATGAAACTGAAACAAGACCTGAAGGAGTTTTTTATCATTAATGGTACCTAAAAAGGGGCAGTTATTTAACCATGCTCGTGACCGTGCTCACAGGGGTCCCAGGATGAGGGAAGAGATGAGGATTTGACTCCATGTTTCAGAAGGCTTGATTTATTATTTTATGATATATATTACATTAAAAATATACTAAAAGAATAGAGGAAAAGATTTCAGAAGGCTAGCTAAGAATAGAATAGAAAAGAATGAATGATAACTCTGTCCAAGCCAGCTGGGCTGTGATTGGCCATTAATTACAAACATCCAACATGAGACCAATCACAGATGCACCTGTTGCATTCCACAGCAGCAGATAATCAAAGTTTCCATTTTGTTCCTGAGGCCTCTCATCTTCTCAGGAGGAAAAATCCTAAGGCAAGGATTTTTAATGAAAAGATGTCTGTGACACATGCCAGCGCTACAGTGATGTTTAGAAGGGATATTGGGAGTGCAAATGTCCCTCTGGAGCAATGGCAGGTGGGCAAAGCCAGGCAGAGACATCCTGCAAGCACGCCCTGAAGGTGGACAGGCTTTGCAAAGGCTGATCCAGGGCCACCAATTATGGCCTCACATGGGTCAAGTCAGTAGGGTGACTCCAAAGGGAAGAAATTCCTGCAAGGACAACAGATTTTCCCCTTCAGAAACACTGCAGGCTGTACCCCTGTGCCTGGGATACATCCCCATGGCATCACTGTTAAAATTCCCTACTGATTCCCAAGGGTCAGGATCTTCTGTGCCTGCAGGCACAGAAGAAAACAACCCTCTGATGAGCATCCAGCCTTGTCATAGCAGCTAGAGGTTTTCATAGTTCACAGGGAAAGTATTTAAAACAGTCTGAACAGTTGTAAAAAGCGGTAGAGGATTCCTGACATAATAAAAATCTGTTCCCCAAAGGGCATGGATTTGGAAAAAAAAAAAAAGTTATTAATTGAAAAGTACGTGATGTAGGATGGAGAGTCATATAACTGATGAAGGGGAAATGCACTTCAGATCTTCACAAAAACAAGTTGGAATCTCTCAGCTTTTCGCATTACAGATTTCTTCCCAGCAATCATATATTTTTTTTTCTTTATGCAAGTTGAGAAAATAGACTTTGAAAGTTCAAGAAACCCCAAGAAACTGTGTAGAAAAATAAAATTACTCAGATTTAAAAAAAACCCTACTATAGTGCAATCAGACACCAAAAGCAAATACTATTGGGTTCATTGCTAATGAAATGACCTTAAAAATCTACATTTCATTAAACGCGGTACGCAATAAATGCCACAGGGGAGACATTATTTTATTTAGTAATATCAAAAGCTGTCATTTTCTGCAACAGCCTGGGGCTACAGAAAACCATATTCCCACGAATAATTACCATTTGGCATTAAGAAGTATTTTATCAAGAAAGCTGCCATAGTTCTTAGTAGCCCGAGCAGAAATGTTGGAGAGTATTAATGAGAAGTTGACTGTTGGTTGTGTCTATTAATTTGCCTTTGTAGAGTTAAAATCAAAACCTTTTCATTATAGTAAAATTTTGTTTGAATATTAATTAAACTAAAGCCATATGAAAAATTCTGTACAAGGAAGAAGAAAGATGGAAAATATCATCAAGAAAAAACAACGATTTGCAACATTATAACTTGAAAATGGCCCTTTTCTGTGTTAACAAATAGCCCAGTTCAGTAAATCACATAAGCAAATTCCTAATTTTAAGGATACAAGCTTTTTGGAACCACACTTGATACTTCAAAATTTAATCTACTCTCTACATTTTAAAGGACAGGCTTCAAAACATTTTACTCTATGTAAAAACTTTTGCTGCAAAAGCAAAATTTCATGATCTTTATGGCATTTTTCACCTGTTTGCAATTAATAGTTTCCTTCTATTTCTGTGAGCTGGGGCCATAAAAAAAAGAATACAGTTTATAGCATAAACCTGCTGGCATTTCTAAAGGACTAAGCACAGGAAATTGTTAGATATCAATTTCCCTGCAGTAAATATGCACAATTTCACTTTTATGACCCGGCACTCAGAGGTGAATGTGAGGTAAGCTGAGTTAATCAAGCCTGGGCTGATTGAATGATACCTGGAGCAAAAGGGGAGAAAGGAGCTGCCTCCCAGAGCTGATGGTGGAGCAGAGCAGGCTCACACCAACAGCTCTGAATCAGCTGCCCTGAGGCAAATCCTGTAGTGCAGCAACAGGTGGCCATGGCAAAGCTTCACAAATCAGGAAAGCTCACACATTCACCAACTGGAAAGGATGTTTAAAGTCATTTATCCAGAAATCCTGATGGTTGCAGGTCTTCTCTGAATATGTTCTGTTTCAATTAGATAATCCATTACTCCTAACTAAAGAAAATCCCGAACTGGAGTTCATTACTAATTTCTTGGGAATTTTTTTCAGCTAGCAGACTAAACCTACCTGCCTCCTCTGGAAATATTTCCCTACCTTCAGTTTTCTTTACTCTGCTCTATTTACCTCTCTTTCAAGCAGATCAGAGAGATGATGCATTAGAGACCTGAACTTTCACTTCAACAAACAAATATTTCAAACTCACTCAACTTAGTGAGACATGTTTCTCCTTATGCAACAGCAGAAAATCTCTTGATCCTCTTCATTGTGCTCAAAACTTTTTGAAACATGGGCATTTGTCTCATGTGTATTTTTAATTAACAATCCCATCAGGATCAGTAAAAATCTACTGTAATTTCCTTCTTATTGAAGGGTTAAATACATGTGAGCATTTTTGAACACACCAGTGTACAGGGAGCTTGTTCTTCACTTGATATCCCTCAATGACACCAAATCTTTTTTTTTTTTTCACAGACATTACTTCCCTCACCCTTCAAATATGACCCATATTTTTTGGTGTCATTTGTGACTGACTTGAAACAGATGGGGTTTGTGTTCCTTCAACAGATCCAACCCATCGTGCATTTGTCACATTATCCTTAGTATTGACATAAATGTCAATGTAACACAATCAGAAAACTTGGTCTGCCATTGCTTCTTGCACCCTTATGGGTGAATTACACAAGTTTTGGGAGGGTGAACCAAGAACCTCATGCAGGACGGAGCACATTTACTCTGTGATGGTTCTTCATGTACAATTACACTATTTTAAAATTATTGACCAGATAACAGCCCAATTTTTATATACATGTTGAGAATGTTGATATCTTTGGGATTTCATCGTCTTTGTCTCTTCTTACTCTTACTACTAATGACTTTTTTTTTACTTGCATCCTGATTTAGAATTTTATATTTATAATCTCCTCCCTAGCTGTATTTAAAAATCTCCTTGCAGCTTTTCTCGAAAAGATAGGCTAGAAAACAAAAATAGAAATTTTTCTTTCTAGACTGGGTAATCAGGTCACTTAGAGGACTATTCCTGAGCAGAAAACAGAGAGAGGCCCTCTTGCCAAAGTTAGTGTATCTGAAACTTTCCTGAGATTTAGTTCCTGGAAGTTCATGGCCTTCAGCACTTGTTGGGAATTCTGGATTTTCACTGACATGAAAAAACAACAGCGAACCTCTGTCAAAGTTGTCAGCTGTCAGTTGGCCTTTCTCTTTTGAGATTGTGTAATTTCTACTTGATTTCTCCATGAAACTATTAAGGAACCCAGCCTTGCTTGAAGAAATCTGAGCCCTTAGTCAACCTTCAGAGGAACTGGAACCTGAATTTTGAGAATTTAGAACCAGGAGAGTTTGACTTTCTCTGGCCTTTTTCTCACAAGTATTCTGCACAGGTCAGATGTTGAGTAACATGAGTGTAGCACAAATTGTCACACAATTTTTCCTGCACGAGGGAAATGCCAGCAGCATCCTCCCAACCAAACCCAGCTCACCCAGGGACGTGGGGCTGTGACAAGATGCTGATAACCTGAAATGCTCTTGCCTTTGTTCAATCAACAGTACAGACTGAAAAGAACCATAATCCTTTCCTGTTGTCTTTTCAGCAATATTTATCATTTCCCTTCCTTTTACCAAGTGCTTGGATGAAATTTATAACAATTTCAATCTCTGAAAAAAAGTTCTCCGATATACTGATCTTTGCATTGTAAACAGAGAGTTCAGGACAGAGGGATATTTTAAAAAATCCAAATAGTGCAGCTCAGTTTTATTCCTTCTTTGATACTGCTCTTTTTTATGTTGCTACAGTATGTCTGCTCCATGTGAAAGTGAGGTTGCTATGGAAACTACTCATTATTTTTCAATAGGAGGCTAGCTACTTAATAAAAATCCTACATCTTTTTAATCCCTAGAGAGTCCTAATTTATCCCATACACAGACTTTCCTTCTTGACAGTTCCTTTAATATTCACTGCACTGCAGTGCACATTAATCTGAACATGTCCAACAAATCCACAACTTACTTCTGAAACCAACTTTCCAGAAAAGTTTGGGTTTTTTTTTTTAATATTTTTTTAGCTTGCCTTTTACCTGCTTATATTTCTGTGAAAGATTGTAGGTATGAACAGCAAAGCCAAGAGTGAGCCTGTGTAAGAGTCAGACATGGAAGAAAAATAAAATAAAATTCCTTTCTCTATAATAAATGGTAAAAGGTGCAGGAAGCGGGGATGGACCATGATCTGGTGAGCCTGGAATTGGAGTTAATTCCTTTTGCTGCCACAGCCTTCCCTGGCCAGCACAAGCAACATTCTTGGTCTCTCCTTTCCTCAATTCACCACATGTAAAATAGGTGGTGTCTATTTGGTAAATGGGAGCCACTTTCCAAAAGGAAATTTCCTGCGTGGAAATTGGAGCCCTCCCTGTTTGACAGGCTGAATTCACCAGAGATTGTCTCAGGCACTGGGGCCACAAACCACACCAGGGCAGAGGGTGGGAGCTGTGGGGACTCCACACTGTCACCATGTGTTAAACTTCCCACTTCTCTGATAGACATCAGACTGTCCCTCCTATTAATTTACTCTTTTTCCCCAAAAAAGCAAATTAAGTAACTATTAATGATTAATCAGTTAACTCTTTCCTACCTAAATCCTTTTATATTTGGTTTAATATTCTACATTGGGTTAAGAGAATGTTGTTGGTTAAAGGTCCTAATTTCAGAACCTCTGCTAGTGTTCAAAAGAGACTCCTCTCTTAGACTAAATATTTATTCCCCCCTTGAGGATGTAACTAACCTGAAACATTCATTCCCCTCCAAAAATGTGACTATTCCCACATTTCTTACTATTTATTTGAGGCAGATCAGTGGCATTTCAGTGGAGCAGCTCTTACAGAGCAGGAAAGAAAACCAAAGAAGCTGCAGCAGCAAATTCTCTCACCCTCCCCCTTGTATTAGGCAGGTTCCTCAGATTACTGCAGAATTTAACTGCTCCACCAAATGACAAAACTTCTCCAATAATACACACTAAAAAAGCAACAGGAACTCCAGAATTTAATGAAAGCAGAATTAGGCTAACAGAAAATTAAACTGTCTCAAGCATTTCAGAGATCACAAACAACAGCTTCATGCCTGTTTCTGTGACTCTTCTTTTTTCCTCTACATTTTCCTCCAGACAACCTTGCACACATTTCATATGGCCAATCACAAGTAAACCTGATTAAAATTCAGCCACAGATGAGAGCAGCTAAAGGGAAACTTTTCAAGCTAACAGGTCTAGATTTAAGTCTTCCTACACATAATCAGCTTTTCCTCATGGGATTTCTAAGAGGAATCAACTTTCTCATCATTCACTGCCTATCAGTCCTTGCACTGTGCCATTTAATCTCATTTTTAACACAGGAGTGAACACATTGGGGCTTTTATATAGTTCAAGAAACTTCCCTTCTAGCAGGCTGCTTACAGGTATTCCATATCAATATCAGATAGCATAAATAGATCAATAATTTGCCACACATAGTCTGAAAGGTTTAAAGCCTCAAATGTTTTTGCCACCAATTCAGGTTAAAGACTTTGAGCATACTTAATATTCTCCCCAGCCTTTTTGTCTGGTTATTACCATCCTAGGACAAGAAACTCCAGAATTTATTCTTGTTCACTGTAATTGAAACTCCTTCCTGCTGGAGTTTTTGGCTTTTTCCTGACCTCAGTTCAGAAAAAATTTCCCCGTGACTCTTTTTGTATTGCAATTTTACTTTGTTGAACTCTGTCACTTTTTAAACATTTCCCAAAATACAGACTATGACCCACAAAGATTTTTAAAGTTATATAGTCCCTGAACATACAAAGCTCATAAATATATCCTAAACAGCTTAACGGGACCAAAGAGTTAAGGGTACATTGGAGGTGGACACACAGAGAGTTATAAATTTTATTCAAGGAGATTTCAACAAGAAAGCTGAAACTGAAATGAATTTAACTGGAGGGCAGGAAGCAGAGTGCTGGAAGGGCATTAAAGCACTGAGAGTGGGACTCGGCAGCTCTTTCCTGAGCCTTATTTCTCTTAGCAGAAAGAATTTCTGCTCAGCAAACCCTGCCCTCTGGTGACTAAATGCCATTAGTGCCATGCATATATAAATATTTGGGGGGGTTGCCTCTTTGCACATACATTGCCACAAAAAATGCAAGAAAACATCCATTCAGTGGCACGATTTGGATTTTATTTGTTCCTTCTTCGGATATTAATGAAAAATATTGGGTTTTTTCTTCTGCTTCAGAGAAGCATTCATGCTACCTATCCTGTACATTATGTATATAAATATTTCATATTATATTCACCCCTTTTCTCTGGAAACAACCAGCCTGGTCACACAGTGCTAAAGATTTATTGTCCATCAATAATGGATATCTTTGGATGGACAAACATCACATTTGTGCAATTAGAAATCAAAGCCTTGCACAGACAATAAGAAAATTGTGAAATCCAGATGTGCACATATCTTTGACAAAAATCTTTTTTCAGAATTCCTATTCAACTGTTTTATTTAAATTTATTTTCCAAACTATTTTCCTAAACAGCGACCAGCTCAGCACACAACTGTGCTTATTTCTGAGCATTATAAACAGTGTCTGCCCCCCTACCATGGTACAAAAACTTGTGTGGTTGTAGCATAGACACCTTTTTCCAATTGCTATAAATCAAAATCCAGGTAGGCATCAAAACCAAAATAGCAGCTGAGGGGCAGAGATCAGCAGGTCACTGGATTTTTAGCAGTTGCCAGAGTTTATATATTCACTGGCAACTTGCTGAGAGCTGCCAGGTGCACACATTGTGTTTCTCTTCCAAAACTGAGGAGTTACCAGAATTTTCAGCGGATTTTTTTTTTCCCTGCCAATTGTTAGGCAGCATCGAGGCCCGGCACAAAGCTTGTCATGCTGAGACACACCTGGACAGGCAGGTAGAAAGGGAGGGGAGAGGCCCATAAATCACAATTTCTTCCCTGTCCAATGGCTGCACACCACAAAATATTACATTTTTTGCCAGTCCCAGGCTGAGAGCTGCACAGTGGAGGAAGAGTTGGGTGCCAGGTTGCAGAGAAGCCTTGAAAACAGGCTGCAAGTGACCCCAGAGCACTTAGCTGGGACTGGAGGACAGGTGAAGGGCTGGAAACAGCTGGGAACACTGGTTAACAGAGAGCATTTCTATTCCTTTCATTACACCACTCATTCCATGGTGTTAAACACCACAGCTCCTGCAAAGATGGCTTGAGAAGGCATTAAACAGATACCACAGCCAGAAGCTTCCTGCCCCCTCCATCCTCTGCCAGGAACACAAATATCTGTGGGGCCACATGATGACACACATGGGGAAGCCAGAAATTACCCCCAGCAAAGGGATGAAAGACAAGTTTTACCCAGAACTCACCCTTGGCTCTCAGCACGGGAGCAGGCAGGTAAATAATTTCCATTTTCCGTCATTCTGTTCCAAAAACTGAAAAATTCTTCTAACTCTCATGCAGTGGAGAGGCAAGAGAGAGAAAGGTGCTGTTGATCAGCAGAAGATGCCTGCTGGTTCCCTTGCTGGCTTATCATGCAAGTCAGCAAAGCTGCTCCCCTGGCTCAGAGGATTCACTGGGGAAGCAAAACACCTGCAGAGACCAAACCCAGCAAAAGCAGTGTGGGTGCTCCTGCTGCTGCTCCAGGGAAGTGTCCTTCTGCACAGCCTAAGGCAAGGAGAGTGCCCCAGGCAAGAGCAAAGCCACCCAATGTCCTGAAGCTGCACCAGGGGAGGTTTAAATTAGATACTAGGTGTTGGGGAAGATGAAATAGGAAGGCCTTATAAATATGATTGTCTGGGAAAAGATTTTAGAATATAGAAATTATAGAAATTATAGTGAGAATATAGAAATTATAAGTGAGATTGAAATGAAAGCAAGCTTTGAGACACCTGAGTTACTGAACAATAGGAAAGCAATGGTGTGGCTGGCTGAAGGTAATCCCCTTTTGATGGAACAATACCCTCTGCTTGCAGACAGGCCCAAGGGTCAGAGCGGACCCTGCCAGCTTGGCAGAAGGGGCCGAAAGAGGAGTTTATAGGGTTTAAAACGTAGCACAGTATGGTGATGTAATGATTCTTATAGGCTGTATGGAAATGCTGTAGCATTTGTATCTTGTACTAGATTGGTTAGTGAGAATTAGAATATTCAACACAGAAGAAGATTTATTGTATTGTAACGGGAACCTCATGCTTTTACCCCTTTTACTTTCTTACCCCTTTTGCTCTCTTGCCTCTCTTACTCTCTCACCCTCTCATCTTCTCTCCCCCTCTCTTCTCTCGGGCCTGCTCTGAGCTGTGGCTGGCAGCTCCCATCAGGGCCCTGCACCCAGGCCCTGTGCAATGAACCCCAAATCCCATCAGGGCCCTGCACCCAGGCCCTTTGCAATGAACCCCAAATCCCAGCAGGGCCCTGCACCCAGGCCCTTTGCAATGGACCCCAAATCCCATCAGGGCCCTGCACCCAGGCCCTGTGCAATGAACCCCAAATCCCAGCAGGGCCCTGCACCCAGGCCCTGTGCAATAAACCCCAAATCCCAGCAGGGCCCTGCACCCAGGCCCTGTGCAATAAACCCCAAATCCCAGCAGGGCCCTGCACCCAGGCCCTGTGCAATAAACCCCAAATCCCAGCAGGGCCCTGCACCCAGGCCCTTTGCAATGGACCCCAAATCCCAGCAGGGCCCTGCACCCAGGCCCTTTGCAATGAACCCCAAATCCCAGCAGGGCCCTGCACCCAGGCCCTTTGCAATGAACCCCAAGTTCCACGACCTGGCTGCAGAGATCTCTACTATCTGTCTGTCCCCACCGTCCTACCCCCCGACACTCCTACAACTAGGAAAATATTTCTTCCCAGAAAGCGTTTTCAAGCATTGCAACAGGCTGCTCAGAGAAATGGTGGAATCTCCATGTTTGAAAGGGTTATAAAAACCCTTATAAAAACAAAAAAGTGCCATGTGGAAATGGCACTTGGGGACTTGGTTTTGTGGTGAACAGGATTAATAGTTGGATTCAATGATCTTGGAGGTCTTCTCCAGCCTTAATGATTCTTGGATTCTACGATTCTTGCTAATGCATGAGGCAAAGGCAAAGCAGGCATGAAAAAAACAAATAAAGCAGTAAGAACAACAGAGCTCAAAGCACAATCAAGAGAACAATTATCAGGCTAAGAGGAGACACATTTTATGCTTTGCTACTTTCTCTCAGTCTCAGCCCTACTGCTAATAAGAACAGATACGATTTTCAGGCAGAGTGGGATTTTCAAGTTAATGGTGCCCTTAAATTTTTTTTTCTTGTCTTTTATTGCTATTCATGGCAGAGGATTTTACTGTAACTTACCCTGACTCAGCAAAGGTTTTACATGTGTGTGGGTTTAAGTTAATGCTTAAACCAGTATGGAGTGAGAAAACCCAGTATGGGTTTTGTGCTGAGCCAGGAGTCCACAGGAGTGCCTGGAGTTCCTGATTTTCTGATCTCAAGGCAGGGATGCAGCTGTGCAAGCGACCTCAGCAGCTGAAACAGAGCAGGAGGCTCAGGTGTGGCTCTGGGCTCAGGGCACTGACTCATGGTTAAGGGCCATGTGAGCACAACTTCAAGTCAATATGACACTAAAGAAGCTCAGACCTGCTGTGGAGCTCAAGAGGTGTCAAGAGCCAACATGTGCCAAAGAAGCAGAAAATCTGGGGCACAATTAGAACTTGGAGCAGTGGGAGAAGCCAGAGCACCCTGCCATCTAACTGCAAGCTTGGACAATTGAGTTCAATACAGTTTTCTACAGAAAGACTGCAGAACAAGATGGCCAGCAAGATGGGCTGTGCCACTCCCAGGTGCCTTGAGGCTGGTGAAACATCATGAGGTTTCAAGGATTGTTTCAAAAAAGCCAAGGATCTTCCAAAATCTTTTGTGTGTGGCACCAGTTCCAAGTAGGACTGAAATTGCACAGTGCAAGGGCCAGTGGCTCAGGCCCTGGATTTGCAGCACTGTGGGGCTCTATCAGCTCAGGTAGCCCACACAGTTGTGCCAATGCAAAGGAGGATTTCTGCTGTTGCAATGATTGTCAAATTGTTAATTTCCTGAAGACATGCTGAATGGCTTGGAGACAGAGAACATTTCTTTACTGCTGACAATGTTGAGCCTGTTCTTAGTACTAAATTGCTGGAAAAGGAGGGAGAGAAGAGGCAATTTACTTGCAATTGTCTTGTCTCCAGTTCTGTCGCTTGCTTTATATTCTTGTTTTTGTCTCCTCATCTGCTCCTGCCATAAATTCCTGTCTGTGCTTGTAAAGCCTTGTTCCTGTACCTCAGTGCCCAAGGGATGCAAGCCATACACTGAGCTCACCTTCTGTCACAGGGCCTCGGGAGGGCACCACCAGAGGCTTTGAGGGAACACTGTGATCTTCATTTCAGTGACACGTCCTGTTCATGCTATTTTAATTGTGGTTTAGTGGCTTCCAGCCAAGGCAAGGAGTGAATTTCAGGGCAGAAGGCAGACAGCTTTTTACTTTCACTCCCATCTCTGATACCAGCCACGGCTTCAAACCACCCTGTAACTTGAAAAGTGCCTTATAATGCACGAGCATGCCAGCCTGGTGGCAAAGCCACTAAGATGAAAAGCAATGACACACATCTCTTCTTTCCTCCCTTTTTGTGTTCATTGTCCCTTACTCCATTTCTCAGTTTGTCTTCCTTTTATCTTCACCTCTTTTCCTGGAAATGTGGAGAACTTGTAGAGCAGTTTGAAACTCGTGAGTTTTACGCAATTCTCACCTGGAGGCTGAAAATCAAAGTGAAGTCTGAGTCACACTGCTTAGGAGAGACTGGGGCCTTCTGTCCCCACTCCAGCATAGACTCACAGCACGAGGGCAGAAGCACAGCAAGGCTGGGCTCCCACACATTTTCTTCAGCATGTTAACTTCACAGGAATCTCTTCTGCCCTCCCCACACCATGCATTCCAAACATACTGCTGATGTAATGCAGAGACCTCCAGAACGTCCAGACCTTCACTGGTCACGCTCACTTAGGGAAACCAAAGGGGTTTTTCACCTCACTGGTAAATAATAATACATTTCTTGCTTAAAGTAGTTTGGCAAATTTATTGCATTGCATCCAGGGATTGCTCTGACTAGACACAAGGTCAGCCTCTGTCCCAGTTTCTCTGATTTCTAGGCAGTAATTTAAACTGCAGAGGGGAGCCCTGTTCCTTGATATACTGAGCTAGGACATAAGGGGAGCAATTCCACTGTGTCCAAAAAAAAAAAAAAAAAAAAGTTTACCTTACTGATTCTTAGAAATAAAAAGGGGTTAGGGGCTGGCCAGGTCCTGTGTGGAAACACAGAACTGATGGCTTCACTACAGGGATGGAGCAAGAAGTGAAGTGCACATCAGGGCTCAGGGGCACAGGAACAGCAATGTTGCTCTCAATTTATTCTCTTCTTACAAAAGACCTTCCTTTCTTTCTTTCTTTCCTTTCCCTTTCCAAGGGCAGAGAGTTAATCTTTGAAGCTCAGTGCCCCAGGATTCTGCGTGTGCCAGAAGTTTATATGTGTTTGTATGAAAAATCCAGTGACATGGCCTTGGGCACAGAAACATCCTCAGCCACAGGCTGCAGGGAGGACGTGCTGGGGGAGCTACAGAGTCTGTTTACACTTGTCTAATATGCTTTCTCCAGGCTACTGACAACTGTCAAGGAGATGAAAAGAGAAACTAATTTGACCTTTGGAGTGATCCAGTCTACACTCTGCTATGCTGTAGTACTGGAATTTACTTGGTGACTTCAGCTCTGTTTTAGAAGCTCAACACCTGAAATTATAGAAGCAAATCATAAAAGGCCTTAAGGGACTTAGAATTGTTTAATCTCCTGATTAAATTAATCAAATTTTAAATTGTGTAGGCTTTAGTTTACAGTTGCTGGGAATTTGCAATATTAATGCTACACACCTTTCATTTCAATGTTTGCCTCCTCTATTTCTCCTAGACAGTGCACTAATCAACAAATAAAGAACATTTCTCCTGCTGTCCTGTGGCAGGAAGGAGCTGGGAGGCAGCAGGAGTTAGGCTGTGCATTGCTCTGGGCGCTCCTCTCCCTGTCTGTGATATGTGTAAGAGAGCAGCACATGCATTCCCTGCCAGGGGACACACGAGACCCACAGGCAGCACTCCTGGTCCTGTGATGGAAAAGGAGCCATAATGGGAATCCTTGGAGTGCCTCCACATCCTGTGCACCATCCCAGAGGCAACAAGGGAGCAGAAAATTCCTGTATCAGGAATGGTGTGGCCAGCAGGAGCAGGGAGCTCATTCTGCCCCTGCACTGGGCACAGGTGAGGTCCCACCTTGAGTGCTGTGTCCAGTTCTGGCCCCTCAGTTTGGGAAGGATGTTGAGATGTCCAACAAGGCTGGAGAGGGGCTGGGAACACAAACCCTGTGAGGAACCCCTGAAGGGAGCTGGGGGTGCTCAGCCTGGAGAAAAGGAGACTCAGGGGTGCCCTCATCACACTCTGCAGCTCCTGAAAGGTGCCTGTGCTCAGCTGGGGCTGGGCTCTTTCTCCAGCAGCACTGACACAACCAGAGCACACAGCCTCAAGCTGCACCAAGGGAAATGCAGGTTGGATATTAGGAAAAAGTTTTTCACAGAAAGGGTGATAAAGTTCTGGAATGGCCTGCCTGGGGAGGTGGTGGAGTCACCATCCCTGGATGTGTTTGTAAAAGCCTGGATGTGGCACTCAGTGCTAGGGTTTAGTTGAGGTGTTGAGGCTTGGCTGGACTTGATGATCTTTAAGGTCTCTTCCAACCCAGTGATTCTGTGAATTCTCTGAATTCTGTGAAAAGTACAATGTTCCCTCCCAGGAGGGAAAGAAAGCTACCCAGGACTGTTCCAGGGGGCAAAACAGACACGCTTAGCTGAAGCTGAAATACTAGCCCAACTGATCAATGCGGAGTCCAATGCTTCCCTGGGGATTTCCATCAACTTTGCTTCTGAAAAGTAAGGAGTTCACCACTCTGTGCATTGATCTGGAGACTGGCAGTCAAGAAGAATGGCAGAATAAACCCAAATTCAAACCATTAATGCTGTCCCAACAGAGCAGCTATAACCCAGGCTCCACTGGAGCCTACACCCTTCATGGCCCTCACAGCACTTCAAAATTCCTACACAGAGGTTAATGCCCACATGGTCAGCTGGTTTTCTTTAAGCTGAGATCCCCAGCTCAGATCACAGGGTCATTCTCAAGCCCTGGGGCTGGCCATGAACAATTTATATCCCATGGCCCATATCCCATCCAAAATCAGCACATGCAGCTCTCCAGAGGCATGCAGAGGGGTTTGTTCTGTGAACTGAGGGGCTCATTGAGATTCTAGTTACAAAACAGGTTACTTCAGGGATGCCCACAGTTTGAATAATTTAAAGTCAAACTGGACAAACACAAGAATGCATTATGCAGAAAAGCCCATTTTGGAAGGATAGGAGATAACCTTCTTAGTCTCATCTCTCTCCTCATCACTTCTTAACTGTGTTAAGAACTTTAACTGGAAAATGTTTTTCCCAGTAGAGTTACATTAGGGCCATCCTGTGAAGAGCCTGTTTAAAAATCAGACCTAAGCACATCAGGAAAACCATCCTTAGCTGCAATGCTGAGGACTTGGAAATGTACCTGGTGAATCATCAGATCTCTGAAAATCAGCTTCTCCAGCAGCTTCAATTTCAATTTCAAAATACCCAAAGTTATCAGGGTCAGTTTACCATCTACCCCCTTGCCCCCTTAACAGGAAAGGGAAATTAATCTTTCTCTCTGCATAAGTAATGGCTTCTGTCAAAATGTTTTTCTGCACATATTCCCAGACTATTCTCTTGTGCTTTTGTGACCATTATTGTATTTTTATTTCTGCTTTTTCTCTCAATAGGCTGTTGTGTTTGATCACACACCTATAGTACATTTTCTGTAAGGGGAACTGGCTGTTCCCCTCCTTACCTATTTTGCCCTCCATTTTCTTTTTTTTGTCTTTGAATTTCATTTGGGATTGCATACAGAAGCCACAAATCCATCATTTATATGTCCAAGGGGACAATATTGGTGGAAGACTCTAGGCTACCTCCACAGTGATACTTAAAAGCCAAAAGCAAAATTCAGTTCTTTCCCAGACCAAACCCAATATTCAAGTTAATTATTATTATTTGTATTATGATTTTTTAAATTAAAAAGTGGCACATCCTAAATATTCATTTTCTGTTAAAAATATAACAGGCAAACACTACTAGAAGTGACCTTGTTCACTCAAAATTCAGCAATATCATTCAACAGAATTTCCATTCTGATCACTCCCATATAGACAATAAACAGGAAGTTTTCTGACTCCTAAGTGCCAAGAATTAATTTGAATTTCATGACAAGAGATAGGGATCAGGGAGAAATAAATTAAGAAACACAGTATATCTCCATACCCAGTGGCAGGAGACTGCAGCCCACACTCTCTTTGTTCCAGCAGGTTCAGGTCCCTGGAGCAGTGAAGCCCCAGCAGCAAGTTCAGCAAGGGTGGCCATGCAAACACAAACTTCCTGTCTCTGGCAGCCATGAGGAGCCCACAGTGAGATTTGTGGTGCCAGAAATTATTTCCTAATGGCATCCAGTCAAAATAATCTTTTATCAGACATGGCTACACCTATAGGAGCTGCAGCTCTACTTCCACAGTTGCAGTAATTCCTTTCCAAACATTTGCAGCAGCAAAAGAACAGGTATTTTTAATGGCATTAAATGTTGTATGTAGAAAAAGAAGTTAGAAAAAGTGGCATTATCAGAGGCCCACATTTATAGAGCATTAGTTTCTTCCCCTAACAAATATATTGAGTGATAGCAATGTTTTCAGCCTCCCAGAAGAGATCAATGCTTGAAATCTGAAGCCAGACAAATGCAGAAAAATCCAGGTGAAAAATGAGGCACAGAGTTGAGAGCAAAGTCATTAATGGCTGCATGATCTAAACACTTTGATGTACTCTGTGTCACTGGGGCATGGTCAGGTCACAACCAGACTCAGAAAGTTCCTCATCTCAAAGCTAGCACAACTCCTGGAAGCTCATGACCTGTGGAAGGAAAGTGTCAGTCTCACAGCTTCAGAACCATTCCACCTCAGGAGCACTTTGCAGTTGTGGAGATGCTTCCAGCCACACTCCCTGCTCTGCTGGGCCATGCCTGGGTGGGATGAGGCACAGCTCTGGCTCCCAGCACCTGCCACACAACCCTGGCAGCAGCAGCAGCAGATCCCCTCATCCCACAGGCAAAGGAAGCGCAACATTTCCTGAGCAAGAACCTTCCTGTTCCTAAAGCTAATAGAGAGGGATGGAGGGATGGAGGGATGGATGGATGGATGGATGGATGGATGGATGGATGGATGGATGGATGGATGGACGCATGATGGATGGATGGATGGATGGATGGATGGATGGATGGATGGATGGACGCATGATGGATGGATGGATGGACACATGATGGATGGAGGGATGGATGGATGGATGGATGGATGGATGGATGGATGGATGGATGGATGGACACATGATGGATGGATGGATGGATGGATGGATGGATGGATGGATGGATGGATGGATCCGTGGATGGATGGATGGATGGATGGATGGATGGATGGATGGATGGATGGACGCATGATGGATGGATGGATGGATGGATGGATGGATGGATGGATGGACACATGATGGATGGATGGATGGATGGATGGATGGATGGATGGACGCATGATGGATGGATGGATGGATGGATGGATGGATGGATGGATGGATGGACGGACGCATGATGGATGGATGGATGGATGGATGGATGGATGGATGGATGGATGGATGGAAGGAATTGTACCATGGATCACAGATGACCTGTGAGATACCAGAACAACCAGAATCAATTGGATGATTGCAATTAAGTTTACCTTCTCTAGTAAGTCACCATTTCTTAATTTATTACAGTCCAGTTTAGACTGACATGATGAAATGCCATGCCAGGAATGTGTCCTTATGAATTCTGAGTCTTGCAGACGCAATCAACACATGGATACCCAGACTTTTGTTCTGGGAAGGGGTAGAAGACATATGAGCTGTCCATCTGCAGAGGAGATGAGAGGCTCCCACCAGTCTCAGGGAAGAAGAGAAATATACAGTATTATTAGTGGAATGTTAAAGCAACAGGTGATCATTAGTCAGGAAATATAGAACAAGATGACTAGGACAGGGACAGGGATGCTGAAACTTTATGCACTAAAAATTCAAGTGAAAATCACAAGTTTAGTCTGAGATTTGAGGCAGCAGAGCAGATTGCTCTCACACACAGTGACCAGTCCATCTCTGTGTCATCACAGTGCCACTCACAGCCCAAGACTGCACTTGGAGAGGCACAAACAGGCTAAAGGATGGTTGCTCCTTGGGCTTCAGGATCTCTAAAGGATGGATTTTTCCTTGGGACTCAAGATCTCTAAAGGATGAATTGCTCCTTGGGGCTCAGGTGCAAACAGACAAGCTGCAGCAAGCAGTAAAATCATCACTTGCCTGCTGATGTGCAATAACTTTCTTTGTGCACTCTCTTAGCCCATGGGAATGTGAGGTAATTTGGCTTAGCTTAGCCTTTACAGGACTTACTGTCTGAGAGCTGCCACTTATGCCTAAACTTTGTGATTTCTGCTTTACCAGGAAGATGCAAGCTCATTGCAAACATCAGGTGTGCAAGCTGTCCTTGCTTGCAATAAATATGCCAGCATTTTCCCAGCAATGCAGCAAATTCCTGTTCTTTCCAACACAGGAGCTCAGGGTGACTGGGGAATATTGAATATTTCCTGGTGCTCTCAGAGTTACAAGCTCTTTACTGGTTAATTGTCCAAACTTGAAATCACAGCTCTAATCCAGCAGAATTTTGTGCCCAGGGAATCAGATGAACTGAACATAATCATGGAAAACAGTGAACAGACCTGCCCTATGTCTCCAAATAGTTTAGAATTATTCCTTTTAGCATAGGACATAGCACGAAATATTGCTCTATTTGATATTAAATCCATAATTTATTATCCCTGGATGCAAACTACTAAATATTTGCAGGCCAAAACCCTGAAATTTAACTTTCTTTAGAGAAAGAATTTTCAACAGTCTCAGGAACCTCACCCTTACTAGCCTTACTTCCAAATGCACCATATTTTAAGCTTGTTTTCCTCTTTGTGGCCAATTTTATGCAAATTTTGTTCCCAAAATACATTTGTGTCCTCAGAGCACACACATTAATAATTTCTTCAGCATTCATTCATAAATCTGTTTCTTTTCATTTTCTTCCTCAAATTTAGTCCTTTGAGCCTCTCAAGACAAGGAAAATTTCCATCTTCCAGGTACCTGAAATTTCTCCAGACTCAGAATTTGGAAGCAGATCTTCTGTAATATAAAGCAATAAAATAAAGCATCCTGTGGTGCTCTATTTCTCTCCTAGCAGGAGGACTCCTGCTTTCCATTAAGCAATGATGAATATTTCTTCCTGTTGACTCCTCCATGAACCCTTCTAAAACCCTGAGGATGCTCTGTCTTATTAAAAGTAGGAAAAATTTCTAGATATGTTACATCAGCTGTGAAGCTCTGCCTAAACTCAGTTCAGATTCACACAGAGCAGAAAGATGAATGGGAGACAATATTTCTATTCTTCTTTCTCAGGAATAAAAACACTGAAAGTACAAAAGAGATAAACATCTTTTGAATAGCTTTGGTAGAGGAAAACTGGGTGAGATAACAACATGAATTAACAACTAGAATAATTATGGTTTTGTGGAAAGTTTTTCTTTTCACTTAGTTGTTTTTGTCCCCCTGTTGACCTCCTGGAATTTTATTATTATGTATCTCTGGCTAAAGATTTTGGAAATATGCTTGGAGGGGGGGTACTGTAATTCTTTTCCATGTGAACTGATCCACTTTGCATGGATCAGCTTAAATGATTATGTAGGTCAGAGAATCCTCAGCCATGGGGTTCTAACCCACTCTTGGAAATAAACCCACATACCTGGGTTTAAAACTGCTCCTAGGCCTGTTTAATAACATATACAAGATGGCAGGACTTCTATAAGGCAGACCCATAAAATCCCGTGTATTTGTGATTAGGAAAGTTTCTGAAAGATGATTTCACCCATCTGGACAGATTGCTACGATTTCCTTATTCTGTTTTAATTTAGTCTAAATTAAATTGTCGTTGCCAAAACTGTCCCTAAAGTCAGGACAACCTTGTCAGTTTAATGTAAACTGAAATTAGAGAGTTTAGAAAGAAATCAGTTTATTTGAGGAACTGCTCAGCTAAGTTTACCTAAATTACCCCAGCACAAATCATATCCCCTCTGTGCCAGAAACTATATCAATACCAACAGAAAGATAAGTTCTACCAAAATAATTTATTGTTAGTGCATATTACAGAAGATATTCAAATGCATGCAAAAGGGGAACAGATAGTTGAAAGGGGTCAGAGCTGTTGATCTAATTTCCTAATGAGTCAGGTAGAAATTACTAAAAAACACCCTTTGCTCTGAGAAAAGAGTTCAGCATTCCAAATTCCTTAAATATTTCCTGCATTCTGACAACTGTGACTCTAAAGAGAAAATGAACCTCTTTCCCCACAACAGCTGATCCTTAAAGAGAATGAGAACAAAATTATTTTCAGTTCCTCCATTAACTCAAAGGTCTGTGGTGACTCTGCTGCATTTAATCCACTAATGAACCTCTGGGAACTCCGTTTGCTGACATGCAATGCCACCTCTTGTTTTCCTGCTGGCTTTTGTAAGAGGAGGTTGTTTCTGTAGACTCAGCTGGGGTCTAAAAAAGGTTCAGTTTTAGGAAGAGTCAGCTCATGAGAGAGGAATCTGAAGGGCTCATGCACTTGAAACTTGTTCTACCCACAAGACCAGTTATCCCAATAAAAGAAATTACTTCTCCCTACAACTCTTGCTTTAACTCTAAGCACAGTACATTTTTGGGGTATCTATGGAACTGATACAGTGCAATACAACCTTAATTTAGCCTCGTCCTCAAGCACTCAGGGATTTCTGATGCAAGCCCTCCTGAGGGAGTCACTGGGGCCATGGTGACATGCATGACTGGAAAGCAGCAGCGTGCAGCAAATGAAGTGCTGAGCTGGAAAGGTGCAGGGGGAACAATTTCATGACTAAGCAAGACATGCTGAGGACACAGATGATTTCCCTGTTTCTCATACAGACACATTCTGTGATGCTGGGCAAAACACTGAAGCTGAATTTTGCTGAGTGAGCACTACAGTGTTACTTGCTTCACAAATGTTCACCTTTGGGACTTCTGGTACTATTTGAGAAATGCTGAGGGTCAGCACTGCCACTGAGGTCACAGATCTGTGTTTTAGACTCTCACAAAAAGAGTCTTTACCTCTCAGTATTTGGGATACATTAGCAATTGCTCCTTAGCTCAAGGGAATAAACCCCTCCTCATGTTCAGCAGCTGTCCCATGAAAACAAATTCACTAGGTTTTGAGAACCTTTCAAAAATCATGGCAGTAAATGCTAGAAAAGAGTGCAAGAGAAAATTAAACAGTGTCTGAAAAGAGTACAGACTAAGGCCCAAGGCCATACATTAAACAATGGGCAGGAAATCAAACATTGAAGAGGTTTTCATTAAATGACTGTGAGCACAGGAAGGAGTTCTGTGCAAAAAATCCCAAACACAACCACAGTGAAATGAAATCATTTAATTAAAGATGCACAAAACACTCAAGGAAATTAGAGTAATGAATACAAGAAAAAATTAATGAAGAGATTCACTAGAGCAACAAAAAGTCCAGCAGTGTTGATATTTTTTGAGTGGTGATTCCTCTGATGCATCTAAAGCAACACTGAAAAACCTCAATCAGCAAACCGAAAGTTTACAGCAGGGTGAGTAATCAGTGGATAAATTAGTTCTGACTAATGTGAATGATCAGCAGCTGAAAACTTGCACTGCATCAGTGCAACAAAAAGCTTGTGGTACCCTCAGCTCTCCCACAGGAGCCTTGCACAGCTCTGGCACGAGGGACCCTCATCCCTGGGGCACACACAGCCCTGGGGAGGCACTGATTTAGATTGACTGTATGTTTGGTGACATGTGAAATTCCAGCTCAAATAACCATAAAAATCCTGAGTCCTCAACACATATTAGCACTTTGAAGCAGTGTGAACTCTGCTGCTTGATCTTTGCTGTATTGAGAAGTAAAAAATAAAAAGAGTTTTAGTGCCGCACAGTTTGGACATTTTGTTGGCTGAATAATTTCTAGCACAATGCCTTTTAGCCCAGGGCTTAGAAAAACCATCAAGAACAGAAAGCTCAAGTAAGATTATAGGATATAACAAGAACACTTCATCTTAACAGCAGTGTGGAAACAATATCAGATGGCTTTTATTGCATAACCAAAATCTTCTGAAAAATCTACCCAATACAACCTAGGGATTTAAATGTTCCTGAAAAATTAAATGCCACACAGGAGGAGAAGGCAGCTCTCTAACTCCCAGCCATGTGCCACAGCCATGGGTCTGGCTGATTTACTGCTCACATTCAGCTTGCCTTCCCTCCGCTGCTGGGATGAGATACCTGGAGGTTTCTTTGGCAATTTCCCACCATCATCATCACTGTCCTGAGCACCCAATCCACTGCTGTGCACTTGTGCAAAGCTGTCCCCTGCCTCCTCTGCCTCTAAACACACTGACAGAGCACCACTGTCACTGCTTCCCCTCAGCACCCATTCCAGAAAGCTCCACTTCTGCTGCTCCCCTCCTGCACTGCTCAAAAGAGCAGAATTCCCCTCTCCTCTCTCAGTGCTGGAATAATTGGTAAGAAATTTGCTGCCTCAGAGCAATCCTGCTACATTAAACCTCTTCCCACGTGTCATCACTTGATTTGGAGGAGTGGCTGCATGAAACCAGTCTGGGCTGTGGGTCAAGTTCTCACAAGTGCTCAGGGCCACACGTACCAGAGGACACAGCTGCTCACAAGCCATTCCCTCACTGGCAACATTGTGAGCTTGAAAATTCAGCACTAGGGATACTGAGGGGAAGAAGCCAACAGGAATTACCTGGCATTGCCTGTGGTAGCCCTTCTTGGGTCATTTTTGCACTCACCATCTGCTGAGGAGCACAGGCCTTCATCCAGGTACTCTTACCACCACCACCACACCCAACCATGCTCACTTTTCCTCAGTTTTGTTTCCAAATCTCCTGGGTTTCATCTGCTGAGGAGCACAGCCCCTCATCCTGGCACTCTCACCACCATCACCACACCCAACCATGCTCATTTTTCCTCAGTTTTCTTTCCAATTCTCCTATGTTTCCTGTGTTCAGAAAGGACAGGAGAGAGGAGACCCCTCCTGGCTCTGCAGCAGCAGCCAAGAGCTCAGCCTGGGAGATGGGGCTTGGAACAAGGCTGAGAATGAATCCCAGACTTCTCACCAGACAAATGCCACACAGTTAAGGGCAGTTTTACTCCTCCAGGTGAGGCCTCTAAAACATTTTGTGTTTCATTACTCAAATATTCCAATGCATGTTAAACCACTCTGAGCCCATACAGTGCAATGAGCCCTTGAAAGGCACCAGGTGTGTTCCTACATGAAGTGAACTCTTGCTCTGCCTGTTTGTGAGAGGAAAAACAGAGAAACTTTATGAACTTTTGTGCTTACAGCTGGGAAATTCTGTCACAGGAGCAGCACTGCTTCTATGGCCTGGAGGTGATTTGTATTTAAAAAAGGAAAATACTCAGTGAGGCCATTCAAACTCAGCTCAGTGTTCTTGATCATTTGAATGTACTGAGCTACTAAATTCTCCTAAAATCTACAACTCAGGTAGTCTGGAGATAATGTTCATACATTCTAGTGGTCCTATAACAGAAAACAAGCTGTCTGATATTCTGAGTTTCTCATCCATAGGCTTTTCTTTGCAAACTGTCTTTTTTATGGAGATAAGCAAAGTTACTATGAAGGACTCTGGGACTGTGTAGAAACACTAAAGCCAAGCAAAGAAAAAGAACCTACAATTCTACAACAATAAAGGAAAAAGAACTGCACTGAATTAGATTTTCCCCCACGGAATATTTGCAGCATAAATGTCTATAGATGCTGCTGCCCTCCTAGTGACAGACCTCTTGACATCTTCCCTCTGGAAATGAAAAAGTGTTTGGCCCACAGGGGAGGGAGCTGGAAATGTTTAGAGAAATATCATAGACATCTGACGCAAGTTGTTTGAAATGCAGCAATCAAGGGACTCTCAAATAAACCTGACTGAACTATCTTAAAATACCTTTAAAGGACAAATTCGGCCCTGTATAACCCATTTGACTGTGATTATTTTTTTAAACAAACACAGAGTCTAATAACCTTTACCTCATCTGGAGACTCTTTGAAAAGATGTTTATCCTGCATAATCAAAACTGAGTTCCTGTTGCCTAGCTGGAGGCAGAGACCTCTTCACTGGCTCATGCAAAATTTCAATATGTTTAGTTTAAAAAGTGGCCCATATGTTTTCTCTGCTTCATAGTGCAAGTATACAATCCCATAAAAGTAGGATTTCTGAGATCTAGCCTAAAGCTAGATATAACTTTTATCTTTGCCCAGCCTTTCTAGAAGACTCTTTCAATACTTCAATGCTCAAGATCATGAAAATCTTGTTATTTCCTGCCTAAAAAAATTTATGACCAGATCAGAGCCATCAATTCTTATTCCAACAATATCCTTCATTTAAAAAAACTTTACTGTCTCCAGAGAAGGGCCCATTGACCTGAATAAATGAGAATCAGTGATTGTTGAAGCTGACCAAGAAAAATGCTGCAAATGCCTCAGTCTGACAATGAAACTTTCTCCTAGATAGATATCCAGAGGATGGACAGATTCTCCATTTCCACCATTATCCGCAGAAAGGAGAGCCTAAGTCATGGAAAATTCTAATCTCCTGCTTTGATAAGAGATAAGACCTATTAAGTATAAAAAGCCTCTTTGTCTTTTAGTCAGCACACAAATTTACATTTGGAAACTCTGGAGATTATGTCACTGTGATGTAACAAACATATTCTGGTGCTGTATCTCTCTGGACTTCTCTGAGCTTCAGAGGAAGAAAAGAGAAGTAAGCACTAACTATGAGATATTTACTAAGTTTTCATCAGAAAGTTCAGCAATGTCAGCAGACAAGCTCTCAAATAACCCATTTGATTAAAAGCTGCCACCAGATTTCTGCACCGAATCTTAGAAATTTGGGGTATCTAAACTGAGGTTAAGAGGCTCAGTTTCAAAATTCCTGGTTGCCCCTTTACCCCTTAACCAGCCTCTGCTTCACATTCATGAAAACAAATGGGATAGAAAAATAAAACAGTCACATTTTCTCACTTGTTTGGAAAGTCACAGCCAGCCCATATGAAAGAAGAGAGAAGGAGAGAGGAAAGGCATTCCCTAATGCCCAACATGCATTTTACAACCAGTCCATAAATCATCCTTCTTCTCTTTGCAGCAATGCCCTGAGCAGAACAGAGCACTCCTGGAATGGTTCATTACTTACAAACATTTGATGAAAGTGGATTCAGCTTTTGGTTTATGATCCAACATGCTGGAGGAAGATGAGTTTTCCAGATGAGACACAGGCTATACACACAAAGCAAACTGCTCCTTTCTGCTCCTTTCTGCTTTTCAGTGCTGTCCAAGGTAAAGAAAAACCCAGGAGTGGGCTGCTGCCAAAATGGGCCCCACAGTTATCACTTATCCCTGCTAGACACATTGATCCTTGCACAATTCATCTTCACAGCACTGTGGCAAACAGGAAAAACCTCTGTTACACAGATTCTTTATAATTTTTTTCTTTAAGTTACTTTAAGTCTTGCAGTTTATGAGTCTTTCCCTCAATTATGAGCTATCTCAGCAATCTGCCTTTGAAGCAAGGCTCACCAAACCTTTCTCAAAGGGCCCTGGAGCCTGCTGATTGAGCTGTCTCACTGAAGCCTTGCTATTGGTACACCTTTGGAGTGCTTTTAATCATTTTATGAAGTTAGGAAATCCTCATCTATTAAACTGCAGCGGACCACAGAGAAATTTTATGGCTTGTCACCAATCGAGACCAGCTGAAAGGGAAGCAGAACGGTGCTTTCAAATTAAATTACAGTTTTTCAGCTTGGACTGGCACAATCTGTCTTCAGCAAAAGAGGGGGCCTTGTGTGGAACTTTTAGAGCAAATTCAACCCTCTGATTCACACTGCTGCTCCCTGCATTTTGCACTGAGCTGCACAGTTACAAAGGTGACTGTGGCACTCTCAGGCATCCTTCCAGCCCAAGGTCCAGGTGCTGTCTGCCATTTCCTATTTGGAAATATCTGCGCTATTTCCAAATTGGAAATCTCCTATTTCCAGGAGAGCTCCAGCTCAGCACACATAGGGAGGCACAGTGAAGGAACATGGTTATAATTTGAGGGATTTCACATGCAGCACACACAGGGAGGGACAGTGAAGGAACATGGTTATAATTTGAGGGATTTCACATGCAGATTTACTGAGTGGGATTAAACTGGTTTTAACCTTGCTCTTAACCTTCACCTTCTGTGCCCAGCGCCATGAGGCACTTTCTGTAACTCATCCAAAAAATGAGAGAGCCACCACAGAGCTGTGCAGTTGCAATGAGCACCCCTGGGAGAGAGGAAATGTTCCCTCATGACCCAACATGAGAGAAGACAGAGGATTTCCTCTCTTCTGCCTCTCCTCTAAGATCAAGTTTGCCCATTGCCTGGAGAAGAACAACTTACTGAGGAACAAATAGCTTGCCAGTGACTTAATTGTAAAAATAGAACAAAACACCAACAAAAAATAACCATTTTGGCCATGTTTATATGTGCTCTGAATTTACATCCTGTGAATGTGCTGTTACCTTCTCTGAACATTCATGGGAAGAAAATTTCAAACCCCCCTAGATTTAAGTGGTCACAGACAGTGAAGGTGCTCCTGTCCATGGGAAAGAAGATTTTTAAGATCCCTTTCAACCCACAATTCTGTGATTTCCATGATTCTCTTAGAGAACCTCTCCAAACATCAAACATACACTTCTATACAACCCTGTAATACAAACGCAGTTAATCTAGGCTGAAAGTATACCAGAAAAAGATAATATATTCTGATGTAAACTAAATTTTAAAGTGTTTTATAAGTGACATTACCTTGAATTTTTTATTCACATTTCAAACATATCAGAAGGATATTTTTTCTCCTTAGACTGCAGGTGTAGCACTACATAGCTAGTTACAAGTTAAGTATTTATAAAATACCTTCTTAGAGACACTAAAAAGGAGATGAGACTGAGAATTATACAGCTTTTCTGTCAGGTGTTTTATAAAGATATCAAATGTTTGCTGAATTCTAAAGAGAAAAAAAAATGGAAAAAGTTATCATAGAACCAAAATACAGCACAAATGGCTTCCAATCTCTTCCCTCTGGAGGCACCAGAACACTTCATAAGAGGGATAAGAGTAGAAGAGACAATTCAGGAAAAAACATCAGACAAAAATGTCCAGTCTTCCAGATTACAAAGAGCCTGCCTTCCTGTCAAGAATGAGCTGCTAGATTAGGCTAAATAGAACGAAAAGGAAAATATGGAATATTCTGTCTCAGCCACAAAAAGTATTTTGCCCCATAGGGAAAAAACAAAAAATTAGAAGAAAAATTCCTTCTATTCCAGTATCAGAGCTGGCTTCCAGTGCTGTTCCTCATGGCTTTCCACTTTCTTCTTTCTTTTCCTTGTCCTCGGTCTGTTTCTCATCCTCTTGTTTTTAATCTTGCTCCCAGAGTCTGCCTCATTCTTTCCCCCAGAGACAAATTAAACTGAGGACATTGATTGAAAATTCCCATCCAGGCTCTTAATGAGTGTATCATGGCTGTGTCTCCTTTTGGGCAAAGGAAATCTCAGAAAGGTTTTCGTTCACTAAAGCTGCCAGCACAGCCCAGACACCCCACACACACAGAAGGCAGAGAGTCTTTGAAAAAAAGAAAAAAGAAACCTCAGGGACAGCAACCACAAATTACTCCATTCTGCCCATCTTCCTTTCCATATTTGCTTCCCTTTTTTTCCTCAGTGGCCTTTCCCACCTCCTTAGTACGTGACTTTTAACCCAGACACCCTTTCCATCTATCAAATCTTGACACCTATATTCATGCTTCCCCAAGACCAACTTTGTCACTTTACCACATTAGCCAGGTTTCCCTTTTTGTCAACTCTTGGTGTTTTTTCCCTCTGCCAACCACTGCTCCCTTTTCCACTTTAGCAGCCAAAGCACAACAGTCTGATAACTGCTCACCCAGTATCATGTATCTCCTTATTATCTGCTACATTATCCTTATCTAATTGCATGCACTTTGGCTCAATCTGACATTTTCAAAACTACAGATGCTTATTAGCTTTTCTTAGCTAAAAGAAAAAATGTGCATTATAGTGATTATCAGTTCCTGGCAGTGCCTGTGAAACATTGTAATGAGAGAGACCTTTAGCCCACCATAAACAAGCACAATCAGGGCCTGTTTTGGTTATTAGCAATGCTCCTACAAATGTTGCCACTGTCAGAATTAATGACAGCACTACTAATTATTAATAATATCATGTTTCTGTCCATGGTTTCTTTTTAGCCCAAAGATTTAGGCCCAAAGCAAAAATTATTTAATTCTGCACCCTTCACAAGGAAGCCATGAAAAAAGTGACAGCCTTGATTCTTTTTGGTGTCCAAGAGATGCAGGTCCTGCCTCACAAAGGTAAATAACTGGCTGAAGGTCATGCAGCAGGTCAGTGACAGACCCAGCAACTGCAAGACTTCCCTAAGGGTTATTCCAGTGCTCCACCACTGATCCATGTCCCCTCAAACAGAAGGTATCCAAATGTGCCCAGAAATCAGTGAGAATTGCCCACTCCTTGAAGAAACCTGTGTCAATCTCACCATCCTCAAACACAGAGAGTATAAACAAGGCAAGTACAATAGAAGGGGTTACTGTGATCCAAAACCTTGGCTATGTCAGTTTTAATTAATTACTCTTGTTTGCAATGACTCACTGTATGTGTTCTGACAAGTGTTTGTGCTGCAGTTCATAACAGAACAAAGGAGCTGCTTCAACAGCTCCCACTTTATCAGAGACACCATTGTGAAGCACTATAATACCTTCAGTGTTTTCTCCATGTGTCTCCTCTTGTATCTGGCATTACACCAAAGAAATATTTAAAAAGAAGAAGAAAAGAAAAAAAAATGAAAAAGAAGTTAATATAGAGCAGGCAGAGGAACTGTATCAATACAGTGCAGAGATTCAATATGCCTAGCAGGAAGAGTAGTAGAAGTGAAAATCTTTGGTTCACTATATTTATGTGTCTATGGCAACATGGTTGTTGATTTCTACAGCTTCCCTGAGAACAAAGTAATAGAAGTTCAGTCTTTTAAATATTGCTTTTCTTTTCTAGCACCCAGATGAAATAGAAGTACAAAAACAAATTCAAAACCAAATCATATTTAATAGAGGTTATACAGAAACATGAGGAAAGATTAAGCAATAAATTACAAACAAAGATAGGATTCTGCAGTCACATGAAACATAATCCCACAAGCAATCTGTGCAAATCTCAGAGCTGTGTATGCAATAAACTTATCTTGGGACAATCAGTCTCTTATGCAAGAGGTCAAACTCTATTTAAAGCAGATCCCAACATCCCCTTTGCTCTCTGCTCAAGTCTGCCCGTGCTTTCCCATGAAACACAAGACAGCCCAGCCTATCCTGAGGGGAGGGCAGGGACCAGGCAGGAGCTGAACTTTGCAGTGCCAGAGGGAGCATCCCTGGGAAGTGGCTGGACTGGAGCCATCTGGGTTTGCTGGACACCATCCTTAGGAGCCAGGGCAGGGAGATAAGGCTGCCAGCAGCCCCCTGTTGGATAGGGAGGAAGAACTGACTCATGGCTTCCCAGCAGTGCAAAAAAAACCCCAGAATTCTTCTCCATGAGGTAGAGCTGAGGGATGGGAGAGAGGAAGAGATGAGCTGTGCTTGCTGCCCCGATGGTTTATAAGGTATCCAGAAGTTTTGGGAGCAAATTGGAAGAGCCCTCCACCCCAGAGCCACCTCCAACAGCACCCTACCAGCCAGCAGCAGCAGCTGCCACAGGATTCCTTTTCTGTGACCCTGCTACAAGCATAAGTGTCTGTTTTGCTGCTGTTAGCAGGTCATACTTTTTCTTTTGCCTAAAGCTGGCCTTATAAATAAAAGTCTTTTAAAATCCCCTTAGCCAGAGGCACTGCAGGACACTTGAATTCTTCTTTGCAGACACAAACCGTACAGACTGGGCTCTGCACACCACTGCTCACACCCTTGAGAAGGGACAGCAGCCAGAACCAAGCCTCCTGCTGCTGGGCTGCTCCCTCTGGCCCTGCCAGTACAGGAGGAAAGCAGCAGGCACAGGGATCCTGAGCAAACCTCCTGCAGGCTCTGCTCACCAAGTGCCTTCAGATCTTCAGGGCTTGGAGACTGCAGCAACATCTGTAATTGCTCAGTCTGCATGGGTTTCACTTCTCCTCTGACCAAAATGCCTCAGCTACATTCTTTCACAGGGAGTTGGAGCTTATTTTAATGGAGAATAAGGAACACAAGCATGCTTTTGTCATAAACACTTTAAAATCAATGACTGTGGTATAACTGGAGCTGAGGTTACCAAGCATTTCCCACTGCTGCATTTCCATTTCATGTAGCTCTGTATATCCAAAAGAGAAAGCCTGGGGAGAAATTTGCATTTGCTTTTGAGTTCTGCCTAGACTGAAATCTGCTTGAAATGCTGAAGCAGATGCTATTGACAAATACTGAAAAGAAATATAAAAAGCCCCAAACCACCCCCTCCCTGAAATACTATAAAGAAAGCATTAAGATACCCCTGTCCTTCCTTTTGCATGCTTTAAATCTCCTTTTGCTCAAAGCAAACTCCAAAGCCTTGAAGAGCTGGAAAACTGTCAGAAATGAGTGCTAGATACAACAAAGACTTAAATGTGCCAGACTTCACAATTAGCTTTACACCTGTAAGAATATCCATGGTGATAACTTGAACAATTTTTAGTATTAAAACCCCTGGGGCCCAAAACCAGAAACTGCAATAGCTCACAGGGCTGAGCCACAGCAGACCATTGCTGCCATAGAGCTGACATGAACTGTCTGTGTGCCACCTCAGCCCCCAATTTTCCATCTGCAAAGTGAATATAGTAGCAGTAAAAATAATAATAATAATAATAATAATAATAATAATAATAATAATAATAATAATAATAATAATAATAATAATAATAATAATAATAATAATGCAGTTTTAACAGGCACAGAGACTGCAACTCCTGGAAGAATCTATGTAATAGCTGAGCTCAAACTTATAAGCACCTTGTTTAGAGTAAAATAATTTACACCTTGTAAGTGATAAACAATTTAAAAACATTTCATTTTCCTCCGTAGAGAGTCACAAAATTGATCTTTTTCTGATTACCTCACACACTTCAGTACCTCTGTGTAAACTTAAATATTCTCAGAGTGAATGAGGACCAGACCCCTCTCTACCTCTCCCTCTGCCTCCGTAGTGCAAGTTCTCTGGGGCTTAAAAACTGCATTAATCTTTGCTGTAATCTTTGGGAAGACTTTCAAGTACTGTTTTGACAAAATAAACGATGAAATATCTCTAAATTAAAGTGCTTAAAAAATAAGATGCAATTAAAGCTCTGGTTGCATGTGGAAAATGTATGTTCCCAAACACTCTACAGGTGGAAATATTGTGAAGGACTTCTCTCTTTCCAGCACAGAGAAACCACTGCCCATTCCCCTTCAGAACACTTTCCTGGATTGTCCCACCACATTCTCCCTCTGTTCCCTCCTGCTCTGTGCTGCAAAACATCCATGAGCCAATACTCATTCCCATTCTCTTTTATAAAGGGGCAGTAAAAATTATGGCACAGTGGTCTATTCCTATAGATGAATGAACACACTCAAAATATGCTTTAACTCAGTCAACTCACCCACATTGAATCTTAGCAGTACCAAACACCCACAATTTAATGGATACATACAATATTTTCAAAGGTGCATATATCAGTAGAAAAAAACTAATCGAAAATGAGTATTTGTGCAACTAAATAGGAAATATATTTCAGTATCTATTTTTGTGTTTGACCACAAATGTTTTGAAACGCCTTGAAATGACAAACCTAAATTTTCTGCATGTACTTTTGAAAAAACACACTGTATCACAACCAATGGGTGAAAATCAGTGAGTGAAAGAGGCTTTTGGAAAAAAAAAATTGGCTTTTTTTTTTTTTTTTGCTTTCCTTTGGGAGAACAGAGAAAAACATTCCCTTACAAGGAAGGTTTATTTCTTCCCTCCTTCCTCCTTCCTCCAAAACTATTGCTGAACCCTTTCTTATGAGCTTTGAAAACAAATATTTCCACCAGAAGGTGAAAAAGAGAGTTACAAAATTGCCACGAGTTCCAGCAGACCCAGAGAAAGCAGGGAGGAGTTGAAGAACCCCCACGTGTAGGTGTGAGTGTGTAAACAAGGGGGTGGTTGATGTTTCCCTGCAAAATCCAGGAAAAGCCAAGCGCTCCATAGGAGCAGTGTGATCACCACACGCTGCCACCCCTTGGTCACGGGATGAAAATGCTCACACCTCACAGCAACGTGCTGGGAATCAGGCAAAAATCCCCCAAAAATCAGCCTGCAGTTAGTGAACTGTAATGGGAGGGTTTGCTGCACCAGGACAAGCATAAATATATTAGCCCAAAATAAAGTAAAGCTTTTTATTTTATGGGACAAAATTTTCTGACTCTCAAAGAGCATTTTCCAAGCTGGGGTACCCACCCTAAGGACTCCCTTCAGTCTGGCCTTTGCTGAAACAAAAATACATAAATAGGTGGAGAACAGCACGTACTCACAGATTTATATTTTTTTTCCCCACCTCCTATGTCTTTAAAACCCCTTGGAAACCAACTTGAGCTGCTCCAGCCCTGGGCTCAGTCTCTGCTTTCTGCACTGGAGCTCCCAGCTCAGAAAGAGAAATAACATGAGCCGAGTACTCCACGTGAAGCATCCCAACCTATGGCACAGTTCACTACTATTAGAGAAATGATTCAGCCTCTTCACACAGTTATTTCTGAATACTTAAAAATACATTTGCTCTGGTAGATTTTTTAGTGTGTGCATCATCACCACGGCTGGGGAAGACTGCAGAAACAGAGGCGGATTTTAAACCGGCAGCAAATATCATAAGTTTGTTTAATTATAGATATAGCCATAAAGTGAAGTGTAAAAAGTGTATCACTTGCAGATCAGTGTCCAATATTCAGAAATCATAAAATATATGATGAGCTTCTGTGCAAATAGAACCTATGATTTTAATAAGGTTTGTAGCTATTCCTTTTGAAGGAAGTAAGCAGCAATTTTTATTCCTTTCAAAAGGTGAGCTTACAGAATGTCAGCAGGGCCTAACTATTTCCATGGAAATATCCATTCCCACTCTCTGCATCTTAATGGCTGGAGGATAACTGAGTTCAGCTCAAAGAACTCACCAAGAAGATTCCAGGAGAATCTTACAGACTTAAGAATAGGAGATTCTTGCAGAGTTAAACAGTTGGTTTTGCCCATACACACAGCACTACAGATCTATAGATAGACTTCTGATACAATTCAAGCTGTTATAGTTTACAACAAAGTCAGGGTTTCTGCAGTCCCACAAACTCTTCCATAAAATCAGTTCCTTCATCTCTTTAGGAGAAAAACAGCCCAATTTTGAAATGCCTGTTGCCTGAATCTCAGGCCTCAATATTTCTGAAGGTTCTGTCCCTGACACACATTTCTGGGAGGTAATATCTCCTCCTGTTAGACAAATAATGAACTAAATATTAACACTTTCAATTAAATGTAACAGCAAGTCTGATGTACCAAATTACATTTTACTTTATTTTTTTACACTGATAGCTTTGATTTTCACTTTTTCAGACTCACTCTGTTAACAAAGAATATTTGATTTGCTAAATCCTTGATTTAATCAAGCACAAAACACAGTTTTACTGAGGCATCTCAAAACAATCTGTATTTATATCTGAATGAAAACCTTCTCAAAAGGTAAATAAGTCTGAATAATCAATTGCAGAATTAATAAAGTATAATATATGGCCAAATGTAATTTTAAACAAATGGAAAAAAGAAAGAAATATTCAGAAATCAGTTTTTGAAAGAATATTGAGAGGAATTAAAGCTTTTGCACTTTGAGACTGGCTTTTTTTTTTATATGCTTAAGTCTCAATTAAAGCCAAAAAGAGTTTTGGCTAAGTAATGAACCTGTAAGAATGCAGCATGTGGCTTTTCATACAAAAAAAAATGTTATGATATTTCACTGGAGGATTCAATATTTTTAACAGATAACTTAACAATTCACTTTAAAAAGTACTTCTGTGAGTGACTTATAAAATGGATCAATATTCCACGTTACAGGGAAGTGTTGAATTTTTTATGCACCTGATTAATGCATTGTTATCATCCCAGTAATTAAAAGGAGCGGCATTACACACAATCAGCATGATACATCTTACTCAGCACCTCCTGGCAGTTGCCTGCAAAAATTAAACTCATTAATCACTGTGATGCCAAGAAAGAAGCCTGGAAAAGATGAAGAAGCTCTATTTTATAGGAAAACAGTTCTCAAGTCAACATGTAGGAGAAAATCCCTTCCACTCTACGATATGCAAAGCATTTCTCTCATCAGTCTAAAAGGTAAACCAATCAAAATTACCATTTCAAAAGTAACATCATCAATCTAAAAAAAGAGAATTATGCTAACAAAATTGTATAACCTGATATACCACCACATTAAACTGAATGAAGAGTTCTCAGAGATGTTTCCTCATCTAAATAAATGTAGTAAAAAGCTAATTTTATAACAAGGTAAATATGTATTCTGAATTTTGTTTAAAGCGGTTGTAATAACTTTAATATCAATGATGCCACAGAGCCAACTAGGAAGTGTTTTTCAGGGGTCATTTACACAGAACCTAGTTTCTTTATTAGTCCTCTTGTAAATAACATTAATGTCTCATCAGATTAACAATTAATATGAACATTTTGCAAGACTTAATTCAGGTTTTCTCCAGTAGTTTGGTCTACTATATATGTTTTCTTATATACCTGCCATGAGTTGAGTTATAGTAAAAACTTTAAAATTCTAAAAATCATAGTAAAAATTTTAAAATTCAAAAGAATGCTGTGACCTCTACTTTTATGTTACTAAAACAATGTTCTCAAGTGTGTCTCAATAGTGCCTGTAGGTCAGCAGTTGTCATATAAAATCATTAGTGGTTTTGATTTTAATTTTCTTAGGGAGTTACCACCCCCTTTTAACTCTTTACAGATTTCAAGCAGTATTTTTCCATCAGTAGTACTTCCAGTGGACAGAATGCTTACTTATAATACTGTGACCTTCAAAGGCAACATCCTGTCTTTCCCTCTGTTTTGTTCTGCATTGAGCTCTGTGCTGGTGCTTAAAAATACAGCACACATATTTCAGTAGGAAAAGTCATCATCACTAACCCATAAAATACACTCAGTTCTTTCCCTTTTATTAATCACATGACAAAGTTAGGAACAGAACAGTCTCATTCTCAGGTTTGTTTTGATATTTCCAAGTGTGGGAAGGGAGAAAACCCTTTGTTTCTATATGTTTAAGTTCTAGATTCTCCTAACACATTGATGTCAAAAGATGAAAGAAAAGATGAAAGACAATGTGAATGCCCCAGTTGTGCAAGACAGAAAACAGAAGTCTAATCTTAGGAAAGAGTTTCCAGTGCTGCCCTTCCCCATGATGAGCAATAGCACGTACTCCTGGCACCCTGCACAATCAGATCACTCTCCCCGGACCTGTCCCATGCTCTTTGCCAGCTCTCTGCCTCACTTTCCCCCTTCCCTCAAGGCTCTCATGCCCAGGGCTGCATTTGCTCTTCCTGAGCGAGCTTGACTGCTGTCGCCACAGACAAGGGCGAGATGTCACTGTCAGCTCGCCCCAGCACGGTCCTGGGAGTGTTTGGAGAGCAAATAGCTCCTCCTGACCCGGGATAGGAGGGTTTGGCACCCTGGACTGCTCCTCCTAACCCAGGACAGGAGGAGTTCAGCACCGCGGACAGCTCCTTCTGACCCGGGAGAAGAGGGGTTCGGCACCCCATACTCCTTCCGACCCGAGACAGGAGGGGTTCGGCACCCCATACTCCTTCCGACTCGAGACAGGAGGGGTTCGGCATCCCATACTCCTTCTGACACAGACAGGAGTGGTTTGGTATCCTGGACAGCTCCTTTGGATCCGAGACAGGAGGTTCTGGGCACCTCAGAGAGCTCCTTCTGACCCGGGACAGAGGGGTTCGGCACCCCAGACAGCTCCTTCTGACCCGGGACAGGAGGGGGTTCGGCACCCCAGACAGCTCCTTCTGACCCGGGACAGGAGGGGTTCCATCTCGGACAGCTCCTTCCGATCCAGACGGGAGGGGTTCGGCACCCTGGACAGATCCTCCTGACCTGGGACAGGAGGAGTTCAGAACCTTGGACAGCTCCTTCTGACCCGGGACAGGAGGGGATCGGCACTGCAGACAGCTTCTCCTGACCCAGGACAGGAGGGGATCGGCACTGCAGACAGCTTCTCCTGACCCAGGACAGGAGGGGATCGGCACTGCAGACAGCTCCTTCTGACCCGGGACAGGAGGGGATCGGCACTGCAGACAGCTTCTCCTGACCCAGGACAGAGGGGTTCGGAACCTCGGACAGCTCCTTCTAACACGGGACAAGAGGGTTCGGTATCTCGGGCAGCTCCTTCTGACCCAGAAGGAGTCAGGGGTTCGGCATCCCGGACAGCCGCCCCAGTACCGTCCCGCTCCACCCCGGTTCAGCACCGCGGACACCTCCCGCCTCCCGCCTCCGCCGGGCCCCGCGGGCCGGGCCCCGCTCCCTGAAACACGCAATTTAAGGACATTCCCACTGGTTCGTCACGACTTCATCCTCAAGGCCTGAACGACCCTCTGCCAGAGACCACCAGCTCAGATTTCCCAGTCTCTGCTGAAGGGCTCTCTTGTGAACTGCCGAGCCACTTTCTAGGACAGGTTGCCCCTTTTAGAAACAATCACACTAAGTGTCCACGTGCGTTAAAGTGTCACCCCAAATCCCTGATTCTGGGCACACTTTTTTGCATTTCGTTGCAGAAGACACCAGGGAGGCACAGACAGCAGTGTCCCTCAACCGTGCCCAGCAGTCACTGGGCACCCACACAACTCTGAGGGGATGAGGGAAGAAAAGAAAGGGAAAAAAAAAAAAAAAAAGAAAGAGAGAAAAACTTTCCTTACAGAAGTTAAAGGATGTTATTATTATTATTATTACTCTGGAGCCTGTCAGCAGAAATCCCTCGCACATGATAAACTGCAGGCTTTCCTCTGCTTCCGCACTCAGCGCTTCTAGTGACCAGAGAAGCGGCTCCAGACATCTGCTGTCTGCAAGTCCAGGAAAGCGGAATTAAAACAATGAGGAAAATGTGCCTGAGCCCAGCCCTGGAGGTGGCACTCCGCTGGCTCGCAGCGACATCTAGAGCCCAGCACACGGCCGGGAAGGGCCTCGTGTCCCCAGCCACACCGGGAGAGAGTCACCAGTGGGTACGGGCACCCGGGGAAGGGCCTGGTGTCCTCCTGCACCTGGCCAGGGCCAAGGGCCATCAGTGCCAAGATCGTGAGCGATTCACAGGGAAGAGTCAATTCAGGTCCCTGGCACTGCTGTCCCCCGGGGCTGTCAGCATTCGGTCACCTCGGGGAGAGGTTTAGGTCGATTGGCCCCATCGCTGACAGAAGTGCCCTTGCTCTGTGGACCACAAAAGTCTTTACAAAGGGACGGGAGAACGGACAGGGATTTAAAAGATAAACCGAGAGCATTTCCCTGCATACACAACTCTCTCCACGGAGTGAAGCAGCCCTGCTGTTGTGGCTTGAAGCTGTGCCTTGCTTGGGAAGGCTCCCAGAGCCAAAGCTAAACCCTGCTGCAAAGCTAATGCGTCCCACTCGGGCAAGAAGTATTTTTAACAGGCACAAACATTATTCCCAGCTGCAGCCATTTGCTTCCCCTTGTGTGTGCTTCCACAGAGGCAAAACACACTCAAATCCCTCTGCAAACTGCAAACCTAACACCAGCCTGCCATGCGGAGCCACACGTTTTGATCTATCACTGGTCCTTGTTCTCTCAGTCTGTCCCCCTCCTCGCCACCCCAAAAGAACCAGGGGGAATCGACCCGGACTAGTTTAACTCCATCGGACACAGCAGGCAGCCAGCGGCCTGGATTAGTCACTCGTTACTAAGGCGATATGCAGATGCACCCTTTGAAGGAGAGGAAGGTGCGCGGCCGAAGTTTTCGGCTTCCCCGCGGGAGCCCGCCCGGGGACAGCGGGGAGGGGGCACAGAGAGACCCCGAAACGGCTGCTCAGGGGTTAAAAAGTTTCCCTGCTGCCAGCTTAGGAGGAGGCTGACAGGAAGGCGAGGAGGGAGGGACGAGGTAAAGACTTCTGCCCCGGGAGAGTGTTAAAGGGTAAAGCACGGAATAAAAATTCTAAAATATTTTTTAAAAAATTTAAAAATGAAAAAGGGCATGGGGAGGCTTGTCGCCTAGCTTGGGGGCAGCAGGACGGGGCTGGCACCTGGCGTTTCCCACGGCGCTGACCCCGCGCCCCCAGCCCCGTTCCCGGGAGCGCAGAGCCGCGCAGGGAGCTCGGTACCGGGAGAGCTGCGGGGCCAGCGCGGGGCGGGCGGGTCCCGGCTCCGCTCGGCTCCCGGCGGGCTCCGTCCCGCACTATTCCCGGCACTCCAGGGCAAGAGGAGCAGCGCGAACACCCGCCGGGAAAGACGAGCGGACAAAGCGCAAGAAAATCGCTGCCGGCTTAGAGGGGCACACAGCCATCCCGCAGGACAGGGGGCGGGGAGGGGGGGGCACCCAAAACCCAACCCAAAACCCAACCCAGCCCCACGCGAGCCACAGCGGCGCTTACATCCTCCTCCTCGCAGTCACTTCGCGACTGGTACTGGAAGCGGGGCCGGGCGCCTTCCTGTTGCAATGGACGCGGGGTCTTGCCGGCAGCGCCGTCCTCCTCGCTGCTCTGGGCGCCCAGGAGGTGACTCGCTTCGGGGGGAACGGGGAACGAGCGGGAGGTGTTGATCTTCCCGCTGAACCGCTGGTACAGCGAAGCCATGAAGTCAATCCGCGGGAAGCGAGGGAGAGGGAGGGCAAGAGAGCCGCTTCCTTTTTTTTTTTTTCTTCCCCTCCTCTCTTCTTTTTTGGCTACAGCATGCTACACATGAGGGTGAGGATCAGTCCCACATCAGTGGGAGGGAGAGAGAGGGATGCTGCTCCCCGGTCCCCTCTGCACCGGCACCCGGAGAGAAGCCGGGGGGTTCAAGAGAGCAGAGACGGGGGAGTGATGAGAGGAAGAAGAGAGAAGATAGATAAATAAATAATAAAACGCGATCGAGCCGTAACACCACAGGCCCCGGGAACGCTGCACCATCCAGTGTTGGGAAGGAAAAAAAAATAGAAGAGAAAAAAAAAAATCACCAAAACACTCCACGAAGACGTACCCCTGATAATGGCGCCTGAGTGGATCAGCATTAAATGTGCTTTGGGGGTGTGCGTGTGTGTTTGCAAAAGCACGGAGGAAAAAAAAAAAAAAAAAAAAAAAGGAAGGGGGGCTGGCTCAATCGCTGGCTGTCAGCGGCTCCCCAGGCAGAGGTGGCGGAGCAGTCGCCTCCGAGGTCGCATACCAACAGTGTGCACAGGCGAGAGGCAGAGTGACAGAGTGTGTGAGACGGAGTGGAAGAGGCTGGGAAGCCTCATTCAAAGCACGTTGCTCTTCCAGGGAAGGAGGGCTCTTCTACGATAATCTCCTTTTCGGTACCTTCTGGGGATATTTTCCTGCCTATATTTTTTTTTCTTTCTTTTTTTTTTTTTTCTTTTCTTTTTTTTTTTTTTTTCCCGGGGAAACAACTCAAAAAAGAAAAAAAAAAAAAAAAAAAAGGCAACAGACACCTGATCGCCAGCCGAGAGAGAGGAAAAAGAGGTGGGGAGGGGGAAGGCGAGGCTGGGAGGCGGGACCGGCGGCCGGAGGGGCTCTGGGAGGCCGCTGGGCGCGGAGAGGCTCGGCCCCAGCAAGGGGCGAGGGGAGGGAGGGCGAAGCCTGCCCCCAGCCCTGCCCTTCCCCAGAGGGCTCGGCTCAGCCCGGCCAGCGGGCACTGCCCGGTGCCCGTCCCTCCGCCCGTCCTGCTGCCCCCCACGGCCGCGGAGAGGAGCGAGAACAGGGGAGGGATGCGGCTTTTTTGGAGGTGGTCGTTGTCGTCGCTTTTTAAAATAATCCGGTAAATCGCGTCTCTTACTATTTTTGTATTAATTCATTTTTGCTGCATTAAAACGTGCTTCAGCGCCCCTCAGTGGAAATCCGCCCAAAGCTGCTGCCGGCGGCTCCGGCCGGGGATAAACAACCGCGATCCCGGCGGCGGGGATGGAGCGGGGCTGGGCTGGGGCCGGGGTCGGAGCTGGGGTCGGGGTCGGGGTCAGGGTCAGGGTCGGGGCCGGGACACACCGAGAGCCCCAGCACGGCCTTTGCTCGGGGCCCCCCGGCCCTGGAGCCGCGGCCGCCGCTCCGGGCGGGGACAGCGGGCACGGCCCCGGCGGGCACACCGGGCACAGACACCGGAGCTGCCAGCGGGGACACCGCGCACGGCCCGGGCAGCACCGCGGAGCCACAGCGAGGTCCTGCCCGGCCCGGCTGCTCCGGACAGGCGGTGACAGTCCCTGTTGCTCCAGCATCAGGCACAGGGGTTTCCATAGCAACAGATGCTTAGGTTAAAAGGAAAGTGGCAGAGTCGGTGTCCCCTCTTCTGCTCTCCGAAATCCTCCCCTTTGACCTCTAAATTTGCCAGAGATATTGAGATCACAATGCACAAAGTATAAACTGGTGTTTGCTCATTCCCACTGAGAAACTTGCTGCTTTAGAGCACACAAACTTCATTATAATTTAACTAGTGGATTTTATGGGCTAAAATTCTGTTTCTAAACACTGTCCTTGTTTGCCGTTTTAGTTGTTAAGATAATACCATCTCTAATATATGTAATTTCACCAGTCTTAAAAAAACCCACTTCAGTAGATCATGTACACAATATTCTAGAGCACAAAAATTCCCCCCTCCATGAATTCAGTAACTGCCTGATCAAAAATCACTTTGTGTCTGAATAGTTTCATCCACTCCTTTTTATTTGTGCCTTCAAAGTCAGGCATGAAATGTCTTAACATTTAGATGAAAAGGGAACCTTATCTCATCAGGAGAGAAAACAAAAACAAACGCTCTATCTCCTTCCTGATGGAACTTCAAAGAAGGAATCATTTTGATCTTCACAATTGAGATGCTGACATTTAATTAAAAAACAAGATGAGCACACAATGCTCTGAAGCAAAGGTCTGGCTTCTAAGTCATAGTGACAGCCATCATAACAGAGGTAACTTTCCAGGAGCCACTTGGACCCCTTTTAAATTCTGTTTCAGGCACAAATTGACTACCAAAAATCTGGACACATAGCTCAGCTAAATTCCACCTCAAACTGCATTAACGATATTTGGAATAGTCATGGTTTTATGATATTTGAAATTGGTGACAAATAGCACTGAAAAAAAAAAGGAATAAGAGAATAAAATTAAAAGAAATAATGCATTTTTAACTTCTAAGGAAAAACTAGGACACAAACAAATAATCAAAGAAAGCCACAAAAAGGCAAGACAAAACCACTAGGCAGGAAAAAACAACAAAGATTAAATGCCTGAATTAAAAAGTTTCAAAGAAAGTACAGAAAAAAGAAAACATTCAGCATCACAGCTAGCTCAAAACCAAAAGAGCCTCTAAGGACCAATTCAGATCTAAATACCTTGTGGTTTTAATTCTTAAGAACCAAGATCTCACATAATTGAGTTTGCTTAGTCATGCACACATATACTGGACATGCATGTGTGTACACAATTCCTGGAAAAATTATACTGGGGGAACACAGAATTGCAATGTCAAATACTTGAAAAGCTCAGTAAAAAAAAACAAAACAAACAGCCAAATGGTTCTCATCCACCAAGAGATCCTGATCATGTAGCTTTGGGCTGTGATTCATTCACCCAAAAATAAATAATTACAGCTATTTAAAGGCACTTCTGATTCGAGCTCTCCCCTCCATGACAAACCAGGGACAGCAGAAACAATTTAATGCTGTTTTCTGGGTATCATGGTGGGTGAAGGATGTTTGCACCAGTTGGGAACTGCAAGACACATTTCTGTCACCCTGTTTCAGCCAGGGTGACCTTGTGTGGAAGGGCTTTGCAGGCAGCTGGAGGCAGAAATATCTTAAACAACCCCCTGCAACAAGATGCACCAGGATCAGTCTGTCAATGCCATTGCTGAAAGCAGGAGGATTTTTCTGAGTCATAGGGACCCAGATGATTGCATTAGGGACTGTGGAGAGCACTCCAGCCTGCCAGGGCACAAGCCAGCTCAGGATGTCCCTGCAAATTTGTTATGGTAGCCCTGGCTGCCTGCTAGGGAGGGAGCCCAGGGCTCCTGAGGCTCTGCTCAGGGCTGGAAGCTCCTCTCCCCTCTGTCGCAGACATCTTTTATGAAAAATCCTTTCTTTAAGGTTTTTTCTTCCTGAGAAGCTGGGAGGCCTCAGGAACAAAATGCAAACAATGGTTATCTGCTGCTGTGGAATGCAACAGGTGCATCTGTGATTGGTCTCACGTGGTTGTTTCTAATTAATGGCCAATCACAGTCAGCTGGCTGGGACTCTGTCTGAGACAGAAGCCTTTGTTATCATTCCTTGCTATTTTATTCTTAGCTAGCCTTCTGATGAAACCTTTTCTTCTATTCTTTTAGTATAGTTTTATTGCAATATAAATCATAAAATAATAAATCAAGCCTTCTGAAACATGGAGTCAGATTCTCGTCTCTTCCCAGTCCAAGAACCCCAGTGAACAGCATCACTCCCCTCCACCTGCAAGCCCTGGTTAATGTGCTGCTCATCTGTGCATGACTGGGAGCCCAGAGTCCTCTACAATGTCCTGGTTTTGTCACCAGAGAGTGGCACACAAGCTGCACACTGACAGGGCATGGAAAACATGGAGCCAAAGCCAAGAAACACAGGAAACATGGCAGCAAAATGGCACTAAACAAACACCACTTCAGGAACTGGGGTTGCATTGCAGCAAAAAACCTTCCCAGCCCATGCCAAGATTTGAGAAGTGAGCAATTTTTGTTATGAAACATGTGTAAAGAGGCAAAATATTTCAAAAGTACGAACATAAGGTTCTTGTCTTTAAACACACATCCTACATGTAAGGAAAATCCTTTCCCTAAACCCTGCAATGAGATCCCAAGATAAAAATCAAGGCATTTCAAAATAAACAGTGTCCTCAAGCGTCTTTTAGTCGTATATTTAATTCAGCATCCAAAGTTTTGAAGGGAGGTTTGATTCCTAACTAGTGACATTTCCATCAAAATAAAGTGTGTTAGTTAAGACATTTTCCCTGCAGCACCAAAGTATGTTTTACTGACATTTTTGAAGCATTCAGAAAAAAAATGACACTTATTTCTCCCCATGCTGTACAAATAAACAGTGTCCCCATATTTCAGCACTATTAATGTAACACAATCAAAAGCAGGTCAAACCCAAGCCCTACTGCCTTTAAAACTTTACATTAAATATTTGGTTTCAGACAAATCAGCTCAGAATAACACTGGCAAAGAAACAATCCTGCAATATTACTCCTGGACATTTTTTATTTAGATATAACTTCTATCTGTCAGGGAATTCATGCATTGTTATTCATGTTCCATTCTTCTTTCTGACAAAGCAATTTATGAGCTTGCCATCTAAATAATATAGAGTTTGTTGCAGACAGAGCTGAACATGTTTCTAGTTTTCAAGTGGTGATAGCTATTAAGCAGCTGATTAGTGTATTTTTTAACAAAATATTTTTTTCAGTAGTTCAAGTACACTTTTTATTATTTGAACTATTATAGTTTCATTTTCCAATGAGCTTGTAAAGGAAGTTTAGAATTTCCTGGTTATTTTTTTAATATCACTCCCAAAAAGGCCAAGTTAATATTTTCTCTTTAAATGACTGTATTTATTAATATAAAACACCAAGGGTTTTTATAATAGCAACTGTCTAGGCACTAGAGAGACAAAGATACAATATTTTAACTCCTATTCCCATGGTCAGCCAAGATAAATCCATCCAGCTCATGAATCTCTAATGGCCCCAGGCTTTTGCCTCCTATACATCTGCTGCCTGGTGTCAACTGGAAACCCAACCAGAGCAGAACAGGAATTCCCTTTCCTGTGTCAGTCCCTGAGGACACACTCGATCATTAATTTTGATATAAGGGGTGTGCTGCACTGTGGCAAGATGTGACAGTAGGGCTGCAGAGGGGCAGTGGATATTGTGGAATTAGTGTGCTGAGTGCTCACTTTCTCAGCTCATTATTTGTGCCAACAGAATCTCAGAGCAAGAGATGTAGAAATGCAGCATTGGACAGTGAGTGAGGACATAGAGATGAATATTTCTCTCTGGAATCACACTCTATTCAGAAAAAGAATCTTGCAGATCTTAAAATGATTAAAAAAAAAAAAAAAAAAACAAAAACTGAAGTCCCTAAATTAACAAGGAAGCTCTCCAAGCCGGACTAAGAGAAACATTGGTAAAATTTGTTTCTGAGCACCACAAGAATAATTCAGTCTTCCACAAGTGGTGGAATGAAGGCTTTTGTGGGGAATAGAAAACACTGATACTCAAGTACTGAGAATAATAGATAATGGTGGCTTCACAGGATACAAGATTTTGGGGAAAAAAAGAAAGTAGGCTGAAAGAAAAGGCTCTTCAGGAGAAGAGGTGGGCCCAGAGGGAGCCAAGAAGAAAAAAAAAAATTGAAAGCATATAGAAGAGGGAGGGACACAGTGGAGTACCAGGAGGGCTGAGAGAAAAAGGAGACGAAGATGAGAGACATCAAAGAGGCAGAGTGGAAATGGACCAAAACTGTCAGAGATGGAAAGCACCAATGTGCCTGGGGAGCAGGGAGCCTGGCTGGGCTGGTACAGGGTTAGTTGGAGCCACACAATGGAGTATTTTCAAAACCAGGGAGATCAGCTGCTGCAGAGGGCAATTCCAGCACCTGGTGGATGAATGTTCTCTCAGGAGTCAGCAAAACAGGTGATTTTAACCAGTGAGAGTCCTGGTACCCACCAAGGCCTAATTAAACAAAATCAAGAGCAGGTAGCTCAATATCAGCAGGTTCTTCCCTGTAGCGTGAGCAGGACTGTGTCCAAAGGAAATAGGTGAAAGTCCTAATGCTGAGGGCACTTATAAATAGCCTGTATGAGGCATTAGAAAATGTGCTGTAAGGCATAATCCTGCCAACTGGCAAAAGTATAGATCACATGACCAAGAAGGTCTTTCCTATATGTTTTTTTATGATTTTGCAGTTGGTGCAGAGGTGATGAAAGGCAGGAAAAAAAAAAAAGAAACCAACACGGACGAGAGGAGTTGGGAACAATGGTTGTGCAAGTGCTAAAAAAGGTGCTAGAAAAGGTTATGCTACCAATGTACATGTGTTTGTACAGCTGCACACCACATCAGGGTCCTGGCTTAGCCCCATAGCTGGAACTGACATCCATACCAATAACATTTGTACTGCAGACTCTCTTTCTTGTCTTAATTAACATTCTGTCTTTGGGAGCTTTATCTGAGAGAAGTTAGGATGAAATCCCAATTCTGTGTCTTCAAGAGAAGCCAGGAATTGGAGCATTACAGATAAATACATCTTTCCTTGGATGCCACGAGCTGCTGGCATCCATGTGAGACTTGGCCAACATCCCTGAGCTGATCTCCACCGTGCACATTCCTCTCTGCTGTGTAACCTGCCAGGGTTTGGTACTCAAGTCAGATATGCCACGACAGCAACCAGGTTGCCTGATTAATCTGACCTCTCAAGGGGGTTTTCAGAAAGAAAAGGGAACATATTTGTCTTCAGAAAGGCAAAGCAGGCTGTTGGAGGTCTTTCAGAAATGCAACCATCTTGCAAAAGCATCCTTCTGTCACCTTGACTCAAGGCAAGAGATACACTCAGCCCTAGATGTGAAAGGTTCCTGCTCCATTTGTGTGCACGAGCCACATCTGCACATCCTTAATTGCCCAAGTTGGGAGAAGCTGATGCAATTCCTGCCTAATTCACCACTGTAAAATTGGCAGCACGCAGAAGCAAAATACCTTGGAGAAATTCTGAATTTCCACCTCCCAAAAAGCATTTGTGCATGAAGAGTCTTGGAGAAGCAGAAGGAATTTAATGAGTTAGCATTTCAAATGCATGCCACAAGATTCAAAGGGAGCAGACAAGACAAAATAATTTAACTTGAAGACTTTTTTTTTTCTAATACAAAGATTTTCTTTAAACAGATCTGACTCCTTAGATGAGCTGTCACTAAATTCACAGATTTTATTTTTTTTTTTGTTGCTTGGAAGAGAACTGAAACCTAGATTTACTAAAAGACTCAAGGGATGTAATGACACAATTTTAGATTTTGGAACCCCCCAGATGAAAGGAAACCCTAGAGAGAAATATGTATATGCAAGGAAAAAAAGTGTATTTAGAGAAGTGGACATGTCAAAAAGGCTACCTTAGGCTAACCAAATATCCTCCCACTCCTTTGTTCTCCTTCTGGCCCTGCCAGACATATGTTTCTTCCTCCAGTTTGACACAGATTCAGCATATTCAAATGTTCTTCTCTTGCAGCATTTACAGAGGAAGGAGCAATGATGAAGGTCTGTAAAACCTCTCCCTGTGAGGAGCATGTTGGATATTCTCTAGGAATAAATACCAGATCAATCTTGAAGGCTGTAGGTACAATTCGTCCCAGTTTCTGACTCCCAGAGCAGGATTACAGACAGGTGAGGAGCTGTTGTGGGATGTCTTCATGGGCAGTTCTGAATATGCAGAATTGCCACTGGGGCTACTTGAGGAAGTTTTCAGGCTGAATAGAAAAGCATCTGATGAGTTCCAGTCATCTGGAGCTAAGTAGGCTGTGAACCGGGGTTTTATAGATCACAGCTCTAGATTAACTGTCTGAAGTCCCCTGAAAACACCTCAAAGTAAATAATGTCATTTTGGATTTGAGACTAATTTAAATTGGTTGATATTTGTGCTTCCTCACTCTCAGTGCTGGTGCATGTTCTTTCCTGCCTGCCTATCTGGCTTAATAAATTGATTAAGGAAAAAATCTTACAGGCTTGCTCATTGTTTTTAAAGTACAAATTACACAGCTTGTCCAATTCACCTCTCTCAGTAACAAAGTTAAAAATGGCTGAGGAAGTTATTTTATGGAACTTTATGGAAGTTATTTTAAAGGTTTGTAAATGTTTCTGGTCAAGTGCCGTTATGTAACAACAAATATAGAGAATTATATATGGCTGTCAAACAGTGCATTCATTTTTTAAAAGGTGGGAGACACAAGGACAAGAATTGAATACTGATTGGAGACTAATAAATTACATCTTTACCAGTTTAAAAAAAGTTTATGAGCAAAGATGTTTAGGGTCAATAAAAAAGCCAACCAATGAGAGGTTTCCATTTTAAGCATCTCTTAGGATGTACCTGGATTAAACTCACCAACATATGTGCTTCCTTTTAATTTTAGTGCACTCTTTCAACATATGCCAGAGGCACTAAACTTTGCAAGGGTATTCAGCAATGTGAGGCACTGGAATACACACTGGAATTATCAAAATCAGATCAGTGATTGTATAATCAATATGAGTTGCTGCTTTGGAAAATTCCAGTGGATATTCACATGAGCCTTGATGTATTCACTGCATGTACCTAAATTTAGGAGCATTTTATTTCTAGTCTCTAGTTAAACTGACAGAGATCTTATTGTATTGTTCAGTAATATCTTTAAAAAACAAATAAACTCAATGCTCTGTGAAACAAGCCAGGCACACACCTAGTCACTCCTGACTTAGAGAGAGATCTATAGATAGATCCATATTATTTTCATAAGCCAAGAAATCATAAAAGCATGTCAAGTGAACTGAAGAAAGTATGAAAACGAACTTTAGAGATGTTCAATAATTTCACCACACAGATAAAAGCAATTCAGGACTCCACTAAGTGAGAAAAAAACAAACTGCTTCATCATTATCTGAATAAGTGCCTGACAAATGCAATCCTGGAAAATTCTGAATGCAACTGATCATTTCAAACCTCTGAAAAAGGTTTCTTCTTTCAGAGAAAAATAATCTAATTCCCTCCAACACAACTTCAGCAGCACAACCAGAGCTGCATTTTGTAAAAGCACCAACACCTGAATGCAATTGTTGAAAAAAATGAGGCCACCATGACTTAAAGAAGTAACTTCTAATGAAATATCACTTGATACACTGGTTGATGCCATCCCTCCAGGAACCTTATCAGCAATGGGCAGGTGGAACCGGCATCGCCATTTATCTGGAATTTATGGTTCTTAAATCACTAAATTGTTTCTCAGTGCTACATCTTCAATGATTTCATATAAACAACCACAATGTAACCTTCTTCAGCTTCATGAGGCCAAGAAAATTTTACCATTTTTCTGTGGAAGTTGTTAATTCTAGCCATTATTCACCAATTTAAATATATCTTTGCCCATCCAGTAACTTGGCAAAACAGAACACGCTGCTGATTCTGGGGGTGATCATTTTAGTGAAAATTTCCCTTTCTGAGAAAAGAATACCCCCATTTAAAGTTTTCTGTCCTTCTACTGGTGCTGCTTGGTATTCTTGGAAGTGGATGATGCTTCAAAAGCAACGAGCATGGCCCAGTTGTGTCACCCAGGAACATACGGGTCCTTGAAGATGGAGCACACGTGGCACCGACACTTGCGGCGCATTATGACAAATGCAGGCAACAACTTGTCAGAGGTGGAAACATTTGCTGGATAACAGTGATGACATAAGCAGAAAGTAGGACAGCCACCCCAAAATGGGGCAAAACTGTGTTTTGGCTAGAATAGGACATGCAGGAATTTAAATGACCTGGGATTTTCTTACAAAAAGCATCTGTCGTATCTTGAAGCACACAGCGCTTTCTTTGTGTTAAAGGATTTGCAAGAAAGTTTTGGAAACTGGCTTGTATCAGGGCTCAAGTCCTATAAGAAGTATTTGAGGGAGCTGAGGGTGTTCTCCCTGGAAGAAAGGAGGCTCAGGGGAGATCTTATTGTTTCTACAGCTCCCTTGTAGCCAGGTGGAGATTGGTCTCTTTTCCAAGAAACAGGATGACAGGAAACAGTCTCAAGTTGAGCAGGGAAGATTTAGGCTGGATATTACAAAAGATTTCCTCATAGAAAGGGATGTCTAGCACTGGACCAGGCTGTCCAAAGCACTGTGGAGTCACTGCCTGAAGGTATTTAATATGTATAGATGTGGCACTTGGGGCATGGTTTAAAGGTGGGTCAGCAGTCGGGATCAATGATCCTTTCCAAACTAAACAATTCTATGATTACATGATCCTATGGAAAAGGAAAAAAAAAAAACACCTGAAAGGAGTGAAATCTTTGGAATTTCCCAGTCTCCTAAACCTGAAATAGTGTGGCCTTCAGAAAACTCATGGAGGCCTATTTCTAAATGAGTGCAGCGACAATTATTTCATCTTTGGCCTGCTTTTGCCAGGGAGCTGCAGAGGAGCCCTGCATTATCTGGGATGTTCCTGAGCTCCTGACCCAGGCATGAGGGGCTCCCTGTGACTGTAGCCACATTTCTCTTCACAGAGAAAAGTAAGGCACAATTTCCCAAGAATATTTCTGAGTTTCACATTCTTTAAACCTCAGAGAAAGGAAAACCAGAAATATTCTTGGGAAGCCATGCCTTGCTTTTCTCTGTGAAGAGAAATGTGCCTACATATGACCATGACTGAACCTTGACTGGGATTCTCATGCTGAGCTTAGCTCCCCTCTCCACCACAGGCAATTCTCTAGCCAGGCCACCTAGTTTAGGAGGCAGCAGAAGCTGCCTGCCCTGGCACCTTGCAAGCCCCACACGTGCCCCAAAATGTCACAAAATGGGTTTGTGGGTCAGCTGCAGTGTGGGCTGCCTGCATATCCCAGCTCCGTACTGCAGCAACGGTGGGAGATGCCTGACTGCACCTTTCTGCTTATTTTAGGAGCAGCCTAAGGCAAGTTTACAAAGTAATCTCTCTCTCTCTCTCTTTTGGTACCAGTAGTGCTTTTCTATAGGAAAAAAAATACAATAAAAATGATCACACTGTGACTTCTAAGCTGACAGCAGGCCTTTAAGATCAGAGCACAGACTTTAAATTAAATATATTCCATCACACAAAGTTTTTGTCTATTATATAGCTTGTATTAGAAAATAGTTGTCATTTCTTTATCAGATCCCTTTGGAAACTCACTGCTGTTGGACCCTGCCCTCTACTGACATGCTTCTCTTCTGAACACAATGCAGTCTCTTATATAGATGGAAACCTAGATGGCACATTTAAAATGAGTCTTTTTTTTTCAAAAGAAAGGTAAAAAAAAGACAGGAGGACAAAGTTTACAATTCTAGTGATGTCTATTTTCTATGTCAAGTAACTGAGAGAGGGCAAAAAGGAAAAAATAAATTTAAATGAAATATTAATAACAATCAGAAGAAAATTCATTTGGATCAATACAATTTTATAAATAAGAGTCTGGACTGCCTACTACCCTCCAGAAATAAAACTGAATTTTTTATCATGTTTTTCAGGCCTGTTCTCTGAGTTTGGTCCAGAAAAGACACCAGACATGGAAGAAAGGGGTGATAAACTAGCAGCTGTGCCATTCTGCTAACCCACAGCATTAGCACACAGGGCACAAAGCAGCTCTGGGGGTGAGGGAGCACTTCCACTCCCCCACCCTGTGCACTGTGTCCAGTACAAATTAAGTGACAAGACAGTATCTGTGATATCTGGTTTCACTTAAAGCAGAGACAACACACATTAAGGCTTTCAGTAAATTTCTGAGATGAAATTTCTCATCAGTGTTTTAGAGGCCAGTGGAGCTGAGGGATTTGCTCATGTAGGTCTGTCCTGGGGGCAGGAGGGTGCACAGGCTTTTCGTCCTTTGGCCTTTTGTTTTACAGGGCAATGGCTCTTGTTGCTGGGAAGGCTCAGCAGAATTAGGAGGAGATGAAACATCAGGAGAGGTGCCACTTGCTAATTTTGGAAGTAGCAAGGCCCCAAACCAGGGCTGTTCATCTGATCCGGTGCCCAGCTGCTTGTTTAAAATAGGCACCTAATGGAAAAGGACCTAAACCACACAGATAGCAAAAATTCCTTAAGAAATAGCATTCATTCTTCCTAAGTCATTTGCTACAGATGTCACTGGGGTTGGTGTGTGTGCTCAAGAAATTGTGTTTCTTATGCCACAGTTGTTCCATGTTTGCACCACAGTCTGAGGAAAACCCCAAGTGCTGTTTCTCTTTCTATAGGGTTCTCAGGTTATTTATTCTAGCCAAAAGCCACAGTTACTGCAGGCACAGAGAACACTTTATGCCCTCCATAAAATCATTTGACAATCCAAGGAAAACTTCCCTGAGACTGTTGTGAAGATCCCAGTGTGATTAATTGTATTTAGTGGGTACTTCACCTCAGTAAGGACTGCAGGGACTGACAATACCTGAGCATTGAAATTATCCATAAGCCTAGAAATAAACATTTGAGGAAGAAAACCAACTGTAAACACAGATCAGCATCACCACTTGAGGGTGCTGCAGTAGTTCTTAAATATCAGCTCAAAGATGTGCTGCAAGGCAGGTACTGTACACAGAGCTACGCCACAATAATTCACCTAATTACCTCCTTGGAGGCACTCAGAGCATTTGGAACTAAATTAGCACAAAATACTGCTGAACAGGAGAGCCTCTTCTGAAATAGAGGTTTAAAATCCTAAAAACCTTCGTAACTAACTGCAGTGATAAACCAGGATTCTCCTTCAAAAGAGCTGGGAAAAGGAAAAATTTAATCAAACATAAGAGGACCCTCAATTACACAAGCACATGCATTTCCAGCTTCAAGAAATTCATTACAAGTATAAATTCTCAGCTCTGCACACGCATTTCCTTTGACTGTAATACAAGTGAGTATTTTTCAAGGCATATCAAATTGATTTTGCTATAAACTATTGCAGGATTATAGCTTCTTTGAATAGTCTTCACTACAGGAAACACACAGAACAGGTCTCTGTGGGAAATATATTGAACAGCCAGTAAAACACAAAGCAATATCAAAATACAGTAGAAAATGTTCCAAAAAAGCCACAGCAACCTAAATGAAGAGCCTGTGTCAAACATAATCTAGGATTTTCCTATTATGTAGAAACTCCTTTCTATAATAATTTAAAAAAACATTATTTGCTTGTGAGGATATAAAAACATGAAAAAAAAGATAAATGATGATAATGATGTATCTTTTGAAATGTATGAAATAATTTTGTATGTCAAAGCATAGTGACTGAAATGAGATCTCATACTCAAGAGAGCTGGTCAGGAACTGTTCCATGATATTCTTGGGAAATGCTGACCCATCCAAGTTAAAACTGCTGGTGGTAAAACAGCTAGTTTAAAAGAAAATTCCCTGTTCAAAGACATTGATGGAGGGGGATTTATTGCTTAAGGTAAGAAAATCTCAATGAGCCACTTTCAGCCTGAATATAATAGCAATTTATATGCCAAAATAAAGTGATTTCAAAATTTGGATGAAGAATGGAGGAAAAAAAAAAAAAAAAAGAAATTAAATCATTGAAGTCAAACCAAACTAATTTGACTCCTTGGCTTGGCACAGAGCAGACAATTGCAAGACTTATTACCCATCCCAGCTCAGAGCAGCAAAGTTTTTGAACTCTTGAAACCTTAGTTTCTCTCAGCTCTGACCTTCTTGCCCACTAGATGTTCTGAAAATTTCTTTCTGAAACTATTGGAAATGATGCTGATTACCTGGACCTTGACCATGAAGTCAAAGTACTGCAAAAATCAGCTGGAAGAGTAAGAGTGCCCCGGTGCAGGGCTGAGCACAACCTGCAAACAGGTAAGCACCAGGAACCCAGGACATTCCTGTGGCTGCCATGGAGGGCTTGAGACCCTGGCAAGGAGTCAAGGACACCTGTGCCTTTGATTTTAACCCATGGAAACAATTACCAACTTTGTGTGAGGAGTTACAAGCCACAAGGGTTTGAATAGAATGATAGTGAATTTAGCGCAGGGTGAAAAATGTAGAGTTTTGGGGATTTAGAATGGGGGTTCAAGAGGCAAGATGGAGGGATCTGGGCATGTCCTGTCCTTCTTCTTCTTGCCCTCCATCTTCTGCTGGGATGGTGGCACTTTTGGATTGGTTTAGAGTAGAGACAGACTGTCTAACAAAGGTGATAGATATTGGAAAATTATTGTAAGTAAATTACACATAGGTTTTAGTATAAAAAGATAACACCACCCCAAGAGCAGTCAGTGTGCCTCAACCCAGCCTGCTGGACAAACCTCAGTGGGTCAGAGAAAGAATGGAATAGATAAGAGAAAATAAACAACCTTGAAAAGCAGAGCTGAGGAATCTCAACTTCTTCTCTGAGAGCACAGGGCTGGGAAAAAAGACTTTTAATACCTTGGGAGCCATTCCAACAACTCAGAACCCAGGAAAGCACCAGGAATAGATCTTCACAGTGACCAGGAAAGAGTCTCCCCCTCTTTCCACGTCCCTTCCCTCAGGGCACCGCTCAACAGCAGCTGCTGCTGAGGTGGATGCCACCCCTGATCCACAGCTTGCATTGCCCAGGGCTCTGCTCTCGGAAATCAGGAACGGCTCCAATTTTTGAAGAAGATTGATTTCAACATGATGAACACTTTTCTGCAGTGCGTGTGCACTGCCCAGTGAATGCTTGAGCCTCTCCTTCCCAGCTAAAGATGACAGAGGGAAAGCAATGAGATGAGGGTGAGTGTGTGAAGGTGTGAAGAGCCAGAAATTCATTCTGCAAACTGTGCTTCTTCTCTGGCCTTAGCACTCTAATAGCCTAGAGCCATTTGGCTCCTAGATTGCAATACTCAGCAACAGAAAAAGAGAGAATAATCTACTATGGGCACTTTACAGAGACAAGAGTAATCTTTGAGGCTGTGTAGCAAGACATTGTTTTATTAAAACATCTGAAGTTAGAGCCAATATGCCAATATTCACTCTCTTTATAAAAAGTGTGTCAGAAATAGGCAGAAAACCTTGACACTATGTGGGTTTTTCTACAGCCTATTCATTTCTACATTGCATTGTTCAACCAGTTATTTTTAAATTTTCATTACATTGCACAAAGTGCCCTGATTATTCCATTGAGAATGGCATCCTTTTGAATACCTTTATAAATGCCTTTACACATGATTAACATTAGCCCAAGACATATCTGCTTCCCTAAGTCAAAAACACCAGAGAAATATTCCCAATGAGGAAAATAAAAGATATGTACAATTTTTACAAGTTAAAGGACTGCTGTGAGGACTTTTTTGAAAGACAAAAATAGGAAAAGAAGGTAGAAAACCATCTTGGCCTCATTTAAAATGTAATTCCATCTCACACAGGTGAGAGCTCCAGCTTGGCCTTCTCCTGCAGGAAGTGTCAGCAAACAGGCCAGAGTGATTTGGCTGTTGGATGCACAGACACGAACTCGTGATTATTGAAATGCATTTTTACTGCATAGGAAATTGTGCCTCCAGCAACTTTTACCAAAACATTTATCTCCTCTCAACTTCAGTCAGACCAGGATTAAATGTTGGGCAAACCTCTCTGATTGTTTCACTTCCCCAGGAATAAAATGTGTGCAGAACAACCTCCACCTACCCCAGAGGGGGCTGTGAAGATTAATGGCAGGAAAGCACCTGGATCCCAAGGACAGACATTTGTCCCAGTTATGTCTGTCTATGAAAAATGATCAGAACTCCCTTGTTTCTCAGAAAATGGTCATGGTTACATTAAAAGACATATTCAAGCTGTGAGTTATGAACTCAAACACCAGAATAGTTGAAACCATTAACAAGTAACATGTAACACTGGAAATGTTTTTCACTGGGAAAAGGTCAGCATTAGAGATAGGAGACAGCCTTTCACATTAGAATAACTCATATCACCTTCCCTTCATCAGTCATGTATTTCCATAACTGCTTTCTTTCAGTCATCTCATTTAACAAAAAGGATTTATGTTTTGTGGCAAACAGCACTGTGGAAAAGGCATATTTATTGAGTCTGCCACTGCAAAATCTCTAAGTGTTAGGAGCCCTCTGCTTTTTCAATAAATAATGTTATTATTTATTGCACAATAAACACTCCTACTTTATATTTTGTTCAGTTTAATTACATCAGTAACATGCTGGGTAACATTTCTAATTTTCCTCCTGTAAATAACTGGTGTCAGAGCAGACTCCTGTGAGCACTCATCACAGAGGAGGAGCACTGACACTCACTTTAGACCACTTTGGTTTCCTACACAAAAATGTTTCTAAAACATTGAAATCCTTGGGCTGAAATATTTCATTCAAAGGAGCATGTGGCTGTTTTGTGTCAACACACACAGGAGAGACAGCCAGCTGTGCAAACACTGAATTATGGCAAAAACTTCTCCACAGAAGCATTTCAAAACTTCTGTCCTCCTACAAGAAGACCATGAGCACTGCATTTTGTGCATAGCAGGGTTAGGATCTGCCATCCTGTTACTCATTTGTGGGCGGCATGCAGAGAAAGGGGACAACAAAGTGATTTCATTATTCCTGCTCCACATTCTTCCTTCAAGGATTCACTGATGAGCAGGAATACTGCTGCTATTGAGATAATTAGCACAGGTAGTTAATAAGAGATTGTTAATGTTTCACTGAAACACAAATAACAAAGGATAAATAATTCCTCCCTTAAGATCCAAACCAGAAAGAATAATTCACAGCTGGAGGGGAGGGAAAGCAAGCAGCTAGAACACACCAGAATTCCAGAATTCCCATCTGCCACCCAATTTTTTGCAGGAAAATGTGAATTTTGTGCATTATATAATTTATTCAAACATCTATCCCACATGAGCAAATCACCTGTACAACTCTCCACTGAGTTCAGTGATAGCAGAATTGCACCTGAAGTTGAAAATACTTATCCTTGGAAATGGCAAATCCTAGTAAAGTGATAATTCAGTCAACTTCTGTAAGAAATGTTGTTCAGTCTGTGTGGTCATCAATTGTTGCAGTATGTGAGGAACCCCAGAATGAGGTCAGAGATAAGAATTGACTCCAAATTCTTAGAAGGCTGATTAAAAAATTTAAAATAAATATAATTTAATATTTTTAATTTTTTAAATAATTTTTAATTTTTTTAAATTCTAATTTTTAAATTTACTTTATTTTTACTTTTATTATTTTTAAGTTTATTTTTTAGTTTTTTATTTTATTTTTTATTTCTTTTTAAATTTATTTTATTTATTTTTATTTTTTATATTATTTATGTTTATTTTATTAATTTTTTAAATTTTTACAGATTTTTAAAATTTTTTTGTTTAATTTTATTTTTTATATTTTAATTTTTTAATTTTATTATATGAAAATGCTATACTAAAGAAAGAGAAAGGAGACATCAACCCAAATCTGACTCCAACCATACATCCAAAATGATCATGTTTTATACTCTATCGTTACATAACTTTCATGTTAATTATTAAACTTATATTGTTCTATAGTATACATAAATTTAGCCCCTCTCTGAATTTCCAACATAGTTTCTCACTATTCTTCTTATGGTTATATAATAATTACATTTAATTACTAAACAATCATCACATCTAACAATTATATCATTTATCATATTGCTTACGCGGGTGCAGTTGATCTGGGAAAGCACAAAGCCGAACATTTTAGATTCTATCTTTAACTTTTTCCAGGGTTCCACTATCAAGAAGGCTGAACAAGAATGAATAATAAAAACCCATGACTGACCAGAGTCCCAATGCAGCTGGACTGGGATTGGTCATTAAGTTAAAACAATTCACATGCTGGGTAAACAATTCTCCAAATCACATTCCAAAGCAGCAAAACATGGAGAAGCTGAGGCTTCTCATCTTCCCAGGAGAAGAAATCCCAGCAAATGAATTTTTCATAAAATATCACAGTGACAAGTCTGCATGGAAATCTTTGCAAGATCAGGGCTACAGCTTTCTGGTATGGTCACCTCATAACCCAGTATCCTCCCCTCTGGCCTGTGTAGAGTTATAATCTTTCAGTCCTTGCTTTCTCCAGCTCTATCATTTGCTTTCCTGTTAAGAAAAAAAATCTTCACCACTTCTCAGTAGTTCATAAGTTCTTTTGCTCCTTGGGAAAGTGAGAAACATACAAAGCAGAATTAAAACTTAACAACCCTGTGTTTTAATTCAGGAACCCTAGAAAAAACAGCTGTAACTAACTCATCCTGCATTTCGTGCTACCTCAGGTAGTGCCCAACCACGTTTTCCTCTAGAAGACTTTTTTTCTTCAGAGGGATTTTCCCCATAATCTTCTTCCTAGGCCACAGGCAGCTCTTCCCCAAACTTATCACCACACCACGTTTTTGCTTCCTAAGCCTCATCACCATTTGTACTCCTTTTTGGCACAAACATACCCTTCTCCTAAGCACAGCCCTGGCCAGACACTCTGCCAGACTGTCAGTTCCTCAGTCTGTGTCACCCTTGTTCCCTCTGAGCTGAAATGCAGAGCGACAAACCACCACTAAACATCTTTGCTCTTGAAAGGAGATGGTCTTCACTAGAATATCCATTTCAAAAAAAACAGTTTCAAGGTTGAGCTTTTCAGGTGTTTGGAGTAGGTGATTGCCTGATTCCCATTATGCACTGATGGTGCTATGTGTAAAAAAATACTGCCCCATCGCAGTCTGCCATTTATGCATCCCTTCCAGAGCTCTGCCAAGCCTCAGAGCATAGCTGAGGAAGGCACTTGTACTTGCCTCTCACAGCAATTCTCGTTTGCTGTGTATTAGTAAAAGTCCCCTTCTTTCTCTTGGGGCTCTTGGCTGCCTCTTTAGGCAGCAGGTGAGCAAGTTCTGTAGCTGACAGCAGGCAACACCCCTCTGTCACTTCTCTTGTACAAAAAGAACCACAGAATAAGAACCAGAGCTGTTCTTGCTCCCAGGCTGTGTGCACACACAGAGGGCTCTTCAGTGCAGTTCAGCACACCATAGAAGCAGTGTTTCCATGCCCAGACACTTTCCTGTTTCTGGGATTACTGGTGGGCTGAGGAAGTGACTAGAGAATCACATCCATTTCTTAAAACCATCAGACTAAATCACAGAGATGTTTTCTGTCTGCAGCACTGAGGAGAGGCAGTTCTGGAGGAAAAGAAGGATTGGTAGAACACAGAATTTAAATACTCCATGTGCTATGACAACATTTGTTTATCTAGATTTAAAAGAATTCACAGATCTGCCTCTCCACGGGTCTCAGTGCCCTAATACCATTAATTACTCAATAGAATTTCAACAGCTCTAAAGTCATCAGGTTCACAGAAACCCAGGCAGCAAAACCACTTTTGAGCTATCACTTGCTTCAGTGCAGGTAGAAGTCCACTCTGCCTTTTGCAGTGTACTCCAATTCTTTAAATATGGATTATTGCAGTCCTTTAAACAGAAACTCATTCCAGAGTCCTGGAGAACATTCTTCTAATTGCCTTAGCTCCTCATAGACACACAGGTTGGGTGTCATCATCTTATTGCAAAAGTTCCATACCTTCTTTGTGATTTCTCACGATCATCTCCTTGCAGCACTGACTCCTTCTTCCTCACAGCACAGCCAACAAACTCCAACTCCCTTCACCCAGCTAACCCACTCTTTTATAGCTCTCATCCTTATTGGACACAGCTGTGGCCTGTTAAGGGCAGGGCTGTTCCTAATCTTTGGTAATTAGTACAGCTGCAACTCCTCAGGGGTGAGATTCCCTTCTGCACTATTTTCTTACATTCTATCCCCCCACAGTCAGGCACCCTTCTGATCTCAGCTTGATGGTGCAAGTTTGATCCTTGTGCTGGACAAGCTCCCAGCACAACAGATCATAGCTGGCAGATCTTGTGCACCATCCATGACCCCAAAATGACCAGTGGAGACCCTGGGCTGGCCATGCCAAGCTGTATGTTTTCCTCAGAAGGAGGAGCCTTGCATCTGCAAATGTGCATCTCCATAGCTGATCTATGACAGTGTGACAGTAACCTGTTAATAGATGACCATGCATGGACAAGGCAGCTGAAAAGGAAGGTCAACAGGCATTGTCCAAAGGAGATCAGATGCAATTCTTTCTTTTAAAGCACAGAAAATACCTGCCTCCTCATCCTAGCCTCAAAACCTCAACATTGCTGTAGATGAAGTTCAGGCAGTTTGCTTTAATCCACACCAAGTGGTGACTGGAGAGAGAAGCTGACTTCCAGCACTCCAGATTCACTCTGAAAATGCTCCCAAGTACCTCAGTGCTTGGTTAGGCACACAGTGGGACACACAAACATACAGAAACAAAGCACTGGCAGATTTTGGAGCCTCAGTCCAGACTGGAGACATGCAGGGCTCCCAAACACTCAGCAGTCTAAAGCTGGAACTCAGGCCTGATCCAAAGCCCACTAAGAGTCTTTTCACAGGCTCCAGGTGTTAGGCCTCTATGTACTGAAAAAAACAACTGAATTCTCCCAAGAGCAGCAAATTAAACTCACATAGGTACTGGCTAGGGGAGTAGAACATTGATGAGGTATTATGTCCATCCCTGGGATTATTTATATCTAGAGAACCAGGCTTCTTGTTTATCTGTAAAGAAAGTACAGCCACAGCATGCTGTTTAAATGAGCAGTATTTTGATCTTTTAGTAAGCTTTTCTATTTATACAATTGGGCAATATTTCACTCCCCTCCTGCACTCTGAATTTTACCTGTGATGCCCTTGTCTATAGACATCTTTCATGACTCTGGCAGAAATGACTACCACAGACATTTCAAAGCGCGACCAGTTATTTCACAATGGGGTAGAATACACAGCATATTGCAACTACAAAATACATTTTAATCTTTCCAAAACCTGTTTCTTTTGATGACCCATAAAAGGGAGAAGTTCAAAACACCATTTCTCTGCTTATTTTCCCTGCCTAGGCTCTGACATTATAAGATGAGAAATGTTATGAGTCTGAATGAAGTGACCACCTGCAATAACCAAATTTCTTTCTACTATTTGAAGAGCAAATATGCACAGGAAATGCAATAACCTTCTATACGTGTCAAAAGGGCAGAGGAATCCTTAAATTCAGTGGTCTATTTGTATAATTACCAAAAGGCTCTGCAATGCAGGCCAGAAATTTAATACAAGTGGGCAATGTTCTTTTCAAGCTGGAATAACACTGGTTTCCATTTAGAAAAGCAATGCAAAAACCTAATGCAGCACAAAAAGCATTGCATGAAAGCAATTTTTGATACCACTCACTTTTGCAATTTCCCTACTGCAAATTTCCTTCCTATTTCTTTCCATCTCAAGTCAGAGCAGCAATCTTTGCTTTCTTAAATCATCACAATGACTTAATGCAGGCATTTTACATCCACCATGGCCATGATTAATGGAAATAGATTTATCCTCACTGCTTAATGTTAAACAGCTGAGGTCAGGTTATATGCTAATTTAAACTTCAGATAATCCTCCTGGCGTCAGTGGGATCATGTATAGCACAAACCATTGCTCCAGTTGTATTTCTGTCCCCTGAAGCCTTCCCCTGCATCTTAACAAACATCTTTGGTGGGGCTCTAGTCGGTACAGAGCAATGAGAGTCATTCACAGCAGATGGTATTTTGTGCTGCTGCTTGCAGATGGCTGTACTGGGATTTGCCACTCACAATAAAAACCAACAAAATCAAAACTGGCCTAAAACCAGACCAAAAAAGCAGGACAATAAAAAAAACCCAACACATATTTTTGTGGAGCAGAAGTAGTGAAGCAAACTTTTCCAGCTAGGTAAAAGCAATTATTAAAGCCTCTTGTGTCTAATGAGGTATCAGTTCCAGGTGGAATTTATCCTGCAGGTGTGCATTTTATAACAGCTCTTCTTTCAGAAGGCCATAAGTGCTTGATAAGACAAAAATATTGCATAGCATTCTCCCTTTAAAAGCCTCTGAATTGTGTATTTTCTTACCAAGCTACCTATTTTAAAGAATATTGTAGTAGCATTTTTCCAGAGCTGGTTATAAAAGTACTGAAAGAGGCAAAATCAAATAGAAACACACCAAACATGGCTCTGTGTACCTCAACTCCTTTGGAAAAGAAGCAAACAAGAGGGAGTGTTGTCATCTTATCGCAAAAGTCCCACACTTTCTTGATGATTTCTCATGGGTATCTCCTCACAGCACTGACTCCTTATCAGCACAACCAACAAACTAAGTCCATCTCTGTTCTCAGCTAGCTAACCCACTCTTTTTATCACTCTTCTTCTTATTGGACACAGCTGTGGCTTATTAAGGGCAGGCCTGCTTCTAATCTTTGGTGATTAGTACAGCTGCAACTCCTCAAGTGTGAATTACCTTCTGCACTATCTTTATTGTCTTACATTCTATCCCTTCACAAGGGAACATTAGAAAAGCATTACCATCTGCATTTGGGGTCTTCAGACAATGAAATCAAGCATACTTAAAACTTACAAGCTCTGAAATCCCTCTCTGGGAGGGTACCCCACTCTCCACTGGCTCTAGAGACCCAACTTCCTTTCTAAGATATCTGAACCGAATGCTGAAAATTAATCTCTCAAGTTGTCAATTTTGAAAACCAAAAGCTCTGTGGATCCCCCAAAACATTCCCTCAGTGAAGCCAGGGAGTTTCCTTGGTCAAATTGGAATAACCCTTGGATGTGTCAGTCTGTGAGCAGCCCCTCCATGAGCTGAAGCTCATTCCTAAGGACTTCTAGGAAGAGAAGCAACCACATTGTTTATGCTGAAACACAGCTGGCACAAAAGCAAAGCATGGCAAAATTGCAAAGATTCAGATCTTTTGTGATATGAATGTGGCACATCCTCTGGGATATTTGTGAATATTGAGATGTGTTGTGAGGTGAGTCCTGTTTCAGCAAGAGAAAGATGCTGCATTTGGCTAAAAAGCCTCCTTCACCTATCAGCTCAGTGTTGCAAAACTGCAACACATTTACAGAAAAACCTTCACCACTACAGCACCTGTTGCCACTGAAAGGCCATCTGGGATCACTTCTATTTTATTTCTGGTAAAGCTCCATCCCAAGCTCAGCTGCAGCCACTGGGGTTCTGTTCTGACATCTGTAGAATAACTGGTAGGCAAGGACTGCGTGCACTCCCTGAAACATGTCAGTGATCTTGTAAAATAACTGAGCACAACCAAAGAAGTATCAAGAGATGCAGAGTTAGAATTACTGAAAGAAAAAAGAGTTTTATTACTTATATTCATGCAGCATACAGGAGCCACAAGTGGGATCTGAGTATCAGTGTGCCAGCCAACATATAAATACACATTGGAAGCCAATTCCAGCTCTGAAGAGATTACAGTCTTCAGAAGCAAGAGAGGTGGGGGGTGAGAAAAGAAACAGAGAGAATTAAAATAAACACATCAAAACCAGTCACAGAGCTAGGAGTAAAATTGTCTCTTTCCAGGCTCGGAAGCCTCCCCTCTGTCCAGTCTGTCATGCTGCCTGCTAGTCACAAGTTTGACATCTTTAATATGTTCACTTTCCGCAAGATCTCTGTGAGCCAAGCTGTGGGGAGCTCCAAGCAGAAAGCAGGTTGAATCACATCCCCAGAAACAAAAATGATCAGTTTATTCTGCTATAAATCTTCGTGAATCTACACTAGGTTATCGCTCCTTTGTCCTTTATTTCTCTTTTACCATCTTTTTTTTTTCCTAAGTAGGTCACCTCATCTCCTGAAGTATGAAGCCGTAAGACTATGAAAACATAAAGGAGATTTATTTCTCTTTGTGTGCATGATCTTCTCTGCTGAAAGAAGTATGGGAATGACTACAAGGTTCATCATCGACTTCCAAGAATAGACAAATGCCTTTGTTAGGCTTCTGTGGCATGTCTCAAACACAGGCAGCATGAAACCCCCAGTGAAGGCAGAAGAACTCTTGCCATTAAGTTGTTCTCTAAAACATTTGAGCACAGTCCAAGGGTGATAAAAGGTCAGAGAATAATTTCATTTGAGAGTTTTAATATGTTAGACTTAATATAAGGCAATTAATGTGGGGTTTTTTTTACCTCCCTGTGTCAGACCTCTCTGTTCCTAGGTACACATTTATATTAAATTTATGATTTACAAGCATCATGATAGACTGCCCTTTGCTAGCCTCTTAGAGGGCTCTCAGTCACAATGATTCACATATGATCCTTAATTACATTTTAATAAGTTGATCTTGAGAAAATAAAATCTCTAACAAATTAAACCCTGGACTGTCTAATATGTGAGGTTTTCACAGAATAAAACCAAGTACCTCTTTTTTCCCCCCTCAGTATTCTTATTTTGCATCCTTTTTAATTGATTTCTGTTTATACTGATTCTAGAGGTCTCAGTTCACACCACGAAAAAATGATGTTATCAACAACAGATGCTTGTTCTTGGGAAACACCTCCACATGAAACAAGGCAAGACTGGAGAAACCCACAGAGGGGAGCAGAGCCAGCATTCAGGTTGTCTCTATTAAGAGGTGGATGTCAATGCTATAATTCCAGAGCTATTTATGACTGTAGCAGATAGCACACACAAGCTCCCTTTGCACATTAACACAGAGTGTTCACCAGAGTCATGAAGGACTTTGATTCACCAGTGGACATTTAAACAAAAACACTGGAATGCTGACATTCCAATCCTATGGAAATTCTGACATTCCACTCTTATGGAAGATGCTTCTGACAATAGATTAATGACATATGTCCTTAAAAATTAATGATATAACCCCATATTCCAAGCTTCTCTGCAACAGGCAGATCCTTTCTGTAATATAAGCAGTAAAATTATGTGGAATAGGAAAATCTCTTTAGAAGATTAAAACAGAAAAGAGCGCACTAAGAATCTCTGATTTTTAAGGAGTTCCTAAAAATTCTCAATTTTTCACTTACATTTAAAGCCTACTAGCTTCCCTCAGGGCCAACACCTGTTAAGATCCAATACATTTCCTAGGAACTAATCACAAGTCTATGGACTCTGCCATTACCTGAAATACCATCTGCATTCCTCTGCATCTACCCACTCCCTTGGTGTGGATATATTTTTTAACTAAAGGCAGCCCTTCTTTCTGGGCATCCTTTATCAATGGCTCTTCCTTACTTTAGACAAAGCAGAGAACACAATGTTCAAAGCAAGAAAGCTGTTGTGTGCAAATAAATCAATGAAGTTCACAGGAGGAATTAGGTATCCAGCTATGCTTATATCTGATTCCAATGGAATCAAAGGCTACTATATTAATGTAGTGTCTGCTGACCTAGAGCTTTCGTTGCATTCACAGGGAAATTTAAGCTCTTCAAAAAACTTGTTAATAATGCCAGATGACACAGTTATGCAATTTTCTGGTCCACTTGTTTTGCAGTTTACAACCACTCACAAGCAGCTTTCCCACACTCCAAAAACTTTGATGAAAAACACTATTTACACATAGCTGATAACATATATAATAGCTGATAACACAGTGCTGACACCAGAAACTCTTCTCAATCCCTACTTCAGCTGTATCCAGGGCTGGAATAGAGATCTCTTCTGAGGATTAGGAGGGAAGTGTGTGTGAGAGCTCCTAATGCCCCTGGTGACTGCCAGTTCAGGTGCCTCACATGTACAGAGCCTTTGCAGGCACGATGTTTGAAAAACCAGAGTTTTCACACCACTTAGATTTTACATCTTGCTCCAGGAAAACTGTGAGCAGAATCACTAAGAAAGGAAACACCATGCCACTACTAAATTCTGAGACTTCATTTGACCTGCAGGAGCAGAGTTTGGTAGCTCTCCATCCATTAGCATTACTGGCCAAGGCTGCTCAATAAAGGCTTTATGTGAAAGCATAACAAGCACAGCAGGCATAATTCTTCATGTTCCTGTGGACAATGGCTAAATCAATACTGAACACCAGCCTCAGAGTTTTCAGATAGCAACACTGTAAGTCTTCCTTCTTCATATAACTTCACTAACAGCATGCAGTAAACCATTCAGCAGGCAAAGAAAAAATCCTGCATTTCAACACAACAGCATCAATTTTCCCCTTCTAGATTGTCCCCTGCTGTGGCAACAGGACAGATAGGGCAGTGTGAATTGTGCTACTGGACATGAATTCACTTCTCTGGATTTGCTCCTGCACAGTGGAAGTTCTCCTTTGTGATGTTTAGATGAACACCACTATTACCTCCAATGCATTGCCCATTTTCAACCTGCATCCTCAATTATGTCTGCAAGGTCACACAAATAAAACCCAGCAGTGACAGAAAAGGATCTCAAGCCAACACTCTGTCTGACTTTCTTTAGAAACAAAGCATGGAGCCCACAGTTAACTCATTGCTCCTTAATCATCGAGCTCTGGGCCATGCTGTACCCTCACTGTACCAGCTGAGCTTTGTTTCACACCTTTAACCTCCTACAATTTAAATATTTATAGCTAAGCTCATTACATAAGCTCCATTTATAAGTAATATCCACTGTAGGTTAGGAGTCATTTGATCTATTTCAGCACCTATTTCACAGAGATGAGTTCTGTGCAAGCCTTGCTAAGAGCTCACTGGATCTCCACAGATTTCAGCAGGAAACTGGGATGACCAGCTGAGATGCAGAATATCCACCCGTCTCGTGTCTATATTCCATCAGGAATCCTGAATCAGCCCTGCCCTGTGTGTGTCAGTCTCCTAAGTGGGCTGGAACACTGATCTCACATAAAAGTATCATAAATAAAAATCCTTAAAGCTGTTCCATGTGACTACTGAGGCAGCGTGGCCAGAGAAGGACAAGTCAGAGCTGAGACTGAGTGGCCCTCAATAACCACATATTCCGACATCTTCTTGGGCAGAATTTACTTCAGTAAAAGGAGATTTCCAAACTTAGGACACAGCAAAAAAACCAAGGGAGATGCTTGGGGTCTGATCCAAATTGAATGTATCCAGTACTCTCTGTGAAACATTTCTATGATTATTAAATAATTTTCAAGTACACCAAAATTGAAATAAACCAAGTATGGTTTCTTAATTGCATGTGTAATCACTTCTGTAGTATTTATGTAAATACCATAAATAAAGGCACTGAAAACACATAAGAATAAGAACAAAATGTACATTTTAAATGTCTGCAAAACCTCAAGCTACCTAGGATACCTGGCCGCAATTCCTTATCTGACTTGAGAGCACAAATGCCTTTGATTTTCAACCATTAACTCTTTTGTGACACTGGGATGCTCAGGGCAATTAAATTGAGGGTGGTGAAAACTGCAAAGATCCCTAAAGAATAGTCTGGCTTTTCCTGTGTGTGAAATCCCTCATCAGGGAATGCAAAAGGAAAACCAAACAGAGCCAGCCCCAACCACAAAGGTGATGGAGAGGACAGGGTAATACCACAATCAACTCCTTTCACAGGAAGAGAACTGTTTTCTTGTTAAATCCTCTTTCACAGAGGATTAAGCTACTATGGAAAAAAAATAAAAAAGAAGAACAGTGTCTGCATAACAATTCCAAAACTGCACCATCTGTAGACAAGCATCAGAGTACTTAAAATCCCACTGGCAGACCACTGAAAAACCAGTTTGGCGCTGTCTGCTATACTCAGAATCAAGTGTAAGGAGAAGCCAAGATTAAATCTATAGAGATACTCAGATGTGGAATCTCTCTTCTGTCAGATGTGGGTATTTCTGCCCGCATCACAGGCCAGAGAAAGAGAAGAGCCATGCAGACAGGCTGCAGCTGGAGAGCACAATCCTGTGGGGTCACAGCACAGGGGGAAGCCACGCGTGCTTCAAATGTGAGATGCTCAAACCAAGGGACTCGAGAGTGTGAGGTGGAAGCCAAATGTGTGATCTTATACTTCATGCATGAGACCCATCAGGCCTGCCTACAGCCCCAGAAAAACACTCACAAACCAATTTCAGCCAGCTGGTTTGTATTTTCATTGCATTTCCTAGGGGCAGAAAACAGAGTCTGCCCACAAACTGCATTCGTATTCTCCTCGTGTAAATTTTACTTTTCAGCACAGCTATGATGGGTTTAATTTCACCTTGATTTCTTTGGAGGGTAAAAGCATTACAGAAAAAATAAATATCTTCTGCTTTGCCTTCAGCCAGAGAATGACAGCAGCATTCTCCCTGTGAAGGAGCTGGTAATGCTGCAGTGATTTTTATCACTAGCACTTGTATCTCCTGGATATTAATAGATGTTTGGAAAATGCTGTAGTATCTCTTTATTTATAAAATATAACTGGGTATAATTCTGTAAAGTGATGAATTCCTCTGTATCCGGAGCTGAGCAGATTACTTGCCTTAACTCTGCACTTTACATTAATGGACCACTAAGGTTTGGCTCAGAAGGAGGACCATAATATCCCATATTATGCAATCACCATCTACTTTTGGCATGTCAAGGGCACAACTGCAGTCCCCCCACCTGCTGCCAAGTCAACAGATGTGGGTGCACCACCTGAAAATGCCTCCAGATCATTACAACGAGCAGGTGGGTCTGATTTTGGAAAAAACTGACCAAGACATTAGTCAACATACAGACAGATTTTAAGCTGGAGAAATGAAAAAAAAAAGTAATACAATAAGGACAAGAAATTGCATTTCAACAATAATGAGGTACAAAAATAAGGACTGAGGAATTTACAGATATGTGGAAGTTCTGAGGAAAAGAACTTTCTACTAAAACAGTTCTTAAACTTGATATGACACAACACTTATGGGAAGTGCAAAAAACTATAATGGAGTCAGTGAAAGACAGAAGAGCTTTAAATACACTTCTAGTAAGATTTTTACAAAATTTAACATTTAGGGTTCTGTGCCCATTTTGAGACACAAAATGCTGATCAGTTTGGAGAGAGGATGGAGAAAAACAATGAGGAACATGCAAAAGAAAAAGTAACTGAGAGGGTAAGGTAAAACCCCAACAGCTTTTAATAGCTGGTTATAAGGGAAGAGGCAAAAATTGCTGTGTCTGTGGTGGACAGAACAGACAGTACAGGAAGATAAGAGAGGGAAAAGAATTCTAAGGATGCTGCAGTATCACCCAGGAAGAGTGAGAAACCTACCCCATTAGAATTTTTGAAACATTGAACAGGCACATCCCAAGGGTGACTAAGGCAGAATGATCCTGGATTGCAGCTGAGCAATGAACTCAGTAAAACCTTATATTTCCCTCTAGCTCTGTATTTCCCTCTTTCTTGTTGGTGAGCATTGTTTCTTTCTGGTTTTGTTTATCCTGTGGGTGAGCAAGGCAGAATGCCCACAGCCTGGCTTTCAGATCCTGACAGGAGATTGCAGGGTGGAAGCATAAAGGAAAAATATTTGTATTTTGTGGAAACTATGCACACTTGAAATGATAAAATTCCACAAAAAAGTTTCATAGCCTCAGAGTAGGTATTTTAAAGATGCTTTTCATTATACTCCATATTTCTCACTTGATTATAGTCTGGTTCTATTCTCATTTTAATAGGTAGCATTTTACTGACTTCAACAGCATTATTCCTCCTGTTTTTACTCTCACTATGTAAATGAGGGTAGACCCAGCCCTAAATGAGTAAAATGGATTTAGCACTACACAATTTCAAACTTCTGGGTACTTTTTGCCATCTACTACTGTCCTCCAGGTTTCCTTTATACCTATAAATTGTCTCTTTGATGGCAGTGGCAGGGATGTATTTGTGTAAGACAGTGCTTGCTTCCACAAGCCCAGGAAGACAGATGAACCCCTGCAGAACCCTGCAGCTGGGGTGAGATTGATCTGTAACTCAGTCCAGCAGTTTTTAAATACAGGTAACATGAAAAGCTCTCCAGCAAGCAGCTGAATGCAGCAGTCTGTTTAAAAACAATTCAAGAAGTGACTGAGCAGATTCATCTCATTGTAACAAAATTCTCACTGAGTAAGACAAGCTTCCTCAAAAGGCTGGGTTTTCCACTCACTTTCTGTGACTTCAGCCCCTCAGGTAAGCTGCACTTCTGAGTTCATTAATTCAGTAGCATCAAGTAAGGAATATTGAGAATCTGGTGCTGTTTTCAGATCTCAGTCCACCTGTAGAGAAAAGCCCTAATAATGTTCAAAATTTTACACATTGGCTGGAGTTGAGGAAACACATTATTACCACAACAATAACCATAATGACCTGCAAGTTAAACTTAACTGGAAATACTCTGAAAGTCCATTTTAGTAAGGGTTTTAAAATTGCATTCAATATCAAAGCTGTGCTGATCTCCAGCAGTGCCACATCATTGCTCCTGAATACATCAGGAGCATTGGGCATCTTCCAAACACAAATTTCATTTTTTCAGACATAAAGTTTCTGCAGTTTCACAATGTTAAACTGGAACTTGTAAGATCTGAACAACAAGCTTATAAATGAGAACTTGCCTCTTTTTATCTTGGAAAGCTCCCTGAAGGAGAATATATCCAAAATAAGGGCATACCTATTTAATATCAAGAACACTGGGCTGTTCTAGTTTGAGAGACTATCCTTCATGGATAAAGGATATCCAAGGGTTCTCTTCCAAGAGTAAATAATCCTTACACCCAAGAAGATATTTAACCTCTAAAGGCTCTGGGAAAGTCACAGCAGGCAACTTTTAGTTTGTATTCTCAAAATTCACCGGTCTTTTACAGAATCAAAACGCTGAAGTGTCATTTTCTTGTTGAAGTATAGTCCAGTTTAAGTCCCCTTCCAAACTGTCTCACCTAGGAAGATAGCTGGAAATCTGGAGGTTTTTAGAGGGCCAGGAGGCATAAAGTTCTGTCATGACCCTTTTTTGTTTGCTAAACATAAAAGTTGAACCTGAGGAAATCCACAGAACTGATTATCACCAAAATTATCTTCCCTTGCCACTAAAAATAGGTAAGTTAAAAGAGTTTTTCGGGTGGAAAAGAGTTTAAATATTTTCACAGCAAAGAAATTCTGCCTACCTAACCACACTACCACCCCTTTCTCATAAGTCATTATGGTGACTTTTGTAAAGGACAATTTCAGGGAGCCAGGAGACAAAAATTATGTCATGACCTTTTTGTTTTTGCTAAACTCTTCCATAAAAGTTGAATCTGAGGAAATCCACAGAGCTGATAATCACCAAAATTTTCTTCCCTTTCAAGTAAAAATAGGCAAGATAGAAGTTTTTCGGGTGGAAAAAAGTTTCATTACTTTCACAGCAAAGAAATTCTGCCTACCTAACCACACTACTAACACCTTTCTCACAAGAGAAGTAATTGTGATGGCTTTTGTAAAGGACAGTTTCTGATTTCTGCATCTATTATAAGCAGAAGGCCCTAGAATCCTAGATAAGATGTAAAAAGAAAGTGCCTAAGATGGGGATAAGCCCATAAAACTTGGAAACTAATGTTGAATCCAGAGCTGGGGTTAGCTGAGGATGCCTTGAACATTGTGTGGATCATCAATCAAGAGAAGCACTGCAAAGGAAATGCTGCACCTGTGCTCCCTGTGAAAGGGCTCCTGCAGAGCACCATTGCAGGAAGACATTTCAGCACAGAACCGCTCCTTGATTGTGCAGGCTGCCAACAGCTCCCAGCATCTCTAACAAGCCACTCACAGAAGAAATCCTGAGCATTGTCCTGTCTCAAATCTATGGCAATTCTGCAGGTCGAGGGTCAAGTCCTGCGGCAATTAGCAGAAAAATTAGTTTGTTAATCACCTTGGAGGAACAAGCACCTAATCAATAGGGAGGTGCTGTGATAGGTGACTAAAGCTATTCACATAATCACATAGCAAGAATGTCCTGGTTTTGAATGACATTTCCTACCCAAAATAGCCTGGAGGAAGAGAAGTGCTGTTGACAAATGGGAGCTGAGTGAAGCTGTTTGGGAATGCAGGAACGGTGTGTTGCCTTAAGCAGTTTAAGGGAATCGGTGCGTACCGCAAAACTACATCTCTGAAACTACTTCAAAGTTAAGAGTTGCAAGAAGCTATGCAGGAAATAATGTGAAAAGCAGGTCTGGTGGCATCAATCAGAAATTTATAACCCTTGCACTGCATGGGAAATAAAAAAAAAATAAAAAAACCAAAAAACTGCACAGAAGTGAAACTACAAGAGCAAAACCATAGAGAAATCAATGATAAAATAAAACTGCCCAGTGGCTGCACCTGGGAACTCGAGCTCCCCTCAGCATCACTGTGTGAAAAACACCAATCACTCATTTTAAAAATTTTCAAAGTTCAACAGTAATACAAATACTATATAATTAAAGTAATAATAATTTGGACAATTGGGATTGGGACAATATGAGACAATAGAAATAAAGAGTTACAGATATCCAGGTAACTCTGTCTGGGCAAAATAAGCCCAAAAAAGGACCCACATTAACAGAGGATTAACTCTTAAAAGCAGTAGCCTGTTGCATATTCATACACCTCATACATGATGCATAAATTCCATTCAAGCACAGGATTCTGTCTGGTCAGTGTCAGCTTCTTCCTCTGAGTCCTGACAGCATCTTCAGAGCTGAGCAAGGCAGGAAGAAGTTAGTTTCTTCTGATAATGGAGCAATAAATTCTTTTTTTTTTATCTGAAAGATTTAGATGTCCTGTGGCTGCTATCTGGTGCAAGTACCTCATTCCTTTCTAAAAAAAAAATATCCCACATACATAGTTCCTATTTTAAGATTATTTTATAACCTAAGACTATATTTAACACACTACTTAAAAAAATTAACACAGCTTAACTTTCTAATACAACACATATAATATTAATTTTAATATTCGTGAAAAGCCAATCATAAAATACATATTTTTCACAACTGCATGCTTTGCTTTGGTGGGCATTCACTATCTATTAGCACTAATGAAATTGTGTCCTGAACGCAGCAATCAGGGTATGCTCAAAATGTTCCAAACAGGAGACCTGGAGTTTGCTTCTACTTTAAGATGAAAGGTCACAATTCACACAGCTTTTTATCTGGATCTTGCTCTGACATAACCTTTAGTAACTCTGATGCCATCCAGAAGGACCTTGACAGGATTGAGGACTGGGCCTGTGCAGACCTCATGGAGTTTGACAAGTGCAAGGTCCTGCACATAGATTGTGACTGGATTGAGCGTGGCATGAAAAGTTGGACATGACCCAGTAATCTGTGCTCACAGCCCAGAACCATATCCTGGGCTGCATGACAAGAAACAGAGTCAGGAGGGAGGGGATTCTCCCCCTCCATTCTGCTCTGGTGAAACCCATCTGGAGCACTGTGGAGTCAGAGCTGTTGAAATCTGGGGTCAGAGCTGTTAAAGCAGGTTCAGAGGAGAGGTCAGAGGGCTGAAACAACTCTCCTACAAAGAAAGGCTAAAAGATTTGTTCACCCTGGAGAGGAAAAAGCTCCAAGGAGACTTTCCTGGAGCCTTTCAATACTTAAAGAGAGGGGGATTACAAGAAATGGAGACTTTTCACCAAAGTCTGTGGTGACAAAACAAGGGGCAATGGTTTCAAACTCAGAGAGGATAGGTTTAGATTGGACATTGGGAAGAAATATTCACAGTGAGGGTGTTGAGGCATTGAAACAGATTGCCCAGAGAAGCTCTGGATGTCCCATACCTAGAAGTCGGATGGTTGGCTGGTTGTATGGGTCTTTCAGCAGCCTGATCCATTGAAAGATGACCCTGCCTGTGGAATGGGGTTTGGGCTACGTGATCTTTAGATCTTCCTGCCAACCCAAACCATTCTATGAGTCTATGCACTTCCTGTGCTTCCCAAGCAGGCCTAATTGCATTCAGTTCTGGGCAATTTTCCTTTGAGAGGCAAAAAAAAGGCACAATGACCCTAGACAGCCTCTCTGAAGTAAAAGCAAACTGCTTCTGCAAGGGAACTATGGATTATCACACGAGATGGATTACATGTAGTCTCTCTTCCCAAGAGTTTTTAAGAGAGCCCAATGTCTTCTAAATTGCCCCAGTTACAAAACCCAAGGTTTCCCATTTGGTTTTTGTTTCCCCTCTCTATCAACACATTCTTTCTACCATTTCCAAATTACTTATAAAAGTTTCTTAAACAAGGAACCTCAGTCCAAACCTCAAGCCCTTGTTTTATCCAATCAGCACTTTGATAAGATTTCAAGATCTTTATCTGTATTGTTTATCTGTCCTATGTTTCTCTAGGATTATTGACTTGACTTCCTGTAGAAGGTCAAAATAACTCTCCGGTATAATGAACAAACAGGAATAAGCTTTTGCAAAAATAAAAGGAAAAATCCTTCCAGATTTCTCCTTCCTCACCAGATTGAGCCACTGTCATATGCTGGGGCCCAGTACAATCACAGAGCAGAAAAATGTTCAGGAAACATTCCAGTCTTATGTAAGGCAGGAGGCAACACACTCTGCAAGTAAAATTTTCCAGCCAAAGTAGCACAGAAGCTCCACCAGGTCCCCTGTGGACTTGTGTTGCCTAGAAGCTCTGATTAGATTATCATAATGATCCAATTTAGGCCACAAAATCTATTATTCTGAACCAGCACATTATCAGAGATAATTTTGTAAACTGATGTCAACATTAGAGAAACTCAGATTACTATTCGATCAATACCTGGAACATTGAAATAAATTCCTTGGAGTCCTTATGTGTATCCAGTGCATCAGTAACAGACTGTAGTATTTGCAGAACTCAGGGCAAGTATCAAGTCTATTTGCTTAGTCAAACAGGAGTCCCCTGGATGTCTGTGAAGTTTCTCTTGCCTAACTGACATTGGCTAACAGTTGCTCTTAAAAATCTTACTGCTTGTAGTAATGAACCCAAGGAAAAACTCCAGGATGTATTGACAGCACCAACCTTCCCTCACCACCTCCTGTGCAGGAGTGGATTTTCTGACATCTTTTCAAAGAACTGAAAAGTCTGCTTTGGAAACAAATCAGTAAACTTCCCAGCTGGCAAGACACCAGCTTTCCCTGATGCATTCCTGTGATCAGCTAATTTAATGATGCAATTCAATCTTCCTCTGGGTTTTATCTTTAGAGATCCGAAATGTACACATTCATCTAGAAGGACCCTCACCACGGATAACAAGTTTAGATAATCTCTTTTGACTCACTCCATCACATCAGGCTTGGAAGTGAAGTGAGGGTGAGGTACATCCTGCACAGCTCTGGCTTTTTGGCCACAGCATCCATCAATTAAAGAGTCAGGAAAGAAGAGGCCACCTTCTAAAAAACATATAACTGGTGAAAAAGGGTAAGCTAAAGCTCCTTGTTGCTTCTCATCAGTACACAGGAGCAGTAAAGAACTGCTTTAAAACAAGCCATGAAAACAGCCTCAGTTTCCAAAATAATCCATGTTGCTTTGGATGCTTCTGGCTAATTGAATAATCTGGGGAAGATTAAAAAATCCAGAAATTCTCCTGATTGTCTTGCCCATAATTACCTGAAACAAGTAATAATGCAAAATTAATTCCTAATTCTGAACTGGTGTCTTCAGCTCCTCAACCACAGTAAACACCTCACAGTTTGGCTGATTCTTCTCAGCAGATGTGATTAACTCTCTCACTGATGGGTACATTGGAGGAAAATACTCTGCAAAATAATCAAAGCATTTAAAATGTTTTAATACACACAGATTTTCCAACCCAAAACATCAAAGAGGTGGGTTTTTTTTTGAGATTTTATCATAGAAAAGAACAAGATCATAAAATTGAGGCTACTCAGCCTGGAGAAGGGAAAGTTGCATTGAGACCTCTACAACCTCCCAATATTTGAAATTGTGCAATTGTATCCAAAGAGATGAAACTTCTTTTGTCCCTAAGCAAAGTGAGCAAAATTCATGGAGGTGTCCTTTACGGAATTATGTGTTTAAGTTTCCTGTATTTTTCCCATTGATTGGCCACAGAACACAGGTTTATGAAGCAATCTGATGCAGGCATCAGTTTTAAGGTGACTTGGGAGTCAAACCAGGAATATCTGCTTAAAATTGCATCTCTGCTGAGAAATAGCAATTGGTATGAGAGATACAGCTAGCAGAAGGCAACAGACACACAGCTGCTGCATTTAAAGTCAGGTATTGTGTCAGAAAATAGCCCAGTAGCTCCTAAAATAGGCCTCAGAACACACAGCATAGCACTAGACTCCTGCAATGGAAATTCTGCCAAACCCCTTCAAACTTAACAAAATAAAAGTGAAAGGAAGTGAAGCATTACTCAGTTTTGGTTTTCTAGCCTTATATACTCACTGAAAATCTAATTTTTACCTGTGAGTATATACATAGACATATATACCCGAGAAAAGCCTGTGGTGACCTATGTATTACAATATTTGAGATTACTGCACACTGCTAATATGTCCCATAATGCACTTTCTAAATTCATATCAGCATCTTCTAAAAAGGCTGTATGGGGTAGACTGCTCAAAGATTAAAGCCAGGAATATAATCTGATCCAAATATACCATAAAGGTGTTAATTCAGCAACTATAGGAAGGACAGAGAAAAGATATAATTTTAGTAGTATTTGTGAATTTTAATAGTATTTGTGATGTCCCCATGTCAAATCACAAGTAGCAAAGAAATTCAGTCTTCTAAAAGTCTGGCTGATCCAGGCCAGACCATTCTATTTTCTGTGAAAAAGAAAGCAGGTTGATTTTTAAAAGCAAAAGGAAAGGAGGAGATGTAGCTCTGAGAAGTCTCCTAAGCAAGTCAGGTAGAAGTTATTTAGCTGATTTACTTGGAACAGATAAGGAAAATCCCTATGGGTAAGCATAATACTAGGGACATGTTTTGCTATTGTATCTCTTGCTTCTTTATTCTATGAAATACATTTATTTTATTTTTTGTAATTTTTACCTTCTATGTAACTAATTTTATGAAAATTATAAGACAGATTTATTAATAACAATCTGCAATTTTTTGACAGTTTTTAGTAGAGCTAGTTTTATTAAAATTCCTGTTGCCACAAAAATTGTACAAATGTGTCCTTGCCCTCTATTTACAAGCAGAGCTAAGTAGTCAAGAAATTCTAAATCTCACATTTCTGTGCTCAGACCACAGTTCAGTAATAAAGAAAACTTGTCTGTAAGGCTTACAGCACCAGACCAGAAATTTTCTACCTACATGACACACCGGGCTGTCCAATAGAAGCTCATTCTGCTAAATCCATTACAGAAGTATGGACAAGTTAGGGTTGTAAAAAAGCAGATATTTTGGTGAAATCAGGTATAGTTTTGCCTTCCACAGCAGCCTTGGAAGCCAAAGGAGCTGACAGAAATGTGGGCAGGTGCCAAACCTCAAATTAGATCCAGCCCCTCTTGCTGCATTGTCCAATACTCCACTGCAGATGAGTACAGATGATTTTGAAGTCACAGCTTCTGCCTTTTCCAGGGAACACAGACTCTCTATTCCCACGGTTTTCCACTGGCCTCAAATTTTAATTGGGTTTGAAAAGCTCAAACACCAGCGGTATAGGGCAAGAGGAAGTCTGGACCACAGCACAGAGTAGCAAAAATGGCTTTGTTTATAGTGCTTCAGCAATTCTGGGCAGTTCAATTCTAAGAGAAACTCAGAAATACCACTCAAAAGAGGAGAGTTAGAAATAGCACCCACCTTGCTGCTTCAGAGGCTTTTGAGTGACTGAGAATTTGGTTAGTTTTCAGTGTCTAAAAAGTTCAGACAAAAAACAACTGTTTCTGGTGAGGGTAATACCTGTGAAAAACTCTCATTTTCCAGTGATGCAAAAAAACTGGTCTCTCTCTGCACATGCAAGATTTTTAAGAATCATGAGTTTTGCAATTGAAAAATCATACTGTTTCTTGACAGTTCATAGGGAAAATACTGGTGCGAGATAGGTGTGGCTGCGTGCAGTCTGAAATCAGGTGTGCCCTGGAGGGCAGGCCCAGCAGAATTTCTCCATTACCAGGACAGCAATGAAACTCAGCTGCACCACTTCTGTTCACACCTACAAGGTGCTCTGAGAGTGCATGAAATACAGAGAGTTTGAAAAAACTACTGGGGTTCAATACAGACAGAAACCAAGCTCTCCACTGTCTGAATGTTCAAATCAGAATGTTCAAATATTTCTACCTCGTCAATGATGCATGGCCTTTAATGTTGGTTGGCTGCACTCATTTTTTGAGGGGAAATAAAATATTTAAAACAAAAGCATAATAAACTATTTAATAACTCAGTCATCAGCAGAAGTCACAAAGACAGAACCTATAAAACAGTCACTTTTACATCATTGTGTGGTAATAAAAATGTCCTTAACCTGACATGATTTGTTATCAGGATGATGTTTTTTTACTACAGTATTTTCACAAGCAGGAGACTGAGGAACATTTGTAGCTTTTTGCTCTGTTTTAAAGGGTTTAGATATCTGAAATGACAGTCTGCACTATCTGAACTTTGGCAGTTAACTAAAATTGATCTTCAGCCCTATGTGAAAAACATCTCACTAACACAAGCAGACATCCAGGCACTCCATCCATTATGAAGAACTTTTAAAATACTATTCCATATGACAGTGGTAGCTTTTAAAATGAGTTGCAACTGGGAGTGTATTTTAAGAGGCTAAAATAAAGCATCAATTTGCATCTGACAGGCAGGGAGATGTGGGAGAAAAATAACACCTGTTTAAAATGGTCCTGATGTACAAGAAGATCCCTCAGTATTTTCAACAACTCCATCAAGGCTCATTCCTGGACAAAATAACTTATTTCAATGCATGGGTTTTCCCAGACATGTGGTTATTCTAGCAGAGAAGGAAAATATGTGTGTGCTTCTATTCTAGAGCACCTGGATTAGAACTCTGTGCAGGTTTTGGATAGCACCAGACAAAGTCACAGCTCTGGTTTGTGAATTGGGCTCATAGGTGCTACTCAACCTGAATTAGTGTCTTTTTATATTGGGTGAACATTTCCTCGTAAATATGGGTAAAAAGTAGATAAACTTTCACTCTCTGCCCAACTGCACTTCTTACAATTCTGCTAATGCTGTGCCATATGTCTAGTGCAGTATGCAATAACCTGAAATTATTGAGAAGATATTTGAGGATCTATTATCTTTTTGGTAGCACCTGCTGTAGTCAAGTTTCAGAACTCCACTCAAGATTTATTGTGTTTTCAAAAAGTCTGTTTTCATATAGGGATTTTGAGACTGAAGAATAATCCTTAAAATTATATTCCAGTGTGTTCTTCCATCTATGTGTGCATAGAATCATGCAACCATAGGATGTTAAGGAGTTGGAATGGACCCTAAAGATTCTCTTATCCCAACTTCCCCTGGCAAGGGAAGGAAAAACTCTCACTTGACCAGGTTGTTCAAGGCCTTATCCAACCTGACCTTGAACAACCTGCCAAGGATGGGGCATCTAAAACCTCCCTGGACAACCTGTTCCAGTGTCTCACCACCCTCATGGCAAAGAAATCCTTCCTAGAATCCAAATTCCCCTCTTTCAATTTGTACTCATTACTCCTTGTCCTATCATTTGTATGCTTGTATTTTTTTTATAGTTCGCCCCATTTATCATGCTATTATTTTTCATTAAATCAACAAAATAAATATTCAAGTGATTGCCTTCTAAATACAAGATAATATTTTAAGATCTGATGTTTACAAACAGACAAAGGCTCCTGGGAGAGCAGCTGGTCACTAATGGTGTCCAGCAGGGCTCAGGATTTGGGCCAGTTCTGTTTAATATCTCCATCAATGATCTGGATGAGGGGACCAAGTGCACCCTCAAATGACACAAAAGTGTGTGGGAGTGTTTATCTGTTGGAGGGCAGGAATCCTGCCCAACAGGAATCCAACATATCCTCTCTGGACAGAGGATCTGCCAATGGAATCCTGGCTTACACCAGAAGTAGTGTGACCAGCAGGGAAAGGGCTGTCCCTGTGTACTCAGCACTGGTCAGGTCATGCCTGGAGTGCTGTGCCCAGTTCTGGGCCTCTCACTACAAAAAGACTTTGAGGTGCTGGAGCAAGCCCAGAGAAGGGCAAAGAGGCTGGTGAAGGGTCTGGAGAGTGAATCCTGTGAGGAGCAGCTGAGGGAGCTGGGCTGGTTTAGTCAGGAGAGGAGGATGCAGCAAGGAGAGTGTTGGTCTCTTCTCACCAGCATCAAGCAGCAGAACAAGAAGAAATGGCCTCAAGCTGCACCAGAGAAAGTTCACATTGGACATCAGGAAGAGTTTCTTCACTGAAAGGGTTTTCAAGCTTTGGATGAGGCTGTCCAGGGAGGTGGTGGAGTCATCATCCCTGGAAATATCCAAGGAATGACTGGATGTGGCACTTGGTGGTTTGGTTTAGCTGATATGGTGGTGTTCAGTCAAAGGTTGGACTTGATCTTGGAGATCTTTTCCAACCTTAATGATTCTATGATTTTATTTCCAAGTAGTACCAAGAGGTGCCACAGAATACATGATAAAACCATAGACCAGAAAATCGGGACTGAAAGTTTTGAGCAGTTATGAATTAATTAGAGTGCTGAACTTCCCTAAATAATGCAAGAAGTCTAAAAATCGCAAAATCCAATAATTATTTATTCCTAGTGCTTTTATTTGCCATTTGCTTTTCAAATGACTAAGATTTCCATTTGCAAGTTCCTTCATAAGCATTATGGGCAACAACTACCTTTATAAATACTGTAATTGAATATTAGATTTTCCATTAAACACATGACTGCAAGGCTGTAAGATGGGAGGCAGTTCACTATATACTGACATACTCTCAAAGACATAAAAACTGATAATAAAAAGGCTAATATTGCCTTGATGTGCATGAGATTATAAGATTATAATATCCAAATATAACAAAGATAGGAGAGGAACATAATAACAAGTAATAACAAGACCATGGCATAAACAGAAAATGCATTTTCATTGAAATAAATGTTAATTACTTCCTAATCCAGAATGTGCACATCTATGTATAAACCCCACCCCAGCATTAGTAACAGAGCAAGTAATTTCAGAGAAGTGAAGTATCTCATTATGTTACTCCACACCTCTCAACACTTTTACAAGATCTATTATTTCATTTTACAGGTAGCAAGAGACACACAAAGTCTCCAGGAGCAGCCCAAGGTCACTGAGGTCGGTGCCAGCACGGTGAAATCAAAGCACCTCACTGGGGTTATTTGCTGTGTTCATACAAGGCTGCATTTGTGATTTCTCTCCAATTTCTGTTTGCTACACACTCAAGTGACAGAGACCTGATTAAGGATTCTTAAATCAGGTGTGAAGAGAATACTTTTTAAAGGTGTATTGTGGATAAAGGTTAAACAAAGGGGAAATTTAGAGAGCCACTGACAAGACAATGTCTTCTGCACACATTTTTCCAGTGCTCATTTTTTCTCAATAAAACTCCTCTTGAAACAGAGGTGCTGATTTTTCTAAGTGTTTTTATTACTTTAAAAATAGCAAGGTAAAGTGATAATTTCTCTGGCCTAAGGGATATTTACATTTATTTAGTTTTTGATCTGACAGATACAGTTTATAACTCGGTTCTCTAGGAGAGATATGCTATTTAAAAATACAATGAAACAAGCAGTGACAGTCTGAATTACAGTAACTGGTTAATTCAAAATGCATAAACAGGCCCTAGGAGAGCCCAAGGCTCCCCAGTCAAAGATAAGTAATTTAATCAGCTGCCCAGTGGGTCTTGTGATATCCTGTGCCCCATGAATCCCAAATTGCATTCAAGTTAAAATTTTAATAGCTAAAGAGAAAAGGCTTTTCTGCATCCAGGAAGGGACATATGGGCTTGAGACACTTAGGCAGCGGATGAAACTCATGCTTTACATAGGTGAAAATTCTAACAATGAGGTTTTGCAGAAAAAAATATAAACAATCCCTGCTCTATGCTCCTCCACCATTCTTCCTGAAGCAGCAGCTGTGTGGTTTTTCAGTAAGAGTTGATGAATCCCACTAAGGGTAGCAGCACCTACTGGAACAGTCCTGCAGGGATCTGGACAGTTTCTCCTGACCTGGCACAGGCAGAATATTATTCCATTGTGAAAAAGAGACAAACCTCATCATTCAAAAACAGGCTGTGCAGGCACTTGGCAGACTAAGATTAAAAAGGAAGATATTAAACCCACATAAATATCCTGAGTTTTAGGCTAGAGCTGATCCAAGAGCTCCAGGACTGTAATTCTTAGTTTACAGGACTAAATTCTTGACAGCTTCAGCTTTAATCAGCTGAATCCTGTTTTTTTATTAAGTTCTCCTTCCCTACAATAAACGTGTCTGTATCATCACTTTACCCCTGGTATGTGTAAAAATTAAGACTGGTGTGGACTGAAGAGAACCAGGGGTACATACTACAAAATTACCACTCAATCCATGTATGAACAAAAACCAAACCATTAAAGGAGTGAAAAATTATGACATGATCAATTGCAAAAGACTAGAAAGATGAGTACCCAGAAAACACGGATATTTAATGGTGGATGACAATCTTAATGAATTAATTTTCACTCCAGAAATTGAATGAGGCTCTTCATTGCCTCATATATCACTGAATCATTTGTTTAGCACATTAGCCAAACAACATGAAAGCAGAAGAGAAGAAAGCAGATCTTGAAAAGAGTTTGGTGAAGATGTAAGACAATACATTTTCACATGGCTATCATATAACATATTATATTTTTGCAAGCATTTCCCTGGAAAAAAAAAAAAGCAAGTACAGTTTTAAAAATGGGAATTCTTAAGACCTAACAATTGATAAAAATAACAGAGAAATGTAGCAAAGAACAGGGAGAGTAATAGGATAGAATACCATCTACTAAAGCAGCCAGATGGGAATTCTGGCTGGCAACTGAAAGAAAGTGATTTTCTACAAAAAACCTTTGCAAAAACTTGGAGACAATGAAAGGAAGAACAATTTGTATTAACAGCCCTCATGAATATTATGAGAACTTTTACAATTCATTTGCAGAAAAAAATGAAAGGCATATGAGACAGACTTGCCAGGAATAATGCCTCAAATCCAGTAACAGCTAATGAGAATGTTTAGTAAGTACCAACATTCAGAAGGAAGAGAGAAAAAAAAGAAAGGAAAAAAAACCAGAGAGGAATACATTTCCTCTTATAGCAAGAACCAAGAAATGGAACACAGTGGTTGGTTATTCCTGAGGAATGAGGGGCTGGCAGGTCTTGCAGTAAATGGGACCTTTCTGCAATTAACATGTGACTCTATTGTCATCAGAGATTCCTAGTCAGAGAAATGTTTGGAACATTTGATTTTATCGTGTAGGATTAAGGCTTGACTTGCACCTGCTCTTAGAGAAATGGTTGCAAGCAGCAAAGGTAAGTGATCTGACAGGAAAAAATCTGAAACAGGAAGAGTCAGACCAAGTACTGAAGTCCGAGGTCAAAGGAGAACAAGAAACCAAACCAATACAGAGGCATTTGGGTCCAAGATACACAGAGGGAGGATAAAGAAAGACAGGCAGGTCATGTGCTGAAAATCACTGTCTTGTAATTTTGAAAAACACAACCCTTTAAAGAAGAAAGGCAATGTATGCAGTTATTGGAGACAGGGATTTCCAATTAAACAGAGCTACACAAAGTGACTTCAGCCAATCCAAGGGCCATGAGTGTGTAGACATTACAGGAAAGAACTGCCAACAATTCAATCACCATGTTGGCAATTATGCTGTTAGGTCAATGGCCAATTCTGTTCCAGCAGCATTGAGCAGCCAGCTGCAATGTTATCCCTGCAGCTCTGACAAGGCACTAACAGCAGACCACAATATTTGTGAGCAAGAGCTGCCATAGACAATAAAGACACATTGAGGCCAAAAGCCAGGTGTCAATAGGAGAGTCACAAATAACCCAAGAGCAAATGCTGCATAAAGTTCACATTGGCTGACATGCAGAACTGAACGGGTCTGGGAAGCACAGGCTGTGGATTTAATCACAGTAAAACATCAGGAAAACTTGAAGTAATGCAGGCATAAAAAGTGTCACTCACAACAGGGTTTATGCTGCATTGCATTAAAATTTAGAAAAAAGCAACATATTTTCAGGCAATGGATTGAAAATAACATGTCATATATCCCGGGAAGAGAGTGAAATACAGAATTCATAGGAAGCTCATTTAAAACTATAATAGAATTAAGACTGTCAGTGGCAAACAAGAAGCTTATAAAAATTGAGGACTTTAACTTAAATCCACTTCCTACAGCACTGCATGGGGAAGTGTCTGCTCAAAAATGTCTGCTCCAGTTTCTCTGAGCTGAGAGGTCTGGAGATGTTCAAGCATGGACTGTTGACACAAGAGAAGAGTTCATCATGAGCAGCACATTGTCTCTGTTGAGCTCAGACACACTAAAAAGTAGACACAATCAGAATGCAGTGAAACATCCAAGTGCTGTGTTGCCAGTTCCTTCCATTTCTCCATGGAAGACAGAAGGGCCTAAGTGACCAAGAGACTAAACAGCAAAGGCAAGAGGGGAAAGTATGGTTTTCTTGCTCCAAAACATGGAAACACTGCAGTTATCTCCTTCCAGCAGAGGAAGGGGAAAGTCAGGGTCCTGCTTGGTCTCTTCAGAACAGGCAACTGCAGCCTAGGAGAAAAATTATCATCAAGCCAAGAAAACAGCTGAAGGAAGCTCAGAGCAGGGAGGCATCCTACTGCAGGAAAGAATTCAAGAGCACAAAGCCATTGGAAACAAAACATTGGTCTGCTTCTAGCTCTGAAACAGGCACACAAAGGGAATGGGGTTAACTGCAGCAGGACACAGCATCCTCCACAGCCAGGGACCTGGGGAAGTGGGGTGAGGACAGAACAGTGAAGGTAAATGTGGAGTAAATACAAAAATATGGATCAAAAGGGATGATCAGGGCAAGCAAACAGACTTGTGCTTGTGTTGTTTTGAAGGAGCAGAACTGAAGCTTAAGGATCACTACAGTGTCAGTCAGCAGCAGGGTCCATGCATCACCAGTAATAAGAGGAAATAATTGATTAGTGTTTGCCAAAGGGCTTGTTATTAACAGGAAAATCCAAAAATATGCTGCAGAATGTAAACCACAAGAACTACATAGGATTCTGTATAGGACTTATATGTCGCTGCACAGGTAGCAAGAGGAAAGCTTTAGAGGAGCAGCAAAAATTTTGTCTATTTCTTGACTACCTGGAGTGAATATGCACCCAAATTATCACATCAGGTAAAAAAGATCCCTTAACCTATGACAATTTTACTGTCAGGACTCCCAAATTCTCTCAGGCTATTTCCGAGCAAGTGAAGTTATTTCCACTCATGCAAAGGGAGAGTAAATCACAACAATTCTTATGTGGCAGAGGGCTATTCCTCCTTGCCCAGGCTGTTAATGACTGCCTCAAGCACAAGGCACTAGAGAGGCAGGCTGGAAATGATAACGAGTCAAGAAATCAGCCAAACATGAGCCAATTGCACTGAAATAGCATATTTTGATAGAGGTGAACATTAATAAATATTAATATAAATTCTTACTATTTGAAATTCTATCAATTTGGTTTATGTGCATTGATTTTTTTTCACAAATCTGCAAATATCAGCAAGGTTCAGCTGGCAAGTCCCTTCTCAGGGCTTTGTAACTGCGTGCTCATTTCATGGGTAAGAGCTGGCATCTTCAGCAATATTGCCAGAAATCTTATTTGTGTATTTATTTATTATTTATTATTTTAAAATTCAACTTTGAATATGATGTCACATCCAAAACGAGTTTTTCTTGCCTAGAATGAAATCACTCCTCATCTCTTCACATATCACTCAGACACTGAGTTTGAACACCTTTTCCTCTGCAGGTCTTGTGCTCTGGAACTGGTTTTTTCACACTACTATATCCTTGTACTTCCCCACACCATCCAAACTCCCTCAGGAGCCATCACTGGACCTCTTGCACTCCTGCCTGCTGCCAAATGCCTGTAACCTCCACAGAGCTACATTATTCTAACACCTACTCTCCTAAAAACATAAGTGGGCATATTTCTACTGCATCATCCCCTTCTCCATCTCTATTTCACCCACATTTTTTGCCTCTTGTTGTCCATCAGGAACATCCTGCAGAACCTGTGCCTACCACACCTGGCCCTTCTTCAGAGCAAAGACCACAGGTGCTCCTGGAGCATAAATAAGCATATAATCCATCAATTCTCAAAACTCACCAGGACACACCATTCTGCTTTTGCCTGCAGCTCTTAATTTGCTTCTGTCTTTGCTGTTACTTATGATTAAAAGCCTTGACTCTGTTATTTAACTCCGTGAAGCATGAAGCTTATATGAGATGGTGCAAAATGCAGGCTGGATCTTACAACTTGAAACACTTCATTATATTAAGAAGAAAAAATAGGTTTATGATTAACTTTGATTTCCAGCCACAAAATGAAACAGTTCAAAGCCATTTTAAATATGCTTCTCACAGTAGGAAACAGAATAAACCAACAAAATAAACTAAACATTATAATCAACCCAATTATTACCTTCTATTAGCCAAGGGCTTAAGGGATGAAAAACATCAGCATTTTAACCCAAGTAAAGCAGTACAGAGACATTATCCTGGGGAATGATTTTTAGGCTACTTTTAGGTTTATTCTCAAAAAATATTTGCCTTTCTTTTAAAGACATTCAGGTGATTGGTCTTATAGATGTGCAGGTGAGAAATTAAATCTTAGCACTGGGCTCCACTGTCTTCACATGTCTCATGGACAAACATCAGCAAGAAATGTGGGGGATGGAGTATAATAGCTTAATAATAAAAAAACATTCACATACAGTAATTACAGAAATTACAAAATCTGGCAGCAGCATCAGAGAGATGAAGGGGAGTGGCATCCACAAGAAGGATCCATAAAGCAAATAAATAACCAGCCGACCTCCCATCATCCCTGAGTTTTTGGCATTGTGCACAGCTCCAGATCACTCTCTGTAAATAAAACTGACTGCCCCTCCTCCCTGGGATTTAGAGGAGCATGCTGGATAAGATTTCAGCCTTTTTTCTCTCAGTGAAAAGCACAGGAGGTGTTTTTCTGGGCAAGATGAGGGGCCTAGGAGGTCTCAGCTGAACCATTGCTTCCCACCCTGCTGTGCCCATCAGAGGCACAGGCCCCTCTCCCTCAGCATGGGAAACACAGGGAGGCTCTGTTGACCACCAGAAGGGTTTTTCCCTCATCAGTGGAGTTTCCTCTCCCTCTTCCCACTCCTTTCTCCTCTCCCCACACTTTTCTCACCGATTTCTCAGCTCTGTTTCCTGCCTGAGGGGAGCCAGGAGCTGGGGGATGGGACACCACTGAGAAACACAATTTCCATAGTAATTTGTAGGCTGCTGAAACACTGAAACTGCATCGTGGAGATGAATTTATCCTCCTGCTTTACAACATGCGCTCTTGCTGCTGTGTTTAAAAGGCTGACATAACTCACCCCCTCCCCAGCTCCCTGAGGGGGCTCCTCACAACAAGTGGCCTCAGCTGCCCTGGCACTGAGATGGAGCTGGAGTGGGAAAAGCTGTTCCACAGGCAAAGCTCTGGGAGGTTTTTCTCATGAGAGGGAAAACCAGTGGGAGGTTGGGCCTGCCCTGCCCCAGGAGAGCTGCAGAGAGCCAGGGTGAGCAGCCAGGGAGGTTCATGGCTGGGGTGTGAGGGCAGAGCATCTGCCAGCTCCCTGAGGGTGTGCAGGCCATGGAGGAGGAGGAGGATGTGGTGGTCACTCACTGAGCTGAAATCATCACAAAGCCAGTGAGAAAGGGAAGTAAAATCTCCCTCCTCAGTCAGGTCAAGGCTCACCCTGCTCCAGGCCCCCTCTACAGCTGAAGGTGCTGATGGCTCTTGTCCCTGCAGCCTGGAGGCCCCTCATCAGTTTTCTCATCAGCCTCCCATCACCTTCCTCAGGGCTCAAATCAATCACCAAAAATGAAAACCACCATTATTCCTGGGGCTGTCCTGTGCAGGGCCAGGAGCTGGACTTTGATGATATCTGTGGGTCCCTTTCAACTCAGAACATTCTGTGATCATCCCCATTCCAGGAAACCATCCTCCTTTCTCCTGCTGTGTGTGGCAGTGAGCAGAGCTGATCCAGTCACAGCCATGTTAAGGCATGGCTGCCTCAAACCCTCATCCCAACCAGTGCAGCACTCAATTCCTGTTTCTCCTCTCCATTCTTTGGGACAACCCTTCTTCCATGAGCCCAAAACAGTGCACCATTTGGTTATGATAATGAATTTATGATATTTATGCTGGTGCCAAGCCTACCATAACCTACACCAGCTCCCTGGAAAATAGTTCCTTTGGCTTAGCCAAGCAAGCCATTTTATTTATGTCCCACTTAAACACCTGAATGCTATATTTAAATGGGACAACAAATCAATACTCAATAGGGAATGTGTGTGAGGAGAGGAAACAAAAAATTCTCTCTAGCTTGGCTCCCAAAACATAAATTTGGAGAAGCAGGAGGAAAAGATGCCCACGAGACTGAGTAAAACTCATCTGAACATATTCACCACAATCCTTATCTCTGGGAAACAATTCCTATTACAGATTCAATTAATACTTGCTGTGTGTTAAAATTAATAGAGTAGAAGGAGAGAATGATGGCATAGATAATTTTTGATCAAATTTGAATATATTTGTTTGATTTTGGAATAAAAGCTTGATTTAAGTTGCTCCATTTTCAAAAACTAACATTATCTACTGGAATTTGCAGTAAATTGATAGTTATTGATTGCCAATGGTTTGGATAATGGGACTTTTTTCTCCATACCCAAGAGATATAGAAGAGTTTAGAAGAGACTCACAATGTTTCAGATCAAATTGCACTCTTTCTTTGCAGTAATGGACAAGATGTTTCCCATTTTTCAAAGAACCATCATAGAAGAATTTGGGTTGGAAGCAACATTAACAACCATCCAGCTCCAACACCCTGCCATGGGCAGGGAAACCTTTCACCAAACCAGGATACTTGAATCCCCATCCAGCCTGGCCTTGAACACCTCCAGGGGTGGGACATCCACAGCTGCTCTGGCAAACCTGTTGCAGCGCCTCACACCCTCCCAGTAAAGAATTTCTTTTCAATATCCAATCTAACCCTGCCCTTTTCCACTTGAAGCTGTTACACCCTGTTTTATCACTGCATGTCCTTGCCCAAAGTCCCTCTCTAGCTCTTTTGTAGCCCCTTTGATGCCTCAGGGTTTAGCTTTTATATTTTTCAGATCCTGTCCTGCTTTAGTGTGTAAGTCTGGCCTTCATATTAGGGGATGGTGAGCGCTCTTCACAGAGTAGGGAGATGTTGCAATAGGACATGAAATGAACAACACACACAAGCTGAGACATCCAAGGTAAAGAAAGAGTAGTTAGAAACTCTAATATTTATAGACTTTCAAAAGTGACCATGGATTGGAGGATGAAATTGCCACCTCTCCAGCCACACTGGTCAAACCAACAGCCCGTCAATTCCCTCTTCCTTTAGAAAGGAATGCAAAACAATCATTACTTACATGAAAAGTGAGTGAGAAACTCCATTACGAAAATGTAAACATCAGAAGGCTTAGAAGAACTTAGAAGAATGGGGTGACAGGGAGACAAAACAATTCCTTCTCTAGCTGGGGATCCAAGGACAGCCAATCCAGATCTCAGGCCCAAGAGCAGAAACAACGGTGGACCAAAGAGTCAAAATAAGAAGGATGGGACTTCATGGGCTAAAGCTGTAATTGGACAGTTAGCTCCAATATGCAAATGGACCAAAATTTATAAAAGTGTGAAACTCCATGACCTGTAGTCCATTTTGTGGCCATTTTGGGTTGTGCTGCCCAAGGTAGATCAATTTGAGCCTTCTTAATAAATCTCTAATTTATTCTTAGTTCTGTCTAATTTCTGTTCTACATCAGCCTTCACAAGGCATCACCTTTAGGTATTGCAAGGGGCTCTAAGTTCTCCCCAGAGCCTTCTCCTTTCCAAGATGAATAACCCCAGCTCTCCCAGCCTGGTTTTACAGCAGAGATGCTTCAGTGCCTGGATCACCTTCATGACCCCCCTCTGGACTCCTCCATCAGCTCCACCTCGTTCTCACACTGGAGGCCCCAGAGCTGGATGCAGCACTGCAGGTGGGGTCCCACAAGAGTCAAAAAGAGAGGCAGAATCACCTCCCTTGACCTGCAGCCCTTGTGGTGCAGCCCAGGACACAGATGAGTTTCTGGGCTGCCAGTGCACGTTGCCAGGTCATGTCCAGCTTCTCATTAATCAGCCCTCCCACCTAAAGCACACATAATACACAGCATGATTTGGAATTTCAAACTCCTTCATGCTCACCAGGGGCCCGTGGCAGCTTGCTGTGCAGGGAATCACAGAGTAACAAGAACCTTTCAGGTTCAAGAGTTACAAGAACCTTTCCTGTAAATCTTTCAGATTTACAGAGGACATGGAAAGCATCAACAATGTTCACCCCTACTGAACTTGGATTTCTTACCTTTGAAGAAGCACTGCTGATCAATAACAAAAATTCACAACTGCACCAAGAGGACGCCTTTATGGTCATGATTGAATGTAGGCATTTACGGCCAAAATGTGTTGAAAATATTTTCACTGAGTAGATTTTTGTTTTGTAGTAGGGCCATATATCAGTAAGGGAGCTCTCAGAATAAACATTTGATGCTGGCAGATTAATTCTCCATGAATAAATTAGCTCAGATTTATGGCCCTGGCATCACATGTGAGATTAGGCATCCACACAGTGTTGACAGGCTCATCAGAATTGTCTTGACAGTTTAAGTAACATCTTTTGTCAAACTTTGCACCTTTGCTCCTAACCCTGTTTCCCTGAAGTCAGCAGGAAATTCCTATCATGAATGCCAACATTTTGCTTTGCTAAGGAGTTTTCTGTGACTTTTTTTTTCCTATTTCTATTTGCTTTCATCTATAATTGCTGATTTTGTTTTGCTTTTATATTATAATTTTTCTTCCTCAAATTAGTTTGTCCCAGTTACAAAACAGTGAAAAGTCAAGTAATTATTATATTTTTTCCCATAATCAATATTTAATTATTTTTGCCTCAGATATTTACTTTATGATGAGAATCTAGAAATGAAGGCAGTAAAAACTCCATCAACTGTATCTTCTTTTTTTCTTTTCTCAAAATCATTACAAATATGAGGCACTCTACAATCAATCAAAAGCTGCCACAGACTATCAAGGCATTGTGATCTCATCCCCTCTGACCTTTAATCCACACAGGGATGTCACCCCAGTCCTGTCTAGAAAAGCTGAGTGGTACCCAGGCTTCAAGGGAGCAGCCTCACAACTTTTTAAGTCTGTTTGGGACTTCTTGACAGCTTTTTTGCCAGTATTACAGTATTCAGTATCAGAGATGTTACATTCCTCTGAGAACAGTGGAAGCATGGAGTCTGTCATAAAGCTTCTCAGGCTTTACTCAAAGCAATTCCTGGATATACTTTTAATAAGTTAAATGTATATATGATCTTACCAGACACAGGTTATTGGATTTCTTATCTGTTCTAGGTCAGTTTTTACCAAGCCCTTATTTATGACTTGTGTCACCACTCCATAAATTCTGTATGTAGACTCACAATTTAAGTACCAACATGTGCTGTCAACATTTTATTCAACATTCCTTGTTTTTCTCTGCCACACTAGTTGGTTTCCTTTTCCCTTAGAGACAGAAGTGGACGAGCTTATTGCTCATGCTAGAGAGATTTTGGTCAAGAGATCTCAAAATGCCCAGGTACCAATTTATTCCTGCTGTCTTATTTGTTAGTCTGTGCAATTTGCAATAAGTCTGTTGTTTTACAGTCACAAGTGTAAGTTCCTGTCAAGCTGCAGTCTCTCATCTTGTTAATCAATGCAACTCATGCTGGCTCTTCACAGGAGTCAACCATTACCAGAAAGTGGATTATTATCCAGCAGCAAAGTTTCAACTCTAGATTACTGACCTAATTATTCCATTCTGCACATGTAACTCTGGGGGACAGGATAATGTTGAATTCTACAAGTTCATATCATTTCTGTTGTAATGCCACAGGGGTGCCAGACCAAGGAGCCTGTGTGTTAATAATCTTTGCACTCTGTCACAGGAAGCTTTGCCCAAATTTATCCTGATGGTCTGCTTGCATCAGGAAGGAGATAAATTAGTATTTCTTTATAGAAAGTTCTAATTGTAGGGGGGCTAGATAGCTCCATTTCCCAACTTGCTGAAGAAAATTCATGGAGTCAGGGTTTGCCCTAATTTTCATTGGCACAGTTATTTTATAGCTGTAGAGGTAAAAGAAATGCAATCCTAACTTAGACAATATGTACTGATTAAAAACAAAATCACCATTAAAGATGAAGAATCACTTTTTGAGCAGAGTCCTCAGCAGAGACTCTTTCTAAGCAAGTTCTTGGAGTAAAAGATAGATGTAAAAGTAAGTTACATACTCAGTTACAATCCCTTGAAATTACCAAATAATGTTTATCCAAACCCAAAACTCCATTACTGATAATAAATTTATATGTTCATTTTACCTGAGTTTGTCTAGAGAAATGAGATACTTCAGTAAGAGATTTTAAGGTAGTGTTTTCAGTGTTAATCAAATATTTGCTTCTTTCTCAATATACTCTCCTAAAAGAGAGACTTGACAATAGAAATGAGGTTTATCACTGAGAGAGCCAAGCATTAAAAGACTGAATATGTGATTGTTGCTTTTTTTTCAGATGTTCCTTCTCATATAAAAATGCTGAAAACCAACACCAGAACAAAGCACTTTAGAAAGACATTGGTACAGAATAACACTGAACATCTCTTCCATGTCATATTCTCCAGAAAATAAAAAACCCTTGTGCTAGATTCCTGTCAGAAGCTGCTTTTAACAGAGATCTGGCACGTAAGTTGTGGCATTATCTATTGGTTCCCTGGGTTGCAATAGGGAGGGAGAATTAAAGCTCCCATCAGTTAAAGTTTGCCTCCCATTTCAAAGATTTAAAGTGATATTTGCAGTTTTCTTTATTGCTCAGTGATCTATTATTTGGAAATAGTACCACCAAAGGAGATGGATCCTTTGTGGTGACAGTCACTGGCATGGAACAACTTTGCACTTAAGATACCAAAGGAACCCTGCTCAATTAAATACAGCCCTAATTGTTAACATTTATAATTTTTACTGCAGCCATGCATATGAGGTCTCACTAACCTCAAGACTTCATTGATATTTTATAGAAAAGAAAGAGGGATTGTCCCTTTTCCCAGAGCAGAGTTTTCCTATGCACAGCTGTACGTGGGCCAATATCAATATGCATTTTATTATCTGCATTGAAGTGGAGTCCTGAGGCAATAAATACCACTGCAATACACCTGTCTAAAAACCTTCCACATTTATTCCTCTGCCACTATGGGGGAACAGGGATATAGAGGTTAATGACAATGCCTTGGGTTTTCTCCTGTAGTGATGATTTAAACTGCGATGAAAGAACGAATGTTTTCTGGGCTGGTGACTAAATGCCACACCTATCACACCCTCCCTTTCAATAAAACAATTTCTTATTTAGAGCTGCCAGCAATAAGTGCTGTGATCCCTCCAGGGGTATGGGGCAGTGTGTGGCCATTGGGAGCCACGAGCTGCCCTAGAAAGAGCAAATGTGGCAGGTAAAGAATTACCCTCCAGGTCACTGGGAATAGCTGTCAGGACTGGGAATCAGGCTTAGTATTTCTTGCTTTGCAGTCTCATCCTAGAATCAGCCCGGATCCTGCTGCACATTTCACAGCATGTGCTGCCAGCAGGGCTGCAGAAAGTGTCATGACAGTCTGAATTAAAACAGAATGCTGTCATTTTTGATTGGGACACCTCAGTGATTGTCTTCATTTCACTTAACACATACAGGTCTATTTTCCAGCTTCCTTCTTTTGTCTGCTATCCCTATGGAGAGGATGCTCCCCATGAAATTAAATGCAATTAATATTATTGTCAACATTAGCAACAAGTTTGCATCTTAACATGAAACCCCAGCAACACATAGTGAAAGCTAAAATGAAATGAATACTGCTACAGTGAACAAAGAGAAAACCCCTGTATTACCAAAAAACCAGCAGCAATTCTACTTGAGATTTTCTTCACATTACCAGATGGGGAGGTGGATCAGACAGAGATGGGGAAAGTAATGAGACATTCAATGAGGCCAGCTTCTCTCTCCTCTGGTCTATAAACTGAGCAGAGGAATGTTTATCTGCTGTGCTGATAAACCCTGCCCTTCCAGTGTCTCCACTCCAGCAATGAGCACCAGGAAAAGCTGCTGAGTCTTTCAGACACCTCAAAAATAAAAACAATTGTGGAAGTAAACACACGAGGAGCCTTTCACCATTCACAGAAACACTTGCAGTTCTGCCTGGATTTCCACCACTGTACACTAATGCTCTGTGAACTCCAGCTCTCTCCACCTCTGCTTCTCATCCTCTGCCCCCAAGCTTCACTTCACACCTGCTTCATTGCTGTGCTTTTAGCTGAGTCCCAGCTGAACAAGCTGAAGCACAGTGAAATGTCCCAGAAGCTGTTATGAAAGGGCATTGCCCTGCTCTGTGCACTCTGTGTTTGTGTGAAGTCTGAAATGAGGACTCCCAACCTTTTTCCCACTAAACTACCTCACACAGACCACACACTTTTAGGGTAAGAGCTGCCTATTCTGGGTCCCTGCAGTGTCTGAGATACCAGGGAGCTCTCCTTGGTTACTTGGTAATAAAAGCAACTTTATTACTTACTAACAAATGAAACAGATAATAATGAAGTTCTTCCCCAGAGAAAAAATATCTGCTAAATCGACAAGGGAAAAAAATGAACGAACTCATTTTAATAACTTTGTAAATAGAAAGACCTCCTTAATCAGCATGAAGCTTAAATGAGGTACTTGCTTAGCAGGGACACCTACACAGGAACTGATTTTCAGCAAATTGTCTGAGATGGCCCTCTCCTCTGGCTAATGTTCATGCCAGAGGCTGAGGAGTAGGATATTACAGGTACTAACAGGAACTGCTGTCCTCTATATTACAAGCTGTGACATTCAGATCAATTTTCACAATGTATCCCATCTCACAGCTGCATTTGGGCTTCAAAGCCAACCCATTTCAGTACCCAGCTGCACAGGAAAATTAACTGCTGTGGCTGAAAAGCAGAAAAAAAATACATGGCTATGGATAAATTGATAGCATTGTATTACATGCACTCTAATCTTGAATAAAATAGTTTTTGAATTTAGTAAATATTCTGAAAGAATATTTACTATGAAATTAAGACCTACATAGCAATGGAAGTACAATTAATTTTTTTTTCTAGTCATATTGCTTTTCATAGTGGAAAATGAAAATTCTTGCAGCATTGACTATTACCCTGCATTGCTACAGTGATTGATTAACCATTGATGAGTGTGTCAGCATTCACCCAGGCTGGTGCCAAGGTAGCCACACTGCTCATTCATTTGGCAGCTTCTGCTTTGTACCACATTTTATTTTCAGCCTTCCTCCATATAATATTTCAATCTTAAGGGCCTTGGCAATGTGGTCACTGTCCACAAAGCAAAACTAGGACACTGCATCACTTCAGAAAATGAAATGTTTATTAAGGATGGGAATTGATCAAATGTAGATGCTTCTGACTATCTGACTTCTGAGCTGGCCACCCTCATTTTGTTTGATAGCCAACAGCCCTCAGGTAAAGTTGGATTCCTCTCCTCCTAATGTAGATGTCTAAAATAGGTCAGAGGAATTGTACCCTAAACATGCCACTCGCTCTCAACTCACTATCAAGGAAGTCCAGAATAAGCAGCAGAAAAAGCAGCAGAAATCCACACTGTAGAGGACTTGTTTGCATGTCTTTCTCATATCACCTCTTTGGTGGTTTAGTTTCACTCCTGAATAACTGACATGAAGTTATTTATTCTCCATTGAAAAGCAATTTTTAACTGTGGACAAGAAATACCACAGAAGTTCAGTTCTTTTAAGAAATTACTAAATGGGCTAAAATTTATTCTATCTAGTTAAAATAAATAAATTAATTTAAATCTAAACTGAATTCCTCACAGGAATGATTTAAATTATGTTCATAAATTGTTAGTCTGGTGACCCTTTGCCCATTTAAACACATTTGTTTTTCACATGTAATCACCATAGCATAAGAAATTAGTAGCTCCTGTTGAAATGGAACAAAGTTCAAAGCCATGTCTGAATTACTGAAATCACAAATGGAAGTTTGACAGCCTTTTAGTCACTTCTAATGTAAAAAGAAAATCCAGGTTTATGCTTCTGCCCTAAACTCTGCAACTTGTAATGAAAAAGGCTTGCAATGAAAAGGTACCAGGTTTGAGAAGTCTAGTTCATAAAGATAACAGAAATAAGTTGTCACTCACCCTGCTGGGGACAGGCTTTTATTAGACAAAGGCAGTGTCACACCCCTAAGAGACCTCTGCCAGAAGCCACAGGAATATTCCTTTAATTTATATCTGAGATGACAGGCTGGTATTTCTGCACCACCCTGAGCAGAACCACCTGCTTTACCCCACACTGGGATCAATCTCTGCCTCTCTGTGCTCCTCCATCTTCCAGCACTCTTAACTCAACAAAAGTAACTGCATTTGACATCTCTGAAATCTTCCAAGGAATATCTGAAAAGCCAGTTGATTAAAGTGGCTCTAGACCTTCAGTACAAAACATTTAATCAGCCCCCCAAAAGGAAAAAACACATAGAGCAAAAGAGAACAGTAGTAAAAAAAAAAAATCCTGTTGTTTAGTCTTTTTTTAAGAAGTTCCCCTCATTTTAGGTAAATAATTTCAGGTTGAAATACTAGAGTTTCCTGCTTCCAAAATACCCTCTCTACAACATTTTTATCAATTTGCTTGTTATTTTTAACTCAAATCCATCCCAGTGTCTCCTAGGTCAAGAGAACCTTGACACTAATTCCTAAAAATCACACAATTACAGCTCAATTATGGAACAGGTCTGGCCACATAGAGAATCACTCATAATATTGAGTAATGTTTACATTTACCCCTGTGGAAACTCTGCAGGGACCTCTCTGCAAACAAGCTCTGTGTTCTCTCCTTCCCTGCCAGTTCTCAGCACTGCTGTGCAGCTGTGGCAATCCAGGTCTGGGCCCAGGAAATCCATCCTGAATTTTGTAATTGGTTATTTTGCTCCAGGTGTCTCCTTTATTCCAGCCTCCCTCACAAGTTGCCCTACCTCAATTTACACTTTCAGGAAGTTATGAAACAAGAGTAGTGACATTTCCCAGTTAGAAGGGATATCTTCAAAGCTAGTGCTGGTTTGCTGGAATTTATTTTTCTGGAAAATCAGATCCTCATTCACTGCTTTCTTTTTTTCATCTTTAGAGGACTGCAGCACTGAATAACTTAATACCTGAGCTAATAAACAAAGCCCTTGAGCCCAAAGAAAGAAAAACTAAACTTCTGCTAGTCCTAGAAAACACAATGAGAGAACACCACTTAACCTTTAATTTTGACTGCACCTGGGAAATTCCATCACCTCGGGGCCATTACAGCTGTGCCTATTAGACCTGCTCTCAGCAGGGTTACTCAGGGATGGAGGACTAAAACACTGGTGTCAGCTGAGAGTTCATCACTTGCAGATGAACAAGTGGGACACTTTTAGATTTCCCAGTGGAGGGATAGGCCCTTAAGGCTGCTTTGTGCCTTATCAGGAAGGAAGGGGAACAAAAAAAAAAAAAACCTAAAAGCACTTTGCTTTGACATCTACCTTCAGTGATACAGCACTTTACTCCTCAGCAGGAGGCTCAACCTTGTGAAACAGATTGCACTGTAAAAAAATTCAACTGTCACTTGAAAATGCTGAAAATTAGACATTAATGCTGTGTTAGAGAAACTATGTATTTCTTTAGCATTGTTTGTACATCAAACTTAAGTTAATCTCATTGGTCAGTTCACTGAGAAATGAAAAGCTGATTTTGAAATATTGAAATGGCTTCATTTGGACATGGATTTAATGGACCAAAAAAGAATCCATGTACACACAGCCCTAGAAATCAATATTTAAACTTTTCAAGAGAAAAGAAAAGTAATTCTCATATTTTACATGTATGAAAGCAGATCTTGATACTAACAAACCAAATGCAAGTAATTATTACTCATTTTGGTAATAGGCAGAATGACATGATCATTTTTGAACTTTCAAGATCTTTTGATGGAAAGGAAAAAGGAAAGAGGAAAGGGAAAGAGGAAATGGAAGGGGAAAAAGGAAAGGAAAAAGGAAAGGAAAGGAAAAAGGAAAGGAAAGGAAAAAAGGAAAGGAAAGGAAAAAGGAAAGGAAAGGAAAGGAAAAAGGAAAAGGAAAGGAAAGGAAAAGGAAAGGAAGGAAAGGAAAGGAAAGGAAAGGAAAGGAAAGGAAAGGAAAGGGAAAGGAAAGGAAGGAAAGGAAAGGAAAGGAAAGGAAAAGGAAGAAGGAAAGGAAAGGAAAGGAAAGGAAAGGAAAGGAAAGGAAAGGAAAGGAAAAGGAAAGGAAAGGAAAGGAAAGGAAAGGAAAGGAAAGAAAGGAAAGGAAAGGAAAGGAAAGGAAAGGAAAGGGAAAGGAAAAAGGAAAGGAAAGGAAAGGAAAAGGAAAGGAAAGGAAAGGAAAGGAAAGGAAAGGAAGGAAAGGAAAGGAAAGGAAAGGAAAGGAAAGGAAAGGAAAGGAAAGGAAAGAAAGGAAAGGAAAGGAAAAGGAAAGGAAAGGAAAGGGTTTTCAACAATTAGGACCAGACATCAGGAGTACTTAACCAACCACTGTATTAATGAAACATACTTCAAAATAATAATTTACATCCTGATGACTACCATCAGGCTGGCAGATTTCTTCTTAGACACAAATTTGCTCACTTCTTATCTGCCTTCACACTGATGATTTCCCATGTCCTTTTGAATTCTTTATCTCACACCCTTGACATTTTGGAGACCAATTTTTTTCTATCAGTTGGATTGGAAATCTTAACTTATGGGGGTTTTTTTTTCTGGCAATTACTGTTAGTTTCATTTTCCTCTGAGCAGCATGGGACTGCTCTGTAATTTAGGCCTCAAAGGCATTAAAGTCAGAGTCAGTCATTCATAATTAAGGGTAAGGATTATATCATGTCCCAAATCTCACAATATCTTTTTCTTAGCTGTTCAGTCAGGCTCACCAGTCAAGAGAATTTTCCTGCACTCAAAACAAGAGCTCTCCCAGCAGTATGCCACAAAATGGGCAGATCCTAAAATTCTGCAGCTCTGGCACTTTGTGCTTTGTGGTGAAGAATATCTTCCACCATCATGCAGGAAAACATGTCAATCCCTCCAGAGACAGCAGTGGGAATGAGTAAGGTCAAAGAATGGAACAAATCCCACAATCAAAACACAAAAGGGGCAAGTGGGGAACTAGATGGACTCCAGACCTTTATCCATAATACTAGGGACAGGTTGGAGGAAATATAAGAAGGAATTCTTGTGTGTAGCTGTGAAAGAACTGGACTTGGGGAAGATGAGAAATTACTTTGTAACATTCAGTCCAATTGTCCCAAAAAACAATTAGACCCAGGCTTGCTTTCGTTTTAACAAAAGTAGGATGTGGTTTTTGGGATGGGTCAGACAAGGACAGAATAATTCTCCACCCTCAAAGAACCCTTTCCCAGTCTTCATCCTTAAACATTTTTGAGTGGCTCTCCTTCTCACTCCTCTCCCTGGAAAAGCCTTCAGTCAAAAAAAACTTCCAACATGTAAATTTAAACCAGCTTCACATCCTTTCCATCAAAATAGTTCTGAATGTAAAAGTCTTGGTGATAATTTATAATGGTGAGTAGCATTGAAATGTCTGCTTTATACTTTTTTTCTTTTACTTGTTACTCTTTGAAAATTAATCATTTTTAAAACACTGTGAATATATGAATGTGAGCTTCAGCTGGCACTTTCTCTCTCAGAAGATGTGACAGCAGGAAGAAGGTGATGGCAGCACCTCTTGTGATGGGACACATGAGGACCTAACTTTGTTCTGTGTTTTACTGTGCTGAATGTTCTACAAAACATTGTCAAATTCCTAAAAATTGCCAACATGAACAAACACTTGCTTTGGCCCTTTGGGGATGCTTAGCACTAGTCAAGCAATGGAATATCACAGCACATATCTATTTCACCTCTTCATGGATGCAGACTTTAAGAAGTTTGTCACTGTAGATTCATGAAGGGATTACATGAGACCATGGCCTACCCTGTGTTCATATGGTCTTTGCTTAGAAGAAAATTAACAAGTTGTTAGGTTAGGGAGGAGGGGGTGTTTGTTTTAGTTTTTTCTAAGTACACACAGCTAACAAAACCAGCCACCTTTTTGCCCAAAACCTCACACTCCTCAGAGCTCTGGCATTGCTTTCCTGTAAAACTGGAGGTGGGCTGAAAGAGAATTTACATCCTAGGATGGAAATCAAATCAGTTCATCAGAGTTGTAAGACCTAACACCAGTGAATAAGCTGCAGTGATCTTATAAACCTGTCCTGTGGGCAAACTCTGTTCTGCTTTCAGGAGTATATTGTGAAAGTACTGAATGTGGGAATTTGGAAACAAACCACAAGACTTGTGCCCTTATTTGCATGTTAATCCCTGCAATGCTTTTCCATGTCACTGCTATTTCACAGCTGGCAAATATTAGTGTCTACCCTGATTCCAAAGTGAAAGTTCAAGGCCTTTGCTTAAGTGTGCATGGGACTCTACCTTAGTGAACTGCACTGGTTCTTTCCCCACAGTTAAGTTCTTTGGCTACACACTTTGAAACACAGTGCCAAAAATGGGCACTGGTTGCAGATCTCTGAAAAATCATACCAAATTCTGTCATGGTAAAATAAAATAAATCAAAAGTATTTTTCTCTGAACAGGACACAAATAATGTTCAAAGCTGAGAAATGCACATGAATTTACATTTATTGAGAGCCTTCTGATTACAGGCAAAAAACAGGAATTGTTTGTTACATAACCCACTGGAAGAGGCCCAAACCCTTTGCCTGTTGTTCCTTGAGTAAACAGGCAATAACTGTGGGAGAAATGACAGAGTGCTGTGCTTCCCTTCTGCTCTTTCCCTCAGTTCTCACTTGCTCTGGGGAACCTGGCCTGGCTGTCTCAAGGGCCCTGGCCTCCCACTCACAGTAGCAGCTCCAGAACCTTAGGTGAGGATGCTGCTGAGCCTTAATAACCTCAGAGGGCAGCACTCTTCTGTTTTTCAAGTCCCCAGGGTTTCATTAGAGGATCTGCTAAATCAGGCTTGTATAGTCTGTCATTAACTGCAGAATTTAATTACGCTGATTTGCATTTAGGAAAGACTGAAGCTTGCTGAGTTGTTGCTGCTATCACGCTGTGTTTATCTTTTACTCTGTTTTCTAAGGGGGTGTTTTTACAGTGCATAAAGGTCAGGGGGACAAACATTCTCAGTGCAAAGCCACTCCTGAAGATGCAGTCACACTGGGGATTTGGGTAAATGCTTACTGCTAGGGGAACAGACTCAGGAGCAGCACTGGGTGTACCTATCCCACACATCAGAAGAGCCATCAGCAGCTTGGTATAATCAAAAGAAATTATGAGAAGAGCAAGATGATCCATTGAGGCTCTGAAATGCGCCCATGGGACATACATTTGCAAACTGCTTATTTAAAACATATGAGTTCCCCATACCCATAATGTCATTGAGAAAATGCCTGCTGACTTCAACAAGAGCTCTGCTAAGCTTGACACTTTTGGTAATCACATCTGTGTCGCTGAACTGCTGATCAAGCTTTTTGCTCTCTTCTAACTACATCACCCTGGATGAAGAATTGATAAAAAAACATCCCAGATTGTTCTCTCACTGTTGGAGTTTCAGTGATCTTGCCTGCAGTATTGACATGGTTTATGTTCTGAGTATTGACAGAAAGAAGTGATTTCCTTCAGAGTTCTTGCAGAGTGGAGAATAAGAACTATGCTGCTGTGGCTGAAAGTCTCTTTTCCCATCTTCCAGGGTCTCTACTGCACCAAGTTCCTACTTCAGCTCTCTCTACATCACCACAGGTCTAAGAAGCCCCGTGGAAAGCTCTTTATATTCTCATTCTAAACAGAGCCAAACGCAATCACTCTGTGCCAAAAGAAAAAGACTGCAGCTGGTAAGGAAATTAAATTTACTCCAGATCATCCAGTAATGCATTATAACATAAATGATGGAGAGATAACAATCAAGACATGCATAATAGTGTATCAGAGAGCACTTTAAAAGTTTAAGGCTTTATTTGAAAGAGCAAAAACCCATCTAGTTACCATGTCTTTTTTTCTTTTTGACTGGTGGATGGATTAATAAGAAAAGCAATGTATTAACAGTGCCAATATGACATTTACTCTGTGCTATTCATTTATCTCACAAGTCTTTTGAATCCCAGTAAATGCTACACCTTTGTTAATTTTTTTAAGAGAAGGCTGTAATTCCAAAACCCAAGACATTCAAGACAGATCACAATGTTTTCTCCAATGCAACCTGCCCCTTATGGGGCCTCATTGCCCAAAAATGCAGAGATCCTTCAGCAAGAATCTTTGTCTTCTCAAATACTGGAAAAATGAAAACTTCCTAGAGAAATCATTCTTGCAATTATTGCTTTCACACCAGCAGAATTTAAAAGATTGCATATTAGAACATACAAAATAATCATGCCTCATTTTTTAACATTTTAATAATTTTTTCTTTATAATTTCTCAACTGAACCTGCATTAAAAAGCTCAAACAAAAATCCAGAAAATCTACATTTTTTCATTATCTTTGCACCCATGCTAAACCCATGCTCAAAAACATTTCAATGTTTCCAATTAACAAGATAGGAGGTTTACTGCAGAGAGTGACAGAAATTTTAAGATATGACGAATTTGTGGAAATTTTTTCACTCTCTCTGAAATTGCTTTCAAGTACCTGGAATGCATTGCTAAGGATTGTAGGGACATGATGCTGTTTAGACTATTAGATTTCAATTTACATCACAGAAAAATGCATTTGTGAAGTATTTATATACACAAAGAAGCATAACATTAACTGCACAGTGGAGATGTTATCACTTACAGCCACTCAGTGCCTCAACTACAAATTAGAGGATAATTAATTTAAAATAGTCCTGTACTAAAACACAGACTAGAGTAGTTAAAAGAAAAAGCTTTAATAGTTCCCATGGTAGAATTTTCTTTATAGAAAGAGCATGAATGTTACATCCATTTGCTCAACAATGAAAGTTTGGAAGAGGTTGTAGAGTAAGGTTTATCTAACATAATAAATAGCCTTAAGCAAGATCTAGAGGCACAGTCTGGCATTAATCCCAAATTTGTCTCAGTCTCACTTTGAGGTCCTGTTTCACCAGATCTCTATTGACTGGATTCCAGACATGTCACCCTAGTTTTTTAAGATTTTCTAAGCCTTCTGATGTTTGCATTCTTGTGGCGAACTTTCTCACACACTTTCTATAAATAACACATTGTTTTGCATTCCTTTTTAGAGAAGGAGAAAATTGATAGACTGTTAATCTGTCCAGTGTCATTGGAGAGGTGGCTCTGTCATCCTCCAATCCACTGTCACTCTTGGAAAACTATAAATGTTAGAGTCAGAAAATAAACTTCCCTTTTTTCTTCACCTTGAGAACAGCAGTGTGCACTTGTGTTCTTTCGTGTCCTATAGTGACATCAACACACAAAAATGAAGCCTGTAGCTCATTTTTTACAGGGCTACAAGCAATACAAAATTATTGAATGTGTCTTTGTGGCAAATACAAGAAGTTGTGGAAGACCCACAATCCCTGAAGCTGGGAAAGGGCAGGATTGGACCAGTGCAGCTCCCAGCACTCGCTGCATCACTGGTGTGTAAGACCTGGCCAGAAAACACTCACCCACATGAGCATCCCTGCACATGACACAGTCCCCAGGGACTTCCAAGTACAAAACACAGGTGCAAGTTGCTCATGCACTTAAACATTTACAGGTTCAAAGCCTTGACTTCAACCTAGGCCTCTGATGAGAGAAATTATGGCTGCTCAAGGCCAAACTGTTTCAATTGCACGTTTGACTTTCCAGCAAGCATACTTTTTTTACAGAATAGATTTTTTTTTTAATATATGCATATCATGCCTTTTCCTTTCTAGATTTTTTTTATACATCTATGTAGAAACACACACTGTAGTTGGCAATTAAAGTCAAGAGATAACCTTTTACATGGAGAGAATTTCATTCTTCTCAAGCACTTAAGAAGATACAGGTTTTTGTCTTTTCCTCCCACCCCGCTTACTGAGATAATTACATAAATTTATTGAAGGTTTTTAACTTCAGGTTGTTGAATTTTTTCAGCATATTCAAATATGTCTGTAGCCTCAGTCCACACACTTGGGCAAAATAAATGCATATAACAGTAGTGAATAATACATATGCATTAAACAAAATTCTTCCTTCTTGAGGTATATTTCATGTTTCCTAAGGCAAAACTGGCAGAACCCTCATATCTCAGGTAATTGTGGTCTTTGCATCTGCTTTCCATTATTCTGCAGGAATTCTGGGACAACAAACCAGATTTTTTTTTTCTGTGCTACTTCAATGACACTCAAGAGAAATGGTCATTCATACTAGACATTTTCAAATGTCCAGGTAAGTTCTTACAGTTATTAAGTTATTTTTCATGTTCCAAAACATTATTTTAAATGTACAAAAATGTTATTTTACATTTTTAAACTAATGAGAGGATTAGTAATGGAAAGTTTCTTTACAGAGGCAAAGTGTTGGGAGAACCCTAAAAATCATTTTAATCCAATCCCCCTGCCACAGACAGGGACACATTCCACTACACCAAGTTGCTCAGAGCTCCATCCAACCTGCCCTTGAGCACTCTTAGGGATGGGGCATCCACAGATTCTCTGGAAAACCAGTTCCAGGGTCTCACCACCTTCACAGTAAAGAATTTCTTTCCAATATCCAGTCTAAACCTGTGTTTTTCCAGTTTAAATCCATTACTTCTTTTCTCATCACCACATGCCTTTGTCAAAAGTCTCTCTCCAGATGTCACATAGCCCTGGCACTGGAAGGATCTCTAAGGCCTGCCCAGACCCTTCTCTTCTCCAATACAAACAATTCCAACTCTCCCAGCTTGTCTTCTCAGGAGTGGTGCTCCAGCCCTCTGAGCATCTGTGGCTTCCTCTGAACTCACTCCAGCAGCTGCACATCTCTCTTGTGCTGAGGATATGATCAAACCACAGTACTCCAGGTGAGGCCTTACAAAATACAGATTGCTGGAAAGCACACCACTGTTTCCCAGGAAACTAAAAAAAAGGCTTTAAAATTACTTTAATAAAAGACAAGCAACTTCAATTAAAAAAAAAAAAAAAAAAAAAAAAAAAAAGAGTTTACAGCCTACTTCTTCTGCCTTTAATAAAAGTGCTATCTGTAAGCTACTTCCTTCAAACAAATCCTTATAGAGCTAGGACTCAAATTTGCAGAATGATTGTATCATCCAGAATGATATTAATTCTAAAGAAAAATTGGGAGTTCTGAATTATTAAGGAAGAATGTCATTGAAGTTTTCATTGAACATCCATATCCTGAAGCCATATAAATGTCACAAAAAGCCACAGCACTTTGGCTCTCATTCAGGGCAATTCTTTACCAGTCAATCAAAGTACTTCTGTATTTAAAGCTAAGCATGTGCACAGTATTTCCTGCTAAATCAGGCCTCAGATTCCCACTTCACTTTATGAATCTGTGACTATCATGCTTCTAAGCAGAACTCAGGGTCTTAAATTCCACAGAAAATATTTATAGACCTCAACAGAACCTGCTTTGTCTATATGGAGGGAAAGCTACAACATATTAAGCAAGGAATTCACAGTCCATTTGCTGTTCCATGTAAATTCCCCTGGCAAGCAGTTGGTACCCTTATTCATTTTAAGTTTAAACACTTTCAAAGTATATTATCAAACAGCAAATAAAGGTTTTCTTGATAAAGGCTAAAGAGCTTTACCCTAAGATTCTTGGAATGTTACATGTAAATTTACTTTGTAGATGGACAAGTTACGCCACATTAAGAATCTCTAAAGATGGCCCCTATGGAATTAAATGTTTTTAATTTAATTTAGCTTAATCCACTTCATGAGTAAAATAAACAAAATGAAATGAAGGGCACTTTAATTCTAAATGAGAGTTCTGTGTGGCTTAAATAGCCAACTGAAAAATTTTTAGTTAATTCATAGAATCATAGAATGGCTTGGGGTGGAAGGGACCTTAAAGATAATCTCATTCTAACCTTCCTGCTATGTACAGGGACACTTTGCACTAGACCAGATTGCTCAGAGATCATCCAACCTTCCCTTGAACAGTTCCAGGGATGGAGAATCCACAACTTCTCAGAGGAACTTTGCTGAAGATCCCCACATAGATGGTCTCTGACAGTGGCCAAACAGAAATAAGAGGCAGCTGATCTTGTACATATGTTCCTTCTTCTTTACAACATAAGGAACAAGGCAGAGAATAGTAGCATTATGTTTTCATCCTGGCTCCTGCAAGCCTAATTGTGGCCACATTTTAAGAAGACGCCATTCTCATGGTACTTTTGAAGCAAGTCTCTGTACAGTTCTCTGCACACAGGATTCCACTACAAACAAATGAATCAATGCCAAATGAATCACCATGTGCTGACTCTCAAGAAGAGGTCTGTGGGATAAAAACCAGGGAGTGGGAAGGCACTGGCCCAGCGATGGGCTGAGGACAGGCTCAGCCTTCCTGGCTGCCAGTGGCGGGCAGCGCTCAGGATCGAGGCCAGCACCCCAGCACCGGAGACAGTGCATGGCACTGTGACAGCACCTGGCACCATGGACAGTGCCCAGCACCACGGACTGTGCCCAGCACTGCAGACAGTGCTCAGCACCACGAACACTTCCCAGCACCATGGACAGCGCTCAGCATGGGGGCAGCACCCCAGGAGCAAGGACAGCGCCCCGGCACAGTGGACAGCGTCCATCACCACAGACAGCGCCCAGCGCCGTGAGCAGTGCTCAGCACCACGGACAGTGCCCAGCACCGAGGACAGCGCCCCAGCACCATGGACAGCACTCAGGACGCAGGACAGCGCCCAGCACCACAAACAGTGGCCAGCACTGTGGACAGCACTCAGCACCCCAGACAGTGCCCAGCACTGCAAAGGATGCCCAAGCACCGCAGGCAGTGCCCCAGCACCACAGACAACACTCAGCACCACAGACAGCGCCCCAGTGCTGTGAACAGCCCCCAGCAACACAGACAGCGCCCAACACCGCGGACAGTGCGTGGCACAGTGGACAGCACTGGGCACCATGGACAGAGCCCCAGCACCGTGGACAGTGCCCAGAACCACAGACAGCACTGTGGATTATACCCCAGCACAGCGGGCTGTGCCCAGGACTACAGACAGTGCTCAGCTCCACGGATAGTGCCCGGAGCTATGGATTATGCCCCAGTACCACAGACAGCAGCTGGCACTCCAAACGATGCCCCAGCACCATGGACAGCGCCCAGCACTGCTGACAGAGCCCAGACCACGGACAGTGCCCTGGCGCCACAGACAGAGCTCCAGCACCGCGGACAGCGCTCAGCACCAAGGACAGCGCCCCGGCACCGTGGACAGTATCTCGGCACCACAGACAGCGCCTCAGCCCTATGGACAGCGTTCAGCACAGCGAACAGTGCCCAGCACCACGGACAGCGCCCAATCCCACACCATCCGCTTCCTCCCACAGGATTTTAAGCCTTGCCAAAAGCCCGTGCAAAGAAATGCCTTTGAAATCAGATTCAGCTGGGAAGGTAGCACAGAACAGGTTGTTCTGAAAACACAGTGTTCAGGCTGGGGTTTTCCAGGCCACTTGGAGGATTATTCTATTTCCAGAGAACCGGACATTCAAATCTCATCAAGGCTTTTGGAAAACGTTCGACTAAGCAGCAACTGTTATCCTTTAAAAAGGATGCTCATCCTTCAAAGCTCATCACTCAAAGCTCACTTAAGTAATGAGTTGATTCTGTGATTCCAAATGTCCAAGACCTGAAAGGAACCACGATTACACTACAGCCTTGGGTTTCTTCTTTGTTTCTGTAAGTAAAGGCTGAAGAGGAATTATTGTAATATTCATCAACCTGGATGTAGAAGCACCTTCTTGGTACATGCTGCTGTCAGTTAAATATACTCAGGATTTGGTGGCTTTATTCTTAATTTCTAAAGGTATTGTTTGTGCATGTGGGATGAATACAAATACTATGTCTCCACAAAAACAGGCAGGGAAGCTGCTTTTGTACAGGAGCAGAGTGCTGACATCTTGCTGTAAGTGCTGAGCTGGACTTAAAATGGACAAGAAGAGCAGTGAAAGAGTGCAAAGAATCAGTATTTTTTATAGAGTCTGTCATCCAAGGATCTCTAAATGCTTTTTAAGTTACTCCTCAGCAAGCTGAACAATACTCCCATGTGACAGACAAATGTTAAGTTGCCCACTTTACAAATGGCTGAACAAAGATACAATGAGGCCCATTAGAGAAAATTTGCAGAAATAGAGATTTTTTTTTTCCCACCAATGTCACTGCAAAGCCCTGCCACAAATATGTTACAAAGGAGCCATATACCTTATGCTTCAAAGCAGGATCAAGCTGCATCAACAGCCAGCTGCACACTGAACAAAGAGAGCACATCTACCCTCAGTGATGGTCCAGAATACCCTCATCTGTAAAAGAGGTAGAATAGATACCCCCTCCATACTTGTATGACAGGCAAGCAGTCAGCTTTGACATATATGAAAAGGAAAAAAGACATGGTATTGTCATCTCAGAGGCAGATAAAAAATTGAGATCCTGAAAGACACACTAAGATGAAAAAATAATAGAAACCCCCATATTGTCTTCTACTACTTTTACTGTCTCACAAAATCAAGACACAGCATTAATTTTGTCCAAGTTTGCAAGTCTATAACAGTAACGCCTGTAGCAGCTGTTTTGGCACAAGTCTTAATACTTCACCTTTAGGCAGGTTTCAAAAATCAATATACTGTGAGTTTCCACTAGAGACAGTAATTAAAAAAAAAAAAAAAAAAAAAAAAAAAAAAAAAAAAAAAAAACCAACAAACCGATACCCAAACCTTCAAATGAAGTGATTCTTTTATATAATCTGCCCAATGACTGTCTGAAGTATAATTGCTCTAACTTTTAGCTATGAATAATAGCCACCTGTAAAACAATCTGATTAGAGAGCACAGATTTCATCTGTTATAATAAAAAATCTTGTTCAATGCCTTTCACTTCATCGGTAATTTGGTCGGAAAATTCAGAGTTATTTATGAAAGTGATAATCGGGGTCATTTATAGATCACACCAGCATACTCACAGCCCCATGAGTCTCTGCTGTGCAGTGCTGGGGCAGAAACAAAAAAAAATCTAAAAGAAACAAAAACCTTCTCTGCAACACAACCATCCTTTAGTCTATTTGGGTCAGTCCACTAATAGCCAGGAGCTCTTGTCATTACAACAGAGAAGACTGCAGAATGTGGCTAGAAATACAAGGTCCTTATGCACTGCAGCTTTGCAATGAAGCATCAGTTCTGATTTTTAAAAAAGCCCCATCACCTCAGTCTCAATAGCAGTTGGCATCCAAATTTCATGATAGAGTGTACATAAATATGCAGCTACACTGCCAACAGCTAAATCCAGTGCTTTGCTTTGGATTCAATATTTATCAATTGCATTTTGTAAAAATACGTACTGAAGTGCTCCTGGTAACATTGCTGAGTGAAAAAAAATAAAAATCAAGAAATAGGAACACCACAGTCATCCAAATTCTCTCCTGTTGAAGTTCAAAAGACTGTCTGCCTCTCCCAGCAAAATAAACCTATGACCTACATATACCATAGTACTGTAATGGTACAGAGATAAACCATGAGGAGGGCATGATTTTCATCCCACAGTACATTTGTGATCACAGAAAAGGCCTGAAGAAAGGAGAGTGTGGAAGCTAGATCTTCCATGCTGGGGAGAAAAACAAGGTTAGAACTACAGCTAAAATCTTTGTTACTGATGCTTTCGTAGAGTTATGTTAGAAAATTATTTAGAAGCACACAGTCCATGTAAGGAGCAACAACACTGCAAGAACTGAAACAGCATTTAAACCACTAATCCTTTGCATATTAGCTCCAAATAATTGATTGAGTGCTATGATTCAGTATTTTTCTTCTTTTTTCTTTTACTTCCTTCTGAGGGAGCTCACATAAACTTTGAAGGGTGTCCTTTATAAAAAGACAGCAAATCTCCTGGCCAGTTTTCATGCTCAAGTAATTTTTGGGTCAGTAAGCACCATTCCTGTAGATTGCTGATGGCTGCCCTGGGACCCTGGGATCTCTCACCACACACACACCACACCCCACCACCCAGGCAAATCTGCTATGGAATAAGGATTACCCTAAGAGATAGTATTTCTCTAGGAGCTGTTTGTCTAAAGCCAAGACACACATCTCAGCAGATTTAACAAGGCAAACAAGGACAGAACAAACTGTATTTAGAAAGAGTGAACAGAGTGGGGACTGTGATCAAGGTCAAGTTTAAACGTAGTCAGGGCATGACAGCAACTTTGGTAGATCTATCCAAGCAGGTCTGGGATGATATTAGATTAGTCATGGGAAGATGGTGCTGCAGCTGCCTGACCCAGATTCACTGCCAGTGATTACTTGAAAACAGGATAAAGAGTGCCTTTATGTACTGTGGTCTCACCTTGAGCATCATTTTCCTCTCTGTGCTCATCTTAAAAGACACAACTCTACATGATATGCATGGAGAATCAAGATCTAAATGGGTGGTTCCAGCGCAAGAATGATTACCCCAGATGAGAATTGGATCCATCCAGGCATGTTGGAGAATTTTGTCCATTTGGAGATCTTAGAATGCTCTGCTTGAAACCAACCCATGGTGCACACCAAGGACTTCAGGGATGCCAGCAGTACTCACTCAGCAGTGCACCCTTGGTAATGAGTGACTTTGAAAGCAAGTTTTTAAAGGAATATTCATGGCTGCAAAGGAGCTATCACATTCTTATTGTAAAAGCTGTAATGACTCTCTGGCGTCTCAACACAAAGAAAGCTATGTACACCCATTATAGATCTCAAACAGCAGGTGTCTTTCTGATGAAGACAGAGAAACCAGGCACCTCTCAAAAACTTTCCATCCTGTAAGGAGTTCTAGTCTAAATTCCTCTCACTTTATCCCTACCAACAACCTGAAAGGAGTCAAATCAGGCTACAAACACCATGTTGAATATTAAAGTGGTTGTGAATGCAGATTGTGGTCTTGCATAAGCAAAGGATGAATTAGGAACAGACTAATAGCCGATGTTTAAAAATGCTTTTTTCAGTCAGCTCAATTTACAGTATATTTTTAATGGTATTGGCAGGCTGTAGATGGATGGGAAAATTATGTGCTAAAAAGCAAAACCGAGGTGAGAAGAGGAAATTAAATCTCCATTTAGCAGAAAAATTATTTCAATATTTGTTTTCCTTCCAAAGCAAGATGAAAACAAGGACTGTTGAAACTTCCCAATAAACAAAATCAGTTCCCATCAATCAAACCTTCATTTTATTAAAACTGAAATAATTCCACAAATTATTTATATAACATAAAAGCAAACAACCATCAAGGATTACATTTCAAAGGAGTTTTTTTCAGATATCAGATTTCAACAGAGTACTCTAATTCATCTTTTTCTAAGCACTGCATTATCAAAACCATAATGTTCCTAAATGAGGTTAATGGCAAAAATACAGAAAGAAATATTTTATTTCGAAATTTTATACTAGACTCCACTATCTGCCAGAATTCTCTTAACGGAAATATTATCAATTTTTTTATTACTAATACATAGGATATTGTCTAATTCAGTAAAAAAAGTTAGCTTCTGTGCACCGTCTGTGACAAATTCTGCTTTGGTTCATACTAAAACCCTGACAGCCCCAAGCATGGGCATGAATAGAAGACATTATCCTCAGTTTTCTTTGTAATTTGGTATAAACCTGTTCTACAAGTGTACCCTGACCAGTATTGTATGGATTTGCAGATTTCTATCATCCCTTATTGAACACATATATATTGAACACATCTATATTCAATAGATCAATTACATTGAATCCTTTAATATAATTCTAATTATAGATAACCACTTATATTTAGCACAATAAGACACAGTTTATGGACTAAACAAATACAGATGGATATTATGGGAGTTTAAATTCCACAGTCAAAACCTAGAAAGAAAGGGAATGGAAGGAATTATCAACCTTACTCAACAAATAGGAAAGGGAGGTAAAGCCCAAGGAGAAGCTCCAGGCAGGATGTAGTTCCCACAGAAGGAGGTGGTAGAGCTGCCCTGCAGGGACACAGCTCTCTTGTGCATGGCAACAGCATGGCATTTGTCCAAGGTCACACAGGAAACCACTATCATATTCCCTTCAAATTCAAATTTGTTGTGTGCCAAAGTGGATTCATTGCAGGATACTGCTTCTCCTCAGAAACCATGAGAAGTCCCAGAGCCTGCATGAAGGAGATAAGCTGAGGATACCACAGTGGCCCCCGCTCAGCACAGAGAACAGCACCTGTTGGCATTTAAACATGGGGTTTCCTTTAATTTTCATTTTTTATGACTAGTTCAAATGCAATGCCCACTGGTTAAATATCTCACCCCCTCAACCCCATGCAAAGGCCCTACAGTTCAACAAATCACAGTTGTCTTGCACATCCTGGAGCCTCCAGTAGTCAGGAAACTTTTAAAGCCATTTGACTCTGTGCAGCTTTGGCAGACAAACAAAGTGGGAACAATGAAATGTTACCACATTCTGCAGTCACAATGGACATCAAGGTCAACATACACAGTGAGAAGAAAACTACTTAGACTATGGGGCTCAAGTGACACATTCACATAAAGGATTTACTGTTCAGAGGAACATGCTGAATTTTGATCAGACACTTTACATTTCATTACCACAGGTTAGTCCTTACTCTCGTTTACAGCCAAATCTCTAGGTTTACTTTTCCCCCCGTGGCAGGACACATTTGCATTAACAGCTCCTTAAGTTGCTCCACATCAAAGCAACGTGGCACAGGCTTTTCAGTCAGATTGCATGACATACACTTCCACTCCAGCACAGCACACACAGAACTCCATCAATATTCCTTTGCTTCTCACCCCAGTCTGTCTTTGCTGTAGTTAATTGTTAATGCCTTTCTTCTCTTCATGAACTTGTTTCTCTATGGAATCACCAATACCATTTTTGCCTCTCCTCACACCTTCAGCATACATTCCTACAGCTTGAAAACAATGTGGAACAAACAATACCATTCTTTAGGACTTTCCCTGATAACAATTCTCTCTGCCTCACACTCCCCTGTCCTCTCATGGATGTGAGCACTCCATTTCACTGATGCTGCAGATTCTCAAATGGACTTTCTTGCTGATGGTGCTCCGTCTCACCTTGTATCATAAAGTGTCTCCCTACATCTCCTCTTCACCCTTGCTGGTTTTACTCTCATGATTTACAGCATTTACAACCAGCCTTCCCAAAATTAATGCCCTATTTACCCACAGAAATTATATGGCTTGGTTGGTCTCCCTTTAGAAGGACTCTGTCTAAAAATGGAAAAGTAGTAAAGCTGAAATGGGAGTCAATTAATAAAGAATTAAAGGATAGCAGTATAATTAATGTTACTACATACAGATTTCTGCAAAATAGGTCCTGTCAAAAAAAGCCAATTTCATTTCTTGATGAAATTACAGATTTGATTGATAAAGGTAATGATGTAGGCATGACAGACTCAGGCATTTGGAAACGCACTTGGCTTCATTATTTGAACACATTCCATCACTGGATTTTCACAGCCCCCAACTGCCTGCTCTCATGTTTTCCAGTCACATCTTTCAGTGGCACGAGTACCATCACATGGCTGGGGAGATCAGGAGATATGACCTTTCCCCATTCCCATATATTGTATATGACCTCCCACAAAGCACAGGTCCTTCTTGTTAGCATTCAGCAAATGACTGACATCTATTTCTGAGCATGTGTGAAATTCGTGTAACAAGCTCCAGTGCAATACCATATGGAAGAAAATGGTATTTATTAGCGAAATTTGAATATGCTGGTTTTATCCACTCACTCATTCTCTGTCTCTCTCAGAGTTCATCCATCACACTGTCAAGTGCACTGAGATGTGTGTTCAGGTAGTCTGGCTGAGATGATTTGCACATGTCATGGCAGACAAGGGTTATCAACTATTAAGTTCTCATCACAACACTCTGTTTTTTTCTTGACTGGTAATGACAAGTAAGTTTTTTGGCATATCTTTTGTAATTTTTATGAGTCAGCAGCTGAGAACAGCTGATCCTTTGCTTCCAAATCTTGCATATTTAGGTATTCCTAAGTCTTAGTGAGGTTGCAGGTCAGTAACTGATTTTGTTTATATGGAGTTTGTCTGAAATATAAACATTTGTTTGGCAGGTGTAGCATTTGTTGGCATAGCAGGGAAAGAATTGTCATCACAAACACAATGTTCTAGTACCTTGTGGCCTTTTAGTGTCCTTAGAAAGTGAGGTCTTGTGCTGGAGAGATGTCTGTACTGTGAATTTTTTGGGCTTGACAGTACAGCACATTGCTCAGCTTTATTGCTGGGAACAATGCTCTCTATTATCAGCATATGTCATTCTTCTCACACTCATTTCACTGTTTTTTTCCAGTGTTTACAGAGACATATTTGCATCTGTATTTCATTCAATGTTAGTATTTCTGCTACAAGTCTCCACATGTTTAGTTACACGAGAGGAAAACCAGCTTACTATGAGAATCTCCAAAAGGAGAAAGCACAAGATACAGAATCCAGCAGAGTGGATGTGCTGTTCTGACACATTTACAAGGCACAAGAGAAATAAATGAATTCACTTTTCAAATAGCAAATGTGTTTACTGGGCTTAGCTTGTGTGATCCTATGAACTCTCCTAGCCTCAAGCAGATTTTCTCCAGCATACACCAATAAAAAAGATGTTGTGCTACAGTTACTTTAGACAGCTTGGAACTAGACTTTGTATCCTCCAACCCTATGTGCTGCAAGTTCTTGATGTGCTTCAACTGCAACCTTCCTTGGCATAGGGGGTCTGCCCTGTTGCAGACATCTTTTCATAAAAATCCTTTCTTTAGGATTTTTCCCTTCTGGGAAGCTGAGGCACCAGAAAAAGAATGCAAACAATGGTTATCTGTTGCTGTGGAATGCAACAGGTGCACCTGTGATTGGCCCATGTTAGATGTGTTTAATTAATGGCCAATCAAGGACCGAGCTCTCTCTGGGACAGAGTCGGAGAGACCTCCTTTGTTATTCATTCTTTTCTTCCCTATTCTTAGCTTAGCTAGCCTTCTGAGAACTCTCCCTTCTATTTCCTTTTAGTATAGTCATAATGTTATATATATATATATCATAAAATAATAAATCAAGCCTTCTGATCATGAAGTCAACATTCTCGTCTCTCTTCACCTGAAAACCCTTGTGACCACCGTCACACTGCCCACAAGGGGAGACGGCACGTGTCCTGACTATAAATTTAATTCGCTCTTTATTCCACTCCAGGAACCAGGATTTCAGCATCTGTGTTTCCCACGTGGCAATTCCACCTCCAAGCAATGCTGCTAGCTCCCTGCAAAAGGCACAGATCACAAAGACAGCCCATTCCAGAGCTTTCCCCACAGACATGGTGCACACTTAGGACACATCTCATCTCCTTCCTACTCTGATCTAGCCTTCTCTCAGGTTGTCTTGTAGCCTCAACCCTTGCAAGAAACAAACACACAGTCACACATCACAGAAAAAAATAACCTTTCAGGACTGAATCCTGTTCTTCAAGCTGAAGAAACCCCATGGAATTTATTTCAATTCCAGTAACAACAAAGCCATTTGGGAACAAGGGAGGTTCCTGCCAAGTTATGTGCAATGTGGATGCATCAGTCACTTCCAGAGAGTGCCTGAGTGGTCACAAGGTGGTTCAAGGCAATTCCTCATTCAGCTGGGGCTCTGTTCCTCCCACAGTACCCAAAAATGAGTGAGCAGGCAATGAACGTCAGCAGCCATCAATAACTATCAGTTTAGGATGCATTCAAAGATTGAAAGCTTCCCCTTACACGAATGCAAAATGCCCAAAGCCTCCCAGTCTTTCCATTGTTCTGCCTTTCTGCAGTCACGTCTATTCATAATGTGTTCTCTTCACCACAGCAGGAAGCAGAGAGCTCAGGAGAGCACTACAGCCATTTGTCACCATTCTGCAGATTAGTCCACTCTGTCTCAATGTTTTTGGTGATGGCACTGTTAAATATACAATGTTTCACTAGCATATAACTCTTAAAAAACTTAAGGGATTAGGCTAAACCAACCAATGTACCTGAATGTGAAAATTAAATATTAGGGAACTCTCTAGAAACCAGAAATTCAAACACAATAGAACAGTATAAATGGTGAGAGCAGGGGAAACTTTAGAGGAAACCAAGGCAGCCTCTCCCTGAAAATACTGAAAAGCTAAGTTTTGTGCCACTAAATTGAGGTAAAATGATCATACTCCTCCACATCTATTTAATATCTCCCTGAAAGCGGGTGCTCTTTCTCCTCATTTCAATCCATCAGAAGACCAGAATAGATAATGTGATGTTCACTGCTACATTTTTACACTTTGGCAAGTTGCTTCTAGGCATTCTGTGGGGTCAGAATGCCCCCACATTTGGTAAACAATAACTCCCTTATTCCTACAATAACCCCTTATTTTTCCATAGATGGATTTCTCTGCCTCTATCTCATCTTACTTGCTTTATTGAATAGATGAATAGATCACCTTTGACTTCACATAATTTTGCCTTTTCTTGAGAGACTCTTGAGCATCAAGCTCTCTTTTTTTCTCCTGTACTGAATTAGAATTCTTTTGATTCCATTTTTTTTTATTGTAGACACAAGCACGATGGATTCTAATATCACAAAGAAACCTGTAAGGACTTTATATTTTATGAAAAATATCTACAATTTATACATACAGCCAGCTTCAAATCTTAAACACTCCATATCACATCCAGGTGAGGCTTAAGGACAAACACATGCATAATTCATGAAAGCAGAACCATTATTGGTAGCTCTGTAGAATAAATAGTCCTTGGTAGACACTGTGCATTTGAAGGATGCACCATATTCATGCTAGCAATATAGAGCCAAATTTGTATTTATGGTGCACTTGCAATCCATTCAATTCTGTTTCCATTTGAGCACACTGGTGAAATAGAGTGCAATATTCTGTTTCAGTTACCAGCACAAGATGCACAACTCAAAGCAGAGCTCCCAATAGCCAGAGAGCACAGAAGAGCTGATGACTGCACAGAGTCCACCAGGGATCTTGTTATGGCAATCTAATTAACCTGGAAAATGCTCAGCTAGCACCACGCTCTGGGCTTGCACACAGATGGAAAATGGGCTGTGCAACTATTGTGTGTGCAAGGCAGGCTTCTCATAACTCCCAAGTCAGCAGAAACATTTAAGCATATGCTTACCATTAATGTTAAACAGGTGCTTAAGTACGTTCTGAACAGGGAACATAAAAAGGAGCACGCCTCTGGAGGATGCAAGTTTTGCTTTAATTGCTGTTGCATGTGATTTATTTGCTACCCTTATATATTACCAATGGTCTCCTTTCCCTACCAAGACTGCAATTCTGTTAAAATTTGAGTAGAAAAATAGTGAGAAAAACTCTCTTTATAAATAAAAAATGCAAAAAAACCCAAAAAACAAATCAAGGCATATCTATAAAACCCAAGATACTAGAAAAAAGAGGAGAAAACTTTAATTTTAAACTTTCTAGAACCTTTAAAGATTTTGATTCCTAATGGCCAAATCCAACCAAAATGAATCATCTTTAATGATGTTTTCAATGCATTACAAATGTAGACGTACATGGTTAATGCAAATGAAATAAAATGCACAGAGAATAACTCAAAATCAACAGAGAATATAACATGAACTTCTCTTCCCTGAGAAAAAACTTTAAATAGTGAGATCAGGAAAGGCTCAGTCATACTGATATGAACTACAATTAATTTCTGATACACACAGCATTTTATACATCCTTCATGTAGACCACAGATCCAGTTTTTAACAGAGTCAATAAATTCAGAGCTCATGAATAGTCATACTCCTGCATTATAATCAGTTGCTTTACAGACTAGATCTTCCTAAGTGGTACTTTCAGCCCCCTCACAGCCAGATGAGAAGGCATTATTATGAGCATATTTTTTTATATCCTTATAATTAGACACTAGAAAAAGGCAATACAAGCTTATTTCTAGGTTACTTTGGTTATATCATAGGCTGGAGAAAACTACTCAGTATTTACAGAAAATATGCCAAGCTGTATTTTCAATTTTTCTCCACGTTTTTAATAACGTCAGTCCCAAATGATAAACAAATAAAAATCTTTAATTTTCAGCATGTTTTCTAGTTTAGCATCATCACTAAAACAAACATAAGCAGAAATGCAGGAACGCAGCATGCTCTGGGGAGCAGCTGATGGAGCAGCTCATGGGGCCCTCCATGGGGGATAACTTATAAAATGAGATGGAGTAAAATATACAGAGTGCCTGTCTTGACCATGTCACTCTTCTTTTCTTCTGCTTGCTTTCTTACCATGCAGTTCACCCATTTTATCTTTTTCTCATCAACTGCAGTATATTTCACTGCTGTTACCTTTTAAAAATTACTGAAAATCCCTGGTGGCAGAGGACATGTCTGGGTTATGTGTTGAGACTCAGATCTGAAAGCACCCGAGCCTCAGACAGAAGTCTTACTCATTTCAGCAGGAGTAGTAAACCCATTAAGTTTGGCAAAAGTTTTGCTTGAGTAAGTGCTGAATAATGACTACAGAATGAGGCTATGCAGTATGTGACTGGAATTCATGCCAAGTCTGTCTACACATGCCTGAGTTGACAAAATCTCCTGGCCAGTATTCCCTGGGATTTGAGAGGGATTTTCCCCAGCATTGACCCGTCTGTTTGGCATCCAGTGCTTGACCTGGGCTTGCAATGTTCACCACTGCAGCTCATCCCACTGTCTTGAATTGTTTCTTTTCCCACACTTGCTTTGACTGGACATTTGTGTGCATCTCAGTATAACCCCTTAAATCATCATTCCATAGTAATTAAGGATGAGAGGGTGGGAATATTTCATAGAAACAGAGGGACACTATGAAAAAGGTCTTCTCACAAACAAAATCCTGAACAAGCTGCTAGAGATGCAGAGACTGCAGCTCTTCTATCATGCCTTGCAAGTGGGCAACTTGAGAACCAACTATTCACAACTGAGAGCTGGACTCAAATCCAGATACACTGATAATAATTATCCCTCTGATCAAGATATGACAGGCAATTCCACTGCTTCTGCTCCCACTCTTCACCTCTGTAGTGATGAAGAGGATATTGCTGGGCATACTGAAGCCATAGGGAAAATGTTGTGCTCAGAAATCACCAGCAAGGCACACACTTCTTCCCAGAGCACAGCATAAGCATTACAACACAGGTGCTCCAGGAATTCCCAAGACTTCACCAATATCTCCATAGAGGCACAAAGCCAGTTTTTGCAAAAGCAGAACTTAGACATAATCCTGATAATCTGCTCCAAGGGCAAGAGGACACTACAAAAGCAAACTTTGCATGCTACAATGCAAGGTCTGTCTGTACAGCCTCCTTAAGAGGTTAGAAAATCTATGCAATCTACAGGTGAATGCATGCTGCAGCTGGGTCCCAGTTCTCTGTGTATTGTAAGCATTCAGGCTCTAATAGTTCAGATTTATTTTTAAAATTGCATTCTCAACTGCAGCCTTTTCAAAAGGACTGAGTACTATGGGAACTTGCTAAATGCAATGCTCCATTGGGAAGGAATGCCAAGCTTACTAAGTGACAGCATTATGCATTAGTGGATTACATGAGATTTAGAGTACATAAAACAATTTAATAAATGGGCTTTGCTTGTTAATCTCACGTGAGTCACTGTGTAGTACAATACTGTACAGACAGCACACATGCAAACACAGACCTAGAAGAATAAATCCTCATATTGTATTTGTGATGGCATTAAACCACTTGGATTATATAATTCTAAAGCCAAAAGTGCATTATAATGTTCTAGGACAGCTCAGTTTACACAAACTACGGACCAAGAGATTTCTGCTAGAGGATGGCATCTTTCTGAGATGGAGCTCCTCTCCTGCTGCAGCTGGGCTGTGCTGCTGGGAGACTGGATCTGCTTCTGCACAAGCTTGCAGAAGAGCAAAGCTCCAAATGTGGAGCTCATCTATCTTCACGTGCTACTGCAGATGTAGTTGACAAACCCTGGGCAGATGTGCAGAGTGGTTTTTGTCTGATGTAACAGAGGAGACTGGAAAAGGGTTCTTAGCTTCACTGAGGATGCTCTGGAATATCTATGACTATGTTTAAGCAACAGACAGACTCATCACTTAGATATGTGCAGGGTAGATGTTTATGGTTCAGCTTGTACCCCATAACTCCTTGAGTCAATGGAGAGAAGTTGGCGTTTCAGAGTGCAGGTACTCTGGCCCATTTCACAATCTACATGAAGATGGGATGAATCATGGCCCAGACTCCACTGACTAATTTGTAGAGAGAGCCCAGGCTGACTAACTTAGATATAAATGTCTATACTGAAGAAGCCAGTGTTTAGTCAGAGGAATCCTATGCCCATCTTGTTCTAATGAAGAATTACCACACTCCCATGGAGACTGTTCCAGCAGTTCATCACCTTCACAGTAAAAAACAGGCACTTTCTCTTCTAGTTTGGAATGCTCTAACTCCAACTTCCAGCTTTGAATCTTGTTTTGTCTTTGTCAGCTGCATTAAACACCCTGTTGGCACTAAGGGTTGTGTACAAACGAGAGTTGTTCTTGGGGCATGATGCTCTGCTGCCTTCCCCTTTACATAATCAGTGATGCCAATACTGAGAGTGCAAAGCTCCGCCAAGCAATGAGACCTCTGAGATATGCAAGAGTGACACTTGAAACGTGCTGTGTAGTATCTGCTGGCAGTTGAGAGACTCATTCCACAGCGCAGAAAGAGAAGCTCTCCTCATCAAATAAAGCCTCAGGCCATCAACATCTACAAAACTTACATTTTAGGTATTTATCTTAACAAGCAAATCCAGACTTCATTAATGAATAAATGTAACCTCTCAAACACGAATGCTGCCTTCTTAGCTGCACAGACAGCTCTGTGGCTCTGTTGCTGCTCAGGGCTCTACAGCCACCTACTCAGCTGTCATTCACTAAAATCATAACAGTCCCTTCAACTTCTTCCCCTTTACTATTTGGGAAAACAGTGAAAAGATTCAGAAAGAGAGGGAGGAGACAGACTATCCTGTGAAAAGTCAGACAACTCAGAGGAGGAAGGGAGAAATTAACACAAAGTGCACCTTTTTCCTTGCATAAGAGGAACCAGAGAAGCTGCTGAGGAACACTGAAGAAAAAGATGCAGGGGTGAGGAGCACCATCAGATTCAAGATTTTGAACCCTTCTGACAGTGAAAATTAGAGTTAGACCACATGCCCTCCTTCAATCTCACAGTGCTAAATAAAGAGCCAGCAACGTGTAGTGCTTCCCACAGCTCCCAAAGTTATTCTGAGACAGCCTGGCACCTTGTATTTCTCATAGGTCCTGCAACTTTAGTGGATCTCTTAGAATTCCAGGCTTTGAACTTCTCTATCCCCTAAATAAGGATGTATCTGAAAGGACACTACATTACATGGATACTATTAGGATCCTACAAATCTTGTGGAGCTGTCTGCCATCCCACCTTAAATGTAAAAAGACTCCTGATTTCCACCGCCTAGCAGCCTGATATTGGAACAGTTTCAGCATATCTTACAGCTTCCCCACAATGCAGCAATTCCAGCACCTCCTATGGATTGTACACCTGCTGCACATAACAAAGGGGAACCCTTATTTCCCTTTGTGCCTGACCCAGAAATTATACGAGAATGTCACAGTCCTCCAAACATAACTTGCCTTCCAGCCGCAGTCCCAAAGAATTTTATTTTTTTTTTCGCTGCAATTCTTGCTGTAGTATCAGCAATTGAATTCCTGCCTGGCTTTAAACTTCAGCTGAACTCATGATAGCTCACCTGGGAACTGCTACCACAGCTCCCTTGCCTTCAGCTCAGGAGCTCCCTGTGTTTCAGCTGAGGTAGCAGACAACTGAGGAATAGGACACAAAATCTGGATTGCATCTGGCTCCTAAGTCAAGCTGAATATAAGACATAGGGAAGGCTAAAGTAGCAGGGAGCTGCATTGGATCACAAACCACCACTTCGGTGAGAGAGTTTCAAAAAAAATTAATCTTTACTCAGCTTCTTTAGCCCTTGTTAGGAAAACTGCATTTTTGGCTGAGAAGAATTTCACTCTGTTTCAGCACCATGTGGCTGAACACTGAAAGAAACACACCTGTAGGTAAATTATGGCAAATAAGGGAAATCACAGTGGAACACCAAGATCTTATTTATTTTAGTCAGAATTTATTGCTCCTGAGAGGCACCAGAGTCGTGTTTCTCAAGGAAGAGCAGGAGCACTCCTGGGATGACAGAGTAGCTCAGTCTTCATGTCAATTGTACCCTTGTGGTCTCTGAGGCCTCAGAGGTGCTAGCAAACTTCTGAGGAGATAACAGTTGCCACTGGGCTTATTTTATTTGGGTTTTATATATGTACATCAAAACTGCAGCTATCAGAGTTGGAATTTAAATGGTCAAACTGAAAATCTAAATCTCCAGACTCCCCTTCATCTCCTCTCACTGAACCCAAACTGTTCCTTTTTGCCCTATTCATAGATTTTTTCATCAGAGTAAAGCAGAAACATGACACATCCACCATGGCTCCTCTTGGCAGCTTCCAAACAATTGAGCAACTGCAGGTTAGACTGAAATTCAGAACACGAGTTGCACAGCAATATCCTTCTAGCACACATAGATAGAGCAGGGTGCTCACTGCTCCCACTGACCACTAAGTGTGCCAAAGTAACAGCCTGCTCACACACAGCACATTAATTTTCCTTCAAGACCCCTCTGTACCCCTCCAAGCCCATTTTTCTCTCACCTAATTGTCTACAACCAAAGGTGGTAGCTCCTTTTTACCATTGTTGCAATTGTACCTCTAACAAATTGGGATTTTCATGGGTGTGTGCAAGAGTAGAATCTGGCACTACAGACAAGGCCCTCTTCCAAACAGATCTTTTGGATACATTTCTTTGCAAATCAATCAACTAAAACCAAACAAAAATCCTGTGTACATGATAGATCAGACCCTGGGGAAGCACAGGGAAGTGTAGAATAAAACATGCAGTTGGCATTATTGTCCTTTACCTGACAACTGGACATGTAAGGAAGAAATCTGGAATATTTTAATCAAATAATTTATATAGCTATACCTAGAGTGAGGATAAAATGCAAGTGCATTAAATTTACTTCCAAAAGTGATAAACATTTATCTCCAGACCATATTGTTGCACATTAACTTCAAATACACTGTGGAAAACTCAAGAGTATGTCAGTTCTTACCAGGAGAAACCACTGTGTATCAATCACTCCCTACAGCTTTTATGTAGAATTAAGAGAAATCCCATTGTAAGAGCCTGAGCTATTTCTGTAAGTTGCATTCCCCTGGCTCAAATGATGAATGGGAAATACAGCAGTAAAATAAAAATAGGCACCTTTCCAGGTAAATGCTGTTGTTTAAAGAAAAAAACCCCAAAAACCAAACAAAGCCCTGGTAAAATACTGCCACAGGGATAAAAACATATATCTCAGTGTCACAAGAATGGCTTCGTTTTTTGCTGGTCTAATTAGGTAATAAAGAAATCACAGGTGTAGTGACTCCATGAGCTATTACCACACTTAAAAGGGGTCCACTGCATGGCCAGGGACCAGTGTGTCAGTATTATCACCTGCTGTCACATCATTTTAGGAATGAAATAGCTCAATTTAACAAAGATTTTTAAAGAGAAGAGAAATCAATATGTAGTTAGAAGCTTGTCAGGATTCTAAGCAACAGCAAAAGTGCCAGAAAACAAACAAACAAAAAAAAGTAATGGTGGGCTTTGAATTTTCAATGACTGTTTGAATTCTGCTGAGGCACTTACTGCAGGGCACACTGTAATGCACCTCCTGGGATTCCCCACACCCTAACCCTGTATCCTAAATCACTGCCAATATGTGAGGGAGGACATCCACAGCATAGGATTTGACATGTGTACTTCAGGATTCTCATTTTAATTGTAAAAAAAGTGATAGAAAAGCAAAACCACTATTTTTTAAACAACTTAAGGAAAAGGAGAAAGTACTAGGCTTAACTTGTTGGAATTTCCATCCAAGGCATACCTCAGTTTTCAGAATGAGGTCTGCTAAATACTATCTTGCAGAAATATAACATCTATTCAAGTATCTTAGAGTTCAAATATTCACCTAAACTTGGTTCTTGCTTAAATAAACTACAGATCCAGCTGTAACCACAGACTAACACAGAAACCAGGCGTGTGTTTGGTTGTGGTGGCCCATAAAAACAGACATGATCTAAATAAACCACCCGTCTCCCCCACCAAAATCAAATACAACAGTTTGCCTGTCTTTAAATGTGATGTCCAATGTCTCAAAAATGAGGTCTCTGAAGAAAAACCTTGCATTCAAGTCCAGGGAGGCTGCCCCAAGTGACAGAAGTAACCGTGACTTAGCACCCTGAGGGGGCAGATCCTGCTCCTGTCTGAGTCAGAGGCAAAAACTACTGTGTGTGGCTGAAGGCTGGAGTTGTGGGCAGCCCCTAGTGCAGATCCATCTCCCAGCCTTTGCTCATCCTGCAGAGCTGTGGATGTGTGGATCCATTTTGCCACGCTCTGGAGCACCAGGTAGAAATCCCAGCAGAAGCTCCAGCCCTGTGCTGAGTGGCAGTGGGGGAATCCCTGCCTGCTCCTCATTCCCTGACTTCAGAGACCAGCAAGGAAAACGTGCAAGAGGTTTTTATTAATTCTGTGATTTTACACATTCTGTGTATGTGAATTAGGCTCACCCTGTACTTGAATCAAACAATGTCATCTCAGCTGGTTGATTATTTTTCCTTACTGATAGAGAACATTCTAACCAAAGGCTATAATGACCACTAGGATGAGTAGCTTAAGCAGATAATAATCTAAATTTTTCCATGTTGAAAAAGTTCCAGCACTAGATATTCCCCAGGCTTTTAAAAAGCACAATAAAAGAAGCACACTGCAATCACACAGGCTGTGCAATTCTCTTGGAAAAAAAAATGTTTGTAGAAGTTCCTGTTCAGTTCCCTTACTTGAATTCACAGGTCACATAGCATTGCACCTTCCTCTTAAACACTACTGCTGGAAAAAGCAATATTATTGGAGTTGGAAAAGGAGGCACTTCCTTAAAAAGCCAGCAAAGCATTTTACTACAGAACTTGCTTAAAGGATGGTGAATACTTTGCCTGCTTCTTGAACACATCAGCAGAAGGCACGAGAGAAACAGATACCACCTTCTTATTAAATACCAGCATTTCCCCTCACAGGGGAGGCAAAACACACCCAGGAGCGCTCTGCCTGAGCAGAGAGGGGACAGGAGACCAACAGGTACCCTTTATGAGCTTCAGGTGATATGAAAGGAGTCGGTTCGAAGGCGAAGGACCCCGAAGCCTGTGCCAGGCTGCGGCGCGCCCCCGCCCCACCGCAGCGAGCTCCTCCCGGCTGCGGAGCCGCCGCATGCGGGGCCCCGGCACCCCCGGCCCCCGCGGGTCAGGCCAGCCGGCAAAGCGCACCGATACATTTCCATCAGCACAAGATGGCAACCAGCGCTTCTTCCGCCACAGCAGCTGCATGCTTTGATTTTTTTTTTTCCTTAAGGGAGGAGGGGGGTTATTGGAAAGGCATCCATCCTGAGTAGGGGATTTTTTGCCTTTTTTTTTTTTTTTTTTTTTTTTTTTTTTTTTTTAAATGGCATGAAGACAAATGTTTCTAGTAGTAATGCCGGGGGGGAAGGCGAGGCAGCCCGCACAGCCCCCAGCTCACGCACACACACCGTGGTCATCAACTTGGCGAAGTTGGCCGTGCCGGGGCGCGGAGCCCCAGCGAGCCCCGCTCCCCCGGCAAAGGGGGACACCCCAGTAGCCCCAAATCCCCCGCGACCCCTTCGGCGGGGGGACAGACGCCACGCTGTGGGGCAGGGACAGCAAGCACAGCCCCTCTCCTGTGTCCCCGGGCAGCCCAGCCCCACAGCGGGGGCTCGGCACCGACCGCGGCTCCGGCAGCGCCGAGCGGGGAGCCCCGACGCGCACTCAGTCACCGGCGGCGCCAGCAGCAGCCACTTACCAGCATGTTCCCTTGCATTTTAGCCGTTTGAAACATTGCCTTTTCCTTCATTGTTGCCGTGTGTGTGCGTGCGTGTGCTGTTCCCCGAGAGTTACTTAATCCAGCGGCTGGATCACTTTGGTGAAGAACTGGCGTGCACTTGCGATGGCTCTTTTTGGTGTGGACTGGAGGGGACTACGAGCAGCGCAGGGGGGAGGGTGCCTGCTTGCTATCTTTTCCTTCCCCACCCTTTTCAATATATATTTTTCCTTTTGACCGAAAGGCCAGGGAAAAAAAAAAAAAAAGGCAATAAAAATAAAACACCCCTGTCAGAAGAGAGGCGAGGCGGGAAGCAGCGGGGACACCCAGCTCTGTCACCACCCGGATCCAGGCTTTGCCCTGCGGGAGCCGGCGGGGCGGGGTGGGCAGGAGGGAGCCGCACACACGCCCCCCGCCCCGGCCATGCCCGGCCGCCGCCCCGGGCCCGGGCGGTCCCGCCGAGCCGAGCCCACCCCGCAGAGCAGTTGCAGAAAAAGGGAGGGTTTGGAGGCAATAAATAAAAAAAAGAGGGGAGCTGGAGTAGGCGGAGGGGCGCTCGCCCCCTCCGCTGGCCGTGCCCGGCTCGCCGCTCTCCCGTGGGGGGGTTACACACGCTTTTTACAACAGGAACCGGGGAGGGTGCGGGGAGAGGAGCCGCCTCTCCGGCGTTAACTGTTCACCGGCTGAGCCGCCGCGGCCCCGGCCAGGCCACGGCTGGTGCAGGGAGGGTGGGGAATGGAATAGCACGGCGCTGCCGCGGGGAGCGGGGGATGCTCGGCGCGTTTCCATGGCTGCGCCCCGGCCCGCCCGCAGCCCCCCGACCCTCGGCTGCCAGCCCGCAGGACACGGCGCGGGGCGCTCCCGGGGCATGCGGAGCTGCCAGGCACTTGTCCCAGCGCCAGGGTTTGGGATCCGGGGCGAGCCCTCGGCACGCAGCAGGAGCGGGCAGGGGGATGCCGGAGCTCGGTTCCCCCACGGGAAATGCAAAGCCAAGGGCATTGCCCGCGCTGGCTGCAGATGGACCCGGCCGTGGCCTCTGTGCCTTTGCAGAGGTGCCCACGCTTGTGAGAGGTTTCCCTTGGCTGTCGCTGCAGTCCCGCTGCCCCACAGGTGGCTGGAATACTGTGATCCTGCTGTCCTTGTGAGAACGTGGTCCCTGCTCCTCTTGGTGCAGCTTTCCAGGGACAGAGCCTTGCCACACATCCCAGAGGCTCACACCTCAGCTTGCACACAGAAAAATAATCCTTGTGGAGTGTGGTGTCTCTTGTCTCTCCCTGATGCACCAGAAGTAATTACATTTCAGGAGAATTAGGTGTCCATTGATTTCACAGGAAAGGGGATGCTTTGCCTGTTGCTCACACAAAAGGAGAGAAGAAACTGAGAAGTGATTTGCTTAATATCTGAGAAGAAAAAGCAGGAACTCTTCTTATCATCCAAGGTTTAACCAAGCCAATGGCTAAACCGAAAGGCTTTTCTTTCTTTTTTTCAGTGAGGGAACTGCAGACATGTCCATGCATCCTTGTTTTATGCCCATCTGTAGCACTTTGAACTCTGCTCCTTCTCAGTCTGCAGCATCTTCATAGGCAATGGGTGCTCACTAGAAATAGGACACAACCTGTGCAATCTCAGAGTGTTGTTCACACTCTAGTTTTCTTCAAGCCACCCAGCTGTTGAAAGATATTTAAATACAAAATCTCATGCAAGACATTAAGCAGATCTCTCAGAAATGATGGTAATGGGAGAAGTGATGCTCCAGGACACTTGTGGGAAGTACCAATGGCAGGTGATGCTGGAACCTTTGAGAGTTACCTGTGAGAGTTTTTGTTGGAAAAATCCCACTCCTCACTTGAAGATCTTGACTACTCTCTCCCTTGTCTTTATTTGGGAATGGCTTATACCTTACACAAGATGCATTTCGAACAGGAAGTTCTTCATTTTGTTCCTCAAACTCTGGTCTTGATTTCTCTAATTTTGGTGCTTTATCAGGCAGATCCTCTTCCATCTCAGTTTTTACCCTTAGGTGTTTTAATTACAAAGAAATGCAAAATATATCTGTGCTTGACTGTTAATAGTCCCATTTCCCTCCTGCATGACTTCATACACCAATAGAAATACCATACATTGAACTCTGGCAGTAGTGGGGTTTTGCATATTTTTACCTCAGATTTGTCATAATGCAGTTGCAGTGTTTATCTCTTATTTTCATTTCATATTTAATTTATGCACTATTGGCATAAAAGTAGCAATTATCTTGATTAAAACAGCTTTGTTTAAAGTTGAGATTACTGGCAAAATGCTTAGTTTACCACTGACAATATCTAGGGCTTTTTCTTTTATTAAACATCAACCAGGGTCCATTTGGCTGGAATTATACATTGCTGTGTTTCCACTTCTGCCATTGAAGGCTGACCCTATAATCCAGAAATTTCCAGAAACAGGAAACAAAAATGTTTTTAGGCGTTGTGCAAAATGACACTGATGATGCTGTGGAAAAATGCCAAACACCTTATGAGAGAGAATTCTTGTTTATAGCTTTTAATTCTTATTTTCTGACTTATTTGACACTTTGACAAAAGACATAGTGAAGACTCTGATAGGTTTTATGACCAGAGTCCACCCTTGGAAGTTTCCAGAGCTGAGTGGGTAAAGCCCTGATCAGCCTGGTCTGAAGTGAGAGGTCACCTTGTTCTGAGCAGGGTTGGGTTGGGTTGGGTTGGGCTGGAGATTTCCTGGGGCCTCTTCCAGCCTGAAGGATCACAGCACCCCAGACAGAGTGACCCTTTTAATTACAGATGAAAATGTCTCTTCAACGAATGACTTGCCTGTTGCTTTCTATGATTCTAAAACTTCATCCCTCGTGTTCCCAGAGAGTTCAGGTTATACTGATCACGACCTTGGCTGGTAATTTTCACTCCTAAATCACTTTTGCTTGGCTGATGGAACAGCCAAGGCTTGGTCTCAGATCTGGAAGTGTGAGACTAAGATGTGCTGCAGATTTCCACCTCAGGCTGTGGCCAGGTGATTCTGTTCAAACAGTCAATGACATTTTCCTTCAGATTTGGGACTTTCAGGGCAGCTACAAGTGATACCACCACATAACTCCCTCAAGTGTATTAATCTGACTGGACTCCTTATCATCCACCATTCAGACATCTTTTGAGCTTTTCTTCTTGATGGATATTCTCCATGTCATTTTAATGGGAATTCACTGGAGCTGCAACAAATACTCTCACTGAACAAGGAATCAACTTTTTTATTATTAGGAAGTGACATGGTGAATGCGGAAAGATGATCTGATATTTCTTCTGTATTTTTGTAGGGAACATATTTTTTTGCTTCCTTTGAATGATGTGGAAGGACAGACAATCACCCTGGGACCCAATAAAGTAGTATGATTTAAGTAGCTAAAAAGCCTCTGTATTTAAGACCAGAGATCTAGCCCAGGAAACCTCAATAAAACATGAAAAAATTCCTTCATCATATCAGGCTTTTTCTCAGAGGGAAAATGTGAAAATTCATTACTTTTGCATTCCTTGCTTTAGTCTCAGTGCACCTCCTTTGCCAGTACATTTACTTTTGATATGAATGGGGGAAGGTTTGGCCCAGACTCAGCTGCATCTTAAAAGCAAGGTCTGAAGTGAAACCCCTGTACAAAAAGGGTTTTTTGGGTTTTTTTTGCAATCTGTCCATTTGTATCTAAGGTGTATAACAGGAGGGAAATCCTGGGAAATCAGAAAGTTTTCATTTTAAATCTGATCTAGAGATAGCCTCTGTACCTCAGGTACTATGACAACACCAACATGGCAACTTCATCCCCCAACATTTTTATAGGCCCATTTTGAGAAAATGTACTTTTCTTACATCTCTCACAGAATGAGATCTAGGAAAAAAAAATAAAGCCTCATAGATATTCTATTCTTTGTGGGTTTCAGTACTCTGAGGCTGACTTTCTTTATCTGAGAAGGAACACAGGCTACAATGCTTACATCCTATTCACAATACTTTATTTAAAGCCACATTGATAAGAGACTGGGAGAATTTATTTTATCAAATAAAACCCATTCAATGCATTTGATGCTGGCTCTCTTGACTCTCCAAACAAGCCTAGGAACAGTCCTTCTGAATAGAAGGAAAGAATTAATTTCACAAAGTATTAGCTGGCTGCAGAGCACAGACATTCATTTTTTCAATATTTTGAAAGAAAAATCTTTTGAGAATGTAAGACCACAGACAAATGCAACAGCTGTTGTTCTAAGAGGCAGTTTTAAGAGCATCAGGATTTCACTTCCTCTCCTTAATTTAAGGTTACTTTTTACTGTCTCCAATAAAAGTATTTGTGTTTTCAAAATGCAACAAATGGCTTTTTCTTCTGTCAAACCTTTTTGTGAGGATCCTGTCTTCTACCTGTCAGCTTGATGCCACAAGCCTATGCCCAGGCTTCTGTCCAAACTTAATTTCAAGACTGTGTTCTCTAAGATTGGGCTAAGCCATATTACTCTTTTGCTCTGAGTTCTCTCCATCCTCTGCATCCAACCAGGTCCCCAGCACATTGTTCTCTCATGTGATGCACATTTAATTCCCTTCACTGGGCCCACAGTCTGAGCTGACCAGGGAGGAAGACTGATCTGCCCTTTCTGTAAAGCATCATTCGTGAAAGCTGGTGACTCCCAGTAGAAATGCTGAGGAGGAGCCCATCCCAAAGGCTTGAGATCAAACATCACTCAGAGTGGAAGGAGCTCAGGAAGTCTCCACCCCAGCCTCCTGCTGAAGCAGAGTCAGCTCTGGGTCGGACCAGGTTGCTCAGAGCTTTGCCATATGCTGAAATCCTGCAGGGACTGCTCAGCCTCACCAGGCAACCTGTTCTAAAGGCTGACTGCTCTCACGGGGATAAAGATTTTCCCTTCATTCACTCTTCTTGTTTCAACTTGTGCTTGTTGCTTCTCATCCTCCTGACACACCTCACTGTGAAGAGCTTGGTTCTCTCTTCTCAAAATCCTCCCCAAATAATTGGAAAGATGCTGCCAGGTCCCCTCAAACACATCTCTTCTCCAGACCGAACCAGGCCACTTCCCCCAGCCCCTCTACAAGGGTTAAATGCTCCAGTCCCTGACCATCCTGGGGGCTTTCTGCTGAACTTGCTCCAATTTATATCAGTCTTGCAGTGAGGCCTCAAAACAGAACCACAGATGTGGTCAAATGAGTGCCAAGAAGAGGAGACAACAGCTGAGGCAAAGATTGTCTCTAGCACTTGCTTTGTTATTAAATTATAATATTCAAGAGGAACAGAATTGGTGGGATCCCAAATGAAATGGTTGAGTGCTACACTGTGCAATGCTAAATAAGTCAGAAACAGCTTTAGTAATTCCAAATACTCTTATGGAATAAACATATTCCTTAAAAGTATTTAGTATTGCAGCACTGAAAAAAACCCTCAGAGAATTACAGCAAGGAATAAGATTTTCTTCCTAAGTGGATCAATTTTGAGAATTTCCTTGCTCAAGCCAAGCTACATGTCTTTTCTGAAAAATCTTCACTCCTAATATCCTGAAACTTTGCCCAAGTATTTACAGCTTCTAGTCTTGACTTGTAAGGAAGTCTTGGCTAGTCTTCCAGAGAAGAAACTGGAGGGAAAGATAAAGTAAATACACAGTTAAATAAACTTAAAATTTACTTCTGAGGATCACTAATTCTTCAAGAGATTAGAATAATGACAGAGCAGCTGCTGTTGAAAAGTTAATATTTGCTAGCTCTTACTGCATGAGGGTGCTTAAGCCATCTTTGTTAACATAAATGGAAGAGTCTGAAAAAAAGGAGATTATATTATCTCAGACAGCATCCTCTGTTTCCTGAAGGAGAAGTGAATATGATAGAAACCTCTGAATTTTAGAATTATATATATTTTTGATCTTTTTTTTTTAAATACTTAGGTTTTTTTGGGTTACTACTGACCTGTTCTCCACCTCATTTTTCTGACAGCATGTTCATTCATTTCTCATCCCTTCAGTTTAATGTTGGACTTTAAAATTTCACATGTTTGGGGAGTTTGCAATGGAACAGCTGAACACTGTTGTCTTTGGGAGAAGACTGATGTGTTCCTGTTACACCAACAGGAGTGTATTTTCCAAGGGTATAATTGGACAGTTTATTCCTCATATACCAATTTCCCAGGGAAAACAGTGGGTAGCTCAACACATCAGGTGTCTCCTGACGCTACTGAGACACTAAATACTGACATATGTGCTTTGACATTTAGTTCTTAGAAAACTTAGTGATTTTTTAGATTCACCAGGGATTTGGCTCGAGACACATCACCTGGAGCTCAGTCAACTCCCCACCAGCCCTGAGTGAATTATTCCCTGCAAACAGAGCATGGGGTCAGCGCAGAGATCCCAGCTTGCTTTCATGTAGCCCATGATAAACCCAAGAGCTCACAGGCTCACATGGGGCAGTGTCTTTTATTTTATTGTGCTCACCTGGCCCAGGCAGAACCCTCTGTGCTCTCCCAAAAGCAGATTGGATGGGGAGCTCTCAGACTCATCCCAACAATAATGAATTTTCCCTTCCTTAGGTAGAAGTATTTCGTACATGAGTTCCTGTCCACACTGAGCACAAGGTTTCCTCCTAAGACAAGCAGCAGATAAACTCTGTAGTACAGCCCAAGCATGAAATTATGCTGACAGCTGTAGGAGGGCAAAATCTGGAGGATTTCTACTAGAAGTATAGATTCTGCCTTAAGGTTTCTTTTTTTTTCACATTTCCAGCTTTTAAACTCCATTAATAAAAGCTAAAAATACACAGAGTTCAAATAATTACTTTTCCATGAATGAAATCGAAGTTGCTAAGGGATTCAGAGTAGGAGGAAAAGCATTCAGAATATGATTTCTGCATCATGTCTGGGCGTATGAAATTTAAATGCATGGGGATGCTAGGAAATCTGAGCAACATCATTAGAATTACTAGCAGTAACAGGAAAATGCTAATAAGAAGCATTATGGGACCTGTTTTTCAAGCAAGTACCACTTCTGGTTAATCAGAGCTAAAGTTTTTTTATACTTCCAAAACTACAAGTCCTGCTGTAGAATGATAAACTCCTCATTAATCTCTTCTAGCAAGTATCCTCATCCTTAGATGTACTTTGGATTTCCATCTGGACTTCACCAATTCCAGTGCCCAGCAAAAGGATCCCATTGTGTTTGCTAAATTAAGAGTATCCTGTGCCACCAAGCTTCTCCCAGTGCAAGTGGAGACTCAACAGAGCTTTAAAAACAAATGCACACAAAAGCCTAACTGGAATAAAGTATGCTGAAAGCAACATATGTGCTAAGGTTTTCTCATTACCAATGAAATGAAAATACAGACAGATTTGTGGTAAACATTTGAAAGTTTGTTATGCAACAGATTTTATCCTCTGAAACAAGTTTAATTTTATTTCAATACACTTCTGACAGCCTACATTTTTTAATCACAATTATGTTGAGAATGCAAAAAAGCATCAAAATCTCCTTCACTCAAATGTTCACTCCTGACAGTGATTTCAGCCAAGTTGGAAAGATACCAAAACCACAAGTCCCAGAACCAAGAAGGATCTCACATATTGCCAAGAAAATGCCAAGCACTCAGAGCCAAGGAGGCTCATCCCACTGAAATCAACACAAGTCCTGCCACTGAAGCCACAGCTGCAGCCAGGTCTAGCCTAAATTTACCTTCAACACCACCATGAGTCAAGCTCTACTGGGGTAAAACAGCACAGTTTCCACTTAAACCAAGCAGAAAACCTGGAGCCACAAATGAACCTTGTGTTTAGCACAAGCCCCAGTGATGGCACGTTGCTCAGAAGGCATTCTGCCTTTGGTATATGTTATTTCACTATTCCAATGCATTAGTCCTGCAGATAGCTTATTTTGTGAATATCAATGGACTTCTATTTAATTTGTGAAGCTGTATAGGATCTTTTAGGTAGATAATTTAATGCTTGCCAACTTCCATTAATTTTTAACTAGGCTTTCCAGCCTGGAAGACATACTGAAGCATTCTCATTTCAGATCAGGTGGGTCTATCGTTTGATTAAAGAGCCAATTTTTTTTCTTTCATTGTGATATGGATGATTAAATTTCTCTGCTAATTATCTGTATCACCTCAGAACACCCTGTGCCTGACATAAAATATTTCAACAAAATAAGACTACATTTAATTGCATTACTCCTTTTCTTAATGATGAGAGGTTGATATAAGCCTGTCAATTCACTTTGAGTTCTTTTCCACCTTGAGGGCAAAGATAACATTTCTTGCTCTTGGATTATGTTCCTACATCACCAGCAAATTATTTTCCACTTTGTAGTGGAATTTCAGTGGAATTTTAGTGACCGAATTAGATGACCAAATATTGCTGTGTAGGCATTTTAACAACAGTTTACTATTCTTAGATGTATTTAGTAATCTAATTTCTTAATTTTTTGAGGCCAGGTACCTAAGTTTCCTTCCTTTTGAAGAGCTTGATATCATGCTTAAAGTAATCTTGTTGTTTATTGGTGTGAATCAATTACTAGGATGGTGTTTTGGCATTCTCCGAAGTCAAGGATTTAGTTAATCTGTTGTGACAATCATTCAATTTCAATTATTTAAATTTATGAAAGTGTGAACTCTCTAGATTAGGGCCTTCACTTTTTCACATTTATAAAATATTGGAGCAAACAGGGCCCTGACGTATATCCAATAATATAAAATATTACCATAGAATTGTTGTTTTTCCACTGTTAGTAAGATGGTAGAGACCAAGAGTTTATCTCTGAATGTATAAAATATTTAGGAAGAATAGTCAAGTATCTAATTACTTCTACCATTTTAGCTCCAAATCAAGGTATATAGAAGGCAAACAATAATTTCCATCAACATTTTGCCCTCAGTTAAAGACAGTGCTGCCTAATGTGGAGGTGGAACTTTTCTTAACGGAATCAAAAGAAACATTGGAAAAGTTATTATTTTTCTAGGTATTAGTTCAGGTTGCTAGCCTTGGGGTAAAAGAACCAGAGTTTAAATCTGCCTTGGACTTTATTTTGGGGAAGTTCTCTTTGACCTGGAATCATAAATTAATGTATTCTCTCAATATCTTTCTAATGCACCCTATTGTGTCTTAGATACAGTTATTTAAAACTGAGGAAACAGTTAAGTAAGGAAAATGGTGTTCATTGCAACAAATGCATGGAAAAAAACAAACAAAAAGCTCTAGAAGTCCTATCTCTAGAAGAAAAAATAAGGATTATGCCATCCTTCACTTATGAAGACACATAAATGGGGTTTCAGGAAATTCAGCTATTGAAGCTCATGATGGGGAGGTGAGAGGAACCTCTGGAGACTCTCAGTTGACTTAGGCAGACTCAGTGTGTCCAAGTAGATGAATAAAAACATTGGTTTTGTTCAATACAGGATTGCAAAGAGCAGCTTACTGGGATACTATTCCAGACTGCAATGCAAGATGTATCCTATTACCATCTGTATGGCAGATTATCTTTTGTCAAGTGGGCAGTTTTCTTTATCTCTCTCTCTGAGTGGTCACAACCACTCTTCCCTCCGTGGGGACATCTGCTGATAACAGGCCATTGAATGTCACTGCATGACTGATAAGAACTACAGCATCCTACTGGGAGATGTGAGCCCAGAGGGAGGAGCCAAGCATTCCTACCTGGATATAATCTGGAGATTCTGGAACACCAGCACAGCTTCTCCACTGGATTTCCCAGAGGAACAGCAGCTCCCTCTTCCACTGGATCTTCAGAGGAAGACTCCACCCTTTTCTACAGGATCCCTGCTCCAACAGAACCACCCCTGACACTGCAGGAGGGCTGCAGCCACAATTCCAATGGGACTGCTACCAACACCCTGACCAACAGGGTGTCAGGTTGAATTGTGACTCTGTCAGTGTTGTTTTAGTTTACTGCATTGTTTACTTTATCCTTTTATTTTTCTTCCCTATTAAAGAACTGTTATCTCCTGCTCCCATGTTTATTTTTGCCTGAGAGCCTCTTTATTTAAAATTCATAGCAATTTGGAGGGGTGGGGAGGGTTTACATTCTCCATTTCAGGGGAGGCACCTGCCTTCCTTAGCAGACTCCTGCCTCTCCAAACCAAGACAGCTGCTCTACAGAAAGGTATGAGAAAAAAAAACTGATTGAAAACTTTGGGGTCCCTCCCTCTCTCTTTCTCTGAAATGACTGTCCAGGCAGCTCACCTGGCTCCTGAGTAACCACCCTGCATGAAAGGGGAACCAAAACTTGAGCCATCCCTTTGAACAAAAACTCTTTGTTCCTGGAATCTGGGGAAGATGGCATCTGCTCATGCTGATCACTGAGCTGCCATTGCAGCTCCTCGGATGGGAGCCACCTTTCCAGGGGAGAACAATTTCAGTTTTTTGGTGCCACCACCTCCAGCAAGCACATTCCCCAACTGATCCCAAACCCAAGGGTTATAAAGATGTGTTTCCCAGACCGGCAGTGAGTGAGGGATCCTGGCCAAGGCTGCTGGCAGGAGGAGACTTCGAGCTGCAGTCTTGGCGGACAGGAGAGGGCCATGGCCATGATGAAATGCAGGATGCTTGTCTGGAATTCAGTGTGGAGCCTCTCTGTGATTTCTGTGGGCTTTCATTATCTATTTTGTTTTCTATTTCAGTCTTAGTTATTCTCTTTTTTTTTTTTTTCTGAGAGAGAAGTAAGTTCAGTGCTTGGTTTGGCAAGAGGTTACGTACGTATAATCTTTTGCATAACAAAATATAATTAGAAAATGTAAATATAACTTAACTCTATTACTGCACTGAACAATAAAATGACCGCAACACAGACTACTGTGTTGCTCTGATAATTCATCATCCAAATTACACACCACATCTCCATTAGACTGCCCTTTTCCACAAAATTCATCTTGCCTTGTTGCGGCTGAAAAACAAAACCAATTTATTAAACACAAATACAAATGAAAAAACAAAGTTCAGTGTTTGGAATACAACATTAGGAAACAGTTTGAGGATTACAATCTTCTCTTACAGATGAGAATATATTTTTATGCTGACATTTTTAAAGGCACAACTATTCTTCATGAGTGATCTTGTTTTGAAACGCAGCTGTTTTATATCATGGGGGTTCATAAGACATTAACTCTTTTCATAGGATAGATCCTTGGTTAACTGATCTTGGCTTTCAACTGCTGGATTTTTTTACCATGTGTCTTATGCACATCATGGATATGGACAATGTGCCTTGCAAAAGGAATATTAACCAGAAACAAAGGCATAAAAAGGCAAAGCCTGGTTATGAGACAGCAAAACCTTCTCCCTACACAAGCAAGGAGAAAATGTGGAAGTTTATGAGGGAATTCCAGCCATGAAAACTTATTTATCAAAACCTGCCAATTGTGTCTAAAAACTGTTTGGTTTTAAAATTGATAGTTAAGAATTTACTGTCACTCATTTCCATTGAAGCTGAGTCCTATAAGCCCCCCAACAAATGAAGTTTTACAGACTGCTGAATATGAAAAAAACCAGGCTACCATTTCTCCCAAACTAAGCTAAAATATACTTTTTGTAACCAAAACTTGCATATTTATAAGAAAAGCTATTGACTTCTGTAATACCTATATGCAAGATGTTTTACAAATTGAACCCACCTCAATTGTCATTTTTATAGTTAAAACAACAACAACAACAATCAAGCAAGTGGAATCACTGATTCCAAGGATGAATTAGTGGCAAATTCAAAATGTAAACAACACATTTTGACCAATCCATGTTGTAAAAGGACCCAGAGATCAAATACAGAGCAACACGTGAAGAGTTAGAATAACTTTGCCACAGTGGCTCTGAAATGGAAATATGTGGAGCAAAAGGAATTAAAGCCAGCGGAAGACTTGGAGCACTAAAGCAAGATGTGAGTGGAATTCTGACATTTGGATTCAGAGATTCATGAGAATTTCAGCTCAGCCCACACCTCACCCTGGTACCTTTTCAGCTCCATGGGCATTGAGGTTTGTGACCGGCACAGTTGTCCTGGGTTCACACAGACCTGGGTGCCCCAAGCCAGTGCCCTGAGTTTGAGTAGCCATGGTGCTCCATAGCTCATCTGTGTGCCTGGGCTGCCTGAAAACCAACATCCAGCACCCACCCCACAGCTTTGGGGCAAGGTGTCCTCTCCTCAGCCCTTTCCATAAGGAACAAGGTGGATCCCCAAGGCCTCTAGGGCCAAGAGATATAACACACATGCAGACTCCCTTAGAAGTTGAGGAGGAGAGCTTGGAAGCAGTTTTTATGGAAAGAAATGACGTTATTTTCTCAAAACTTTACTGAGAGACAAAATTTATATTCCTGTGTCTGCTGCTGTAGCTAGAAGTGGATTGAGATCCTAACCCCAGGCAGCCACTCATTCTCTTTTGTCTCTCATTCAGTTCCACACAAATCCTGGCTACCTTCTTGAAATTCAAGTGTTCTGTGTTTTTACAGAATACAAAGAAAATACCTTCTGAACTCAAAACAGGTCCTACAGATTTGGGCCAAATTCAGAGTGGAGTAATTTGATGTAACTCCAAATGCTGCATGAGTTTGGCCATTACAGTTTGTATGCTTTGCTTCCTCTTGAAAGAATTGATTTTTTTTTAATAAATAAAAAATAGGCAGTTTTTGGTACAAGAGATACAACTTGTCCCTAAGCAGCTGAAACATGCAGTCTGTTAAAGCAGTTGCTCTGGTAGTATTTACCCCCTTGTAAGAGAATTTGAAATGAAAGGTGCTTATGAGACAGGAGCTAGGAATATGTCTTCTGGTGCTCTCTTTTTTTTGTGATGTTCCTCAGGCTGCTCCTGCCTGTGCAATAAATACTCCATCTATTCTGCTTTCAGCTGAGTCTGAACTCTGTGTGAATTTATGCGTCTATGAAGTGAATGAATTAGATGTGAGCCGAGATGAAGGAACGTAAGAGAAATTATTTTCTTTCCCTTATAACTCCCACAGATTAGTTCTAGTGCCATAGCTATTGTTTTTAAATTTAAAAATGGCAGACTACCAGTTGAGTTCACACAATACCTCTGCAATACTTACAGAATGGAATCCAGGCTGGCTCCTGCACAGGTAAAAGGGACGTGGGTGTTTCTTCTTCTTTCATGTACATTGCAGAAAAATGGCTTGGCCTGAGTCCTCTGTGAGAGATACTGCACAACCTCCTTTTTGTGCAATGTGCTCATGATCCAGGCCCCCTTCTCTTCTTTCTCTTCCCATCTACACCCAAACCCTTTTAAATGGCTTGTCTTTGAAGAAAATCAACTTACCCTTTACATTTCCCACATTATCCTTCATTTTCCCAAACTGTTTTCCATGGCTTATCTCCATGTTTTCTTTCATTCTCCATTATATATTCCATGTACCTTTTCTTTAAAGTAGCCTGTGCTCTGCAGTGGTCTAGAGCTCAGTTCTCAGGACTGAGCTAACAACAAACACATTTGTGCACTTGTTTACCGTTTGTGTAATATTGAAGTGGAAATCTGTGTGTTGCCCTACAGCCTGCATAATCCAGCCCATAAATGTAAAAGGAACTAAAATGCTGTGACATGTTTATGAATACAGAAGCAATTAAGTGATGGATGTAAGTTTGTAAATCGTATTAATTACAGAGGATGGATGCAGCACAAAGGAAACATGGTTCAGTGAAGATTTGTCATGTCTGCTGATATTTTTCTGTGACCTCAGGCACAGTTCTTGAAATGTCTGTAAAGGACTCACTGTCTTCCACAGGGCTGAGTGCCAGGGAGAAGAAAAAACAGGGCTGCTCCTCAAGGGAGAAGGAGCTGGGAGACACAGGGCAGCACCACACAGACCTGGGCAGTGCTGTGCTGATAAGAGCTCTATCCAGGTGAAATGGGGTGTCAAATGCAGGTCTGTCCAGCAAACTCCAGCAGGAGAACAGCCTAAGACAAGCTACCTCTGAGGAAGGTTTGGGGGTGTGTTGCAGCCAGAATTGCTGCTAGTAAAGTCCTGTTGTCATTATAGTGCAAGAATTCTATTGTCAGTACATTGCAAGGGTTCCATATTGCTGGAGTTTCACACCTCCTTGGTGTTTCTTGTAGACATCTCCTCTAGGCACTGACTTTTTCTTGTTCTCACAGCAGCCAACTGACTCCCCTCAACCAACCAACCCACAGATCTTTGCTTCTCTGTGCACCAGTCCATGGAAAAATTAGGACATTTCTAGCTCTATTCCAGGCTTCTCATTAGGAAAGAGGTTGTGATGCTCAAGATTTGTCCTAAGAATATCACTCAGAAGCCAAAAGTCGTTACAGTCAAGGAAAGAGCTTTGCCAGCAATATTACAACTGTTCAGTTCTTAACCTGCACACTCTGTTCTTGAATATTCACTATTGAAATGGGGAAAAAATTACATCAATCAAATAAGAGAATTTGCAGGTCTGCTTGCACCCATAAACCCCCATCCAGGCCCTCCAGGCTTTGGGCAGGGTCCAGTGAGCTGCCTCCCATCCCAGTCTTGTTCACCCTTTCAAAGCACAGCTGTAGCGCCTTCTCTATGGAGGAGTCCTGTGCCACCCAAAAACTCCTGAAATCTCTAATTTCAGGATTCAGGATGGGACCTCCATGCAGTTCTACTTCAGCACAGAGGGGCTGGTTGGGAATGATTAAAAAACCCTGAACCCCACAGTCACAGGATCTCCTTACAGGGCAGAGCTGCTCTCTGTGCAGTTACATCTCCTGACTCAAGGAGTTTGCACCAGTTTCTGCCTTCAAACACAATTCCCAGAGCAACCAGATTGTGCCCAGCCTAAGACACCACAGCAGAAAGTTCCCACAGAGACTGAGAGGGTGCCTGGGACCCTACAACACATCAATTACTGGGACAAATGCCAGGATTTGACTTTTCCTAAGGACATTCTGAAATCAAAGGCTGATGAGGGAGGCTTCCCTAGACTTCAAGAGCAACCTCCATGGTCAGAGCAGTCAGTGGGCTCTCCACTGGTACAGGAGTCCTCCTTTTCTGCCTGCACACCATTCAAATATCCAATTTTTTTTTTTTTTAATAATTTCTTACCAATCTCAAACATCTGACTTTCCTCTGGCTCTTTCAGAGGTACTGCCCCTGAAATGAACTGTAGAGCCGTGGGCACAGTAATTCATCATACACTTTTCACCACTGATCATTTGTTGCCTACCCCATTTTTCCCAGGGACTTACTTCAACTCCAAAATTGATGGTGAAATAAATAGACAAATAAATCAGCCAGACAGAAATATCTCCTCTTCCATTACCTGATGCTCTAAGATATGCTGGTTTCCTCCTCACCTCCAAATTTAGTTTTGACTGTGGAGCAGCTCAGATAATATTCAATCTCCATTCCTCTTTCAGGTTATCTGTATATGAAACCAGCATGAAAACAGCAACCTGCTGGCTCTGGAAAACTACAGTGCTATTGGAAAGAGCTTTCTGACTTTCAGGGGTTTTCACCACAACCTTCCAGCACACCAGGGTGCAGATGTACAACTTCATAGCAAAAAACAGCCCTGAACCTTGTCAGCACAACAGCTCTCAGCAGCTTTCTGGCTCACTCTGCTGCCAGGGGATCCAGGGACTAAAGGAGACCTGTAACAGGAGCCTTACAAATGCCATCAGCTGATCCTGACACGCTTTTGGCACTGCCAGAGGGACAGACAATAGTGCCCCACTGTGCTGTCTGGTCTTTTTTCAGTACAGATAAAATCTGAACACAGAGAAAGAACAAAGAACAGCTGAGCAGTGTCCAGTCAGACGTTGATTTACTTTTTATTTTTGACACAGCATTTCTGGTTATAAACAGGGCCTGGCAAACCTAAAAATTATGAGCAAGGACAGAAATTTGAAGCGGTTTGATGAGGCCAAGAAATCTTCTTTACCAGCTCACCCAACAGGGGAGAACAACAAATGAGAAATTACATTAAAACAAAAAAAAAAATTACATTGATTTGTGCTTCAGCCAGCACAAGTCAACACAATTCTGTTCAGGTCAGAGAACTTACCCTGATTTACATTAGATGAGCACCTGGCCCCATATACTTTATGATTCATCACAGCAGATTTAACTTTCATGGGTATGACCTCCTCCCTCTGGGATCACTCTTGTAGAGCTGGTGTCAAATGCAGCCTGTCACAGATGTGTATGTTTGCAGCTATTATTTCAAGCACACACCAAATGAGGCTTGAAATCCCTGTACATACTTAGAATTAAGATGCAGCATCGCTTCATGCCTTGACTGCAAGTAGCTGCATCCCCACTAAAAGTGCTCAGTAAATGTGTGGCAAGGAGCCTGACTGGCAGGGAAAGAGCAGGAGCTGCAGCCCCTCAGGGGCCGTTTCCTGGCTGTGAATGCAGCTTGCTGGAGACCCCAGGCCTTGCTAGAAACAAGCTGTCAGAGGGAAAAGAGCAGATGTGTTTGTGCAGCTGGCTCCTGTCAATCAGTTTTTAGTTTATTCCTGGTGTTCGGAATTGCTCCCGCTGCACAAACTTTCCATCCAAAATAAAAAGCACCGAAACAACCCTGTTTGAAAGTAGCCCTGGGTGGAGACATTTGTAAAAACAACAGTTCTCAACAAAATAATTCAGGGAGCAGTTCACACGGCAAAGATGACTGATTGGAAAGATGACACAAATCTCGAGGATGAGATGTGTACGTGTTATATCATGTAATGGGAAACTTCCTTGGGAATAACCAGAACATATCTGGCCAGTAATAAAACCAGTGATGTAATTTTGCAATCCAGTAGAGGGCAAACTTAGCCTATATATTCTCAAAGTGCTCCTAAGACAGTGCATGGCTGATATTCAGACATGTTTATCTTTCATTTGATAACCTACAAAGATATTTAGCAACCTGCAGCACCAGGATTTATAAGATGAAGCTGCTTCAATCACACCCATAATTCAGGGACTCTTCAGACAAATCAATGTTTATTACAAAATCAACAAACTGATAAGGAACAACATACACTTTGAATATTTTCCATTACCATGCTGTTTTATCCCATTAATTCCAAGATTTGATTAATCAGCACTTACACACCTATTTTCTGGAGTTTGCCCACATACATAACAGATAAATGAAGAATTCACCTCCTTGCACTTAATAACACATATCAGAACACCTGCATCAAGCAGATTTGTTTTGAGTTATCTGCTGTCTAAAAGAGTAACGACTGCTTTAAACCTGGGGTTGTGGGCAACGTGAAGCAACACAAGCATTTTTTGAGAACATTCTCTTGAAGAAGCTCTAGCCCCTAGTACAAAATCCTGTTGCAGTTATTGGCCATGCACTTTGCCCACAGCCTTCCCAGCAATTCCTTACCCTGGCCAGATGAGTTGAATGGTCCATTTTTGTTTCTCAAAGTCTGTTTCACCTGTGTGCCTGTTCCTGTCACAGAAATCATGGCTCACCTCAGCTGGAGGTGCAAGGAGCTCAAGCTCAGCTCCTCAGCTCTATGGGATGAACAGCAAAGCTGGTGCCTGTTCTTGTTGGGAGCCCTCAGAGACTGCCACAACAAACTTAACCTCAGAGCAAAGGTGTGGGGACATCATCACTCACAGGGACTGAGGGAAGGAGGGGTGCTGCTCACACAGGTGAGATTTAGGGGACAAGTGACTTTTCTTGTTAGTGGTGACTTTTTTTTGTGGAAGTGTGATGGTGTTCGCAGGGGTCTTAGGATGAGGGAAGAGACGAGAATGTTGACTCCATGTTTCAGAAGGCTGATTTATTATTTTATCATATATATTATATTGAAACTACACTAAAAGAATAGAAGAAAGGATTGCATCAGAAGGCTAGCTAAGAATAGAAAAGGAATGATAACAAAGGCTTGTGACTGACCGAGACAGTCCAGACATCTGGACTGTGATTTGCCATTAATTAGAAACAACCACATGATACCAATCACAGATCCACCTGTTGCATTCCACAGCAGCAGATAACCATTGTTCACATTTTGTTTCTGAGGCCTCTCAGCTTCTCAGGAGAAAAAAATCCTAAGGAAACAATTTTTCATAAAAGATGTCTGCGACATGGAAGAGCCAAAGCAACCAGTGTGAGTGCCACCCATAGTGAGAGGGACCCTTTCGGGAGGCTCAGGTGAACTTACTCCCCAAAGTCTCACAGCTCAAGACAGTTGAGTTTTACATGTAAAGCTGCCACTGACTTGATGGGTAAACCTTGAGTAAAAGGTTTACTCTGTTACTGCAACAGGGCAAACTGGCAGCCTGTATAAAGTGCTGAGATGAAAAGCACTGGATTCACGCCTGAATTTTGGGAAAAGCCACTATTTCTATGAGGAGTCTCCCTCTTGCAGAAAGCTGAGCAGCCTGGCTCAGACCAGGCACCCATTTATGCTTTTACTTTGAGCTTCAGTGACCATCCCCACACTAAAATTTCAGCACACTATTAAACACCCCCCAGCCTGCTGCCAGGGCGCTCAGTAGGACCCAGATTTATGTTGGCTCTTCAGAAGCCATCAGTGATATCCTCTCTTGGAAGTATCTAATCTTCTCTGAATTATCTAATCTAATCTTCTCCCTCTTTAGGGAGCTAATGAGGGCATGCACACATTTTTTAAAGCTCACAGACAAACATGCACAATAATTTACACTCAAGCAAATCCAGGAATGTCCACCTGAAATCAGCTCATTTCCACAAGAACAACCCCAACACAACCCATTTCAGCTGTGATGCTTTCAGCAAATCCATCTCATGGTCTGCCCAGCTGCTGCTCTTCCTAATCTAAATGAGCCATGTGTCATTAATTAACCTTTCACATCATTGATCTTGTGGGGGACACCAGTCTGTCTGTGTGAATTTGCCATTCCATCCATCAGCACCTTAAACTGACACCACTAAGAGTTACATCCTCTCCCTTCCCCGGAGTTAGCAGCAGCTGCCTTGCCTCATGCCTCCCACAAAACAGATTATTTCCTCTGAAGATGCCTGACAAAGACATCAAAAATCAGAAAGGGAACACAAAGGAAAAAAAAAAAAGACAAAGAAGTGTAATCAGCAGAAATATCTAAATCTTTTTCCATAGGAGAAAAAGGCTGCTGCAGGGTTCAGAATCAGCCCAGTTTTCTGCCCATTCATTTTTAAAGCCTAACTGAAAAGAAATGGCTAATGAGAAGGTTAACCTCCTAGACACAGAAACGGACCAATATCTACACATCTGCTCTCCAGGAAAATGCATATAATGGAATCAAAACTCTTCATCCCAGAAAAAATCCTGCACCAGAGAAGGAGCTACACAATCCCTTCCTCATGGGTGAGTTTTCTGCAGAAGGAAGGAAAAATAAAAAGAAGTAAGGCTTGAGTCTTATTTGAGTGTGTGTAGGTAGATTACAAAAGACGTAGCTCTAGGAAAGAGCAATAAGGCACAGGGAAATGCAGGTCACAGGTGGCATGGAAAAAGGAGAGTACCAAGGCAAGGTCCTGTGCAAGCAGAGCAGCAGAAACCTTCAGCTAAGCACCCTCACACTCTGCTGAGAGCTGTGCCATTCCTGCAGCTTGGGGCTGAACTGGATCAGTTAATAGCAGGGGCAACATTGGGCACCAGCAAAAGTCCTCATGGCCAGAAACTGGACCACATCCAGTACAACCAACAGTACATTTCTCATGAAGAAAAGTTAATTCCTCTTGTAACATGAATTCCTAGAGAGACTAAGGATTAAATGCTGCTAGTGGCTTTATGCAACACCAAAAAGAATAACATTTGTTGTTTCATGCATTCACTAAAGAGAAATTAGATGGGGTTTGCACAACTTAACATAGTTTCTTATGAAGCAAAAATTCACAATTTTTTTTTTTTTAATTTGAGTGTACTTAATCTTTCCTGTGCATCTGACAAACATCTCAACCTTCTTCTGTTTTGCTGTATTAATTCTACGTGCATTAGCAATTTTTGTTGTTGTAAACACTATGGTCAAGGAAGCTGATACTGAGGAATTAGTCTCATTTTACTGTTAGACTGAGTTGGCAAAGATCCCAATTCGGAGCACTTCTCAGTGGGTCACATGGAAGCTCTCCACAAGGATCACCAGACAATTAAATCCCTGCAGAGTTCTCTGTCAACCTCTACCCAGAGATATAAATTTGGCCCAACATTTGTAACCACAGGCACCATGCACAAAAGAACATCCATCTGCCCATTCTCATCTCCTCCGCTCACCTGGTTCATTGCTGAACCACACACCAGTTTCTTCAAGGGATGTCTGTTTTAATTCTGGCACTGGGTGAGGTGAACCAGTCACCAAAGCACAACTTCTCAAGGAGGAAGTGCTAACACTAGAAACTAAACACAACTTGAGAATGGAAGAGGGAATGGAGGGAGTTTCTCCTGCAGGATCTGAGACACACAGCCCAAACATACCATTTTGGCAGTGACTTTTCAAAATTGACTTTTCCAGCATTAAGGGTCTGAGAGTATTTGGCTGTCAAAGTTCTTAACATTTTAATAGATTTATTTCATTTATGTACTTCAGAGACACAAATGACAGGACGATGCTTTCCAAGAAGGCAAGCACTAGATGAATAAGACAGCTATTATAGTGAAGTCTGGCTGTGAATTTAATTCTCCTGTTTGACACAGGCACACTTGCTGAACAGTCTGTGCCAGAAATGCATGTTTAAGCAGGGCACTAAATCAATATTTACCATAATTTTGAAAGACGTCTGAGCACAGCCTGGGAAGGAAGACAACACTTGATGAATAACCATCAGTGAAACACGGGGCTCTAAAACTTTCCAGATAATAAACTGCTCACAGGGCACTGGATGTCAAAGACAGTTAAATCCACATTATAAGCAGCCAGACCTGGGTAATGCTATTTCAGCCTTCTGTGCTGTGTTCTCAACTACAAAACTTGTGTACCACAATAATTCACTTTTTATCATTAAATGAACTGTCTGATAGTCTGTGACTCATCTGGGCTCTGCCAGCCTCTCTTCCCCCAGGCTTTGCACCCTCACTTCCTAGAGACAGCTTTTGAACCACCCTGTCCAAAACCCTCTGCAGCTCTCCACATGGGGAATCATCTCAAGAAAGGCACATCTCTAACTGCCAAAAGAGTTTTTGGTACTCAGTGATATCTGGATGGACCATCTGGTGCCAAAGGTGGTCTGAGCAGAACTGACGTGGATCATTTGGTAAAAAAATATCAAAATATGGAGAAGCTAATTCTCCCCACAGTATATGAAGTACAGAGAAGGGGTTCATTCCAATTTTACTGATGGAAGAAAGGAATTCTTCATTTGAAAAAAATATCACCATTTAATTCCTCACTAATGCAAAACTCTAAAGGGAAATAAAAAGTCCATCAAGTGACAGGAAAGTTTCAAGTCTATAGCATTTTCATTAAATTGGAATTATAAATAAATGCATGATTAAGAGAAATATAAATTTTTTACTATGACAGCCAGAATAAAATTAATCAAAATGGTAAAGTAAAAACAAAATATTTTCTATATTTAAACAAAAGAAACCTGACACAATTAATTTTCATTCACTCTCCATTTAAACTTGTATCAAAATTGAAACCAATTTGTTCCTGAAAAATGTGCCTACTTTGATTTAGCTGTACTTCCTGATGGTTGTTAAATTTGAAATGTTTTTGATCATCTCTAATTGAGAGACTTCTAAAAGTCTAGAAACTGCTCAAAGCAGAGAGTATTTCAGATGAGAAAGAAAGATGTGACTAGATGTCCATAGGTATGTCAAATGGCCATTTGATGACAACCCGGGCCAGGAATATGAAGAAAGAAAGGAATAACACACATTTCCAGAAATGTTTGTGAAATATTTTTTATTCTTTCTCATTAACTCCTTCACATTGAATGACTTCCCACGCCTGAAGCATCAGGTTTTAGGGCTCTGCTTGAGTCTTACTTTACCAGTGAGGCCCACAAATGTCACATTTCTTAGTATAAAGAGATGAGTATGTGGAGAGTTTTGTGACTGAATTAATAAATCTGTGTTAACACCTTTTCTGCATCTCCCAAAAAACCTCAGCTGTGTGCTTCTTTTAGGCTCTGGTTTTTCAAAGGCTTTCATGGTTGCTTAACCTGAAGGAGATGAATGTGTATTTCTAAATGTTACGTTCATTTTTAAAAGATGTATATTTTTGGAAGTGAAATAGATACTGAAATCTCTGCAGAACTGAAGCACCAGAATATAAACTCCCTGAAACAATCTTCATATGTATCTCACACACTGTTGTCAGCATCTTTGGTTCTTGCTCTAAATCAAACACAACGTGAGAGCTACGATAATAAATAATGAAGTTTTCAGGACATGCTTTTGGGAGTGTGTGGAAGCATGAAAGAGAACTGTATCTTTTGTTTGACAACAGATGAAGCCAGACACACACAATCACAGAATGATGAGGTTGGAAGAGACCTCTAAGATCATCAAGTCCAACCTACGCCCTAACACCTCAACTAGACCATAGCACCAAGTGCCATGTCCAATCTTTTGTTAAACACATCCAGAGATGATGATTCTACCACCTCCCTGAGAAGAGCATTCCAGTACTTTATTATTCTTTTCATGAAAAATTTCTTCCTAATATCCAACCTGTACCTTCCCTGATGTAGCTGGAGTCTGTGTCCTCTGGTTCTGTCAGTGCTGCCTGGTGGAAGAGACCAACCCCACCTGTCTACAACCTCCCTTTAGGGCGGTGTAGAGAGCAATAAGGTCATGTCTAAGCCTCCTCTTCTCCAGGCTAAACAGCCCCAGCTCCTTCAAACGTTCCTCCCCAACCTTGGATTCACTCAGGGTTCCAAAGTGACCTCCATGCCCTGTTGCTGGCATGCCACATGTCCCAAGGCACGTGGCACGTCCCTTTCACAGCTCCCCAGGCCTTCTGAGCAAGGGCAGTGCTCTGGCCACCAACCTCTGCACAGGGACAGGGAGAAACCTCAGGTGCAGTGCAGACATGTGGAACAGCTCCTTCCCTGGCACACAACTGCATCTGGAGTAGGGGCAGAAAGGGGAAACATCCTTTCAAATTCTGCTGAAGCAATGTGGCCACGTCAACGCAAAAGTTCCCCTACTTCTTGTGGGATTCACATTCTCTGAACCTGAGAGAAGCAGAGAAAAGAATGATCAAAACAATTCTTATCTCATTTTCTGTGCCTGTGTTGGGCCAAAGTGGAATGCATTGTGGAAGGTTGTTTACCTTAAGGGAGTTGGTGATTGGATCCTGGTATGAGAGTTTTGATTCATTGGCCAATTGAATCCATGTGTGTGAGTCAGGACTGTCGGCTGACAGTCACGAGATTTGGTGAGTGAGTGCTTGGCAGATTCAGTTTAGATGTAAGGTTATACAGTTTAATATAGTGTAGAATAATATAGTATAATAAAGTAATTAATTAGCCTTCTGATAAGATGGAGTCCTTCTCATCACTCCTCTGGACATTGGACAAAATATCACAAATAACTTTTCCCTCTGAATTTACCTCAGACCCTAAAAAGAAAACAGTGGCCTAAAACTCTGCTTGGGAGGTGAAAATATCAACTATAAGTGTCAAATAACTCTATACTTTTAGATATGGATAGTGGAGGAAAGCAACCCATACACTTTCTAGAGCATGAAATGGGTTTTCTTTTGCTTTTGAAATAAGCTCAGAATTATATAAATGCTACCAAAAATAGGGAATGCTGCTACTTCTTCTACTGGAGGTAAAATTTCCTATTTTTAATGCAGATTATTTCTTCTCTATTGGATCTTGAATAAAGGTGACTGCTGTTATTTTCGATCATTTGTATTTGTCACCATACAAACAGAGGTGAAAAAAATCCAAGTAAGATCAGGTTCTGAGGAGAATGATGATGACACCAACACTGAGCCTGTGCTAGGAAAAAAGAGAAGCTTGTCTTGTTCAGCCTAGTGAAACAGAAGCCCAGAGGGGATGTGAATGTTGTCTATAAATACATCAAGGAATACAATAAGAGAGGAAGCAGAGCTATTTAAGCTAAAGGACAACATTGGCACAAGAACAAATGGATATAAGCTGGCCATGAATAAATTGAGGCTGAAAATTAGAAGAATGTTTCAAAGCAACAGAGAAGTGAGGCTCTTGAACAATTTCCCCGTGGGAGTAGTGGTGGTAAATGACCCAATTTGTTCTAAGATGGATCAGCTAATTAGTTTATGAAAGGGTTTATCTGACAGAGGCTGACTATGGCAAGGGGCTGGCCTCAGCCCCAGATGCCCTTTACAGCCCCACATTTCTAAGTAATTTAAGGTATTAATCCACTTCCTTATTGAATGGCATCTCATAATGGGTTCTAAATCCTAATTTATTGTTTTTCCTGAGTGATTCCATTATGCAACAACACTGACATGCCCATTACCTCCCAAACACCAAAAAAATGACCCTGCTTGCAGGAGTTCTGGTTTAGTCTTTTTTTTTTCTCAGACATGCACCAGATTGAGCACAAGCAAAATGGTGTTCAGATGTTTAGGGTGCAAGGGTGGGGGTGGTAGACAAAGGTAAGCCAAGGCAAGAGCAGCATCCTTGTAAAAAAGATTTTGAGGGAAACAAACCATGACCTACAACTCTTAATCTTAACATTTCCATCTTACTTCATCCTTTATACACCAAGCATTGAGTGTTTCAATCAGATTTAAACAAAGTTGTGAACTAAGGTTCACTCATAAAATTCTGAGTGATGGAGATGGAGATAAGTGGCCCTCTAGAGGACAGGGGCAGTTCTTGATTACTCATTTCTGGCTGTTCATCATTTCCAGCTACCTGAAAAGTCAGGTTTCCTCCTGCCTCTCACTTGGTGACATTTTTGCCTTGGTACCCTGTCAAACCCCCTGGCTGTACCAGCCCTTGCCTTGGTAAGTGCTGGTGTCTTTGTGAAGGTGTGCAGAGAAGAATACAGCTACATCTATTCCATGAACTTCTCATCCTACACAATAATAGAGTTTCTTTTAATTATTTGGGGGGTTTTGTTTGTGTTTTGGTGTTTAGTATTTGGGTTTATTTATTTTTATTTTTATTTTAAGGAATGGAAATCATTCAAGTAAACTTTGTTTACTTGAATGATTACTTCACCAAAACATGGTTCTGGTCAACTAAAATTTCTCATTTCCCAAACCACTTTCCAAAGGAAAAAAAATTATGATGCAGGTAGGTTTGTTGAGAAACCTTGAAGAGGAGGATAATGCTCTATTATGTGATCTTTGCCCAGCACATTCCTTCTCCCAGGGTTGCAGCCTCTCACTGTTTTCAGGGTTTGAAGGCTGGAGGTTGGGGGTTTTTTTTGGAGGGGTTGTTTTTTTTTGTTTTGTTTTTGTTGTTGTTGTGTTAGTTTTCTGGGTTTTTTGGGTTTATTTTAAGTTGGCTTTCATTTTATTAGGCATTTCTTAGTTTGGCTTTTTTTTTTTTTTAAGTAATTCCCTTTCAGAGATAATTGAAAATTCATCTTTTTGAGTTAAGGTACTACCAAAAAAAATTAACAGATGTGGTGTTTAAGGGCAGAAGAAAATTGCACTTCATAAACAGTGTTATTCTGGGGCAAGGATAGTCTATTGTCTAAATGTCATCCTGGTGCTTGGGGTGTCGCAAAGTGAATTGTACAATTGAACACTGGCTGCAATGTTGTGCTTTCAGTTTGAAGTTTTTACATAATGGGGTTTTTTGGGATTGTGGCGTTTTTATTCATGTGAACCGCTCAAGAGTGAACTTCAATATTTCCAGTTAAATTGTGAAAGAGGTGGAATAGGTATATCCTTAAAGGACACATTAAAGGATATATATAACATTTCTTGCAGCCAATTGCCTACACATAATGTCCAACTAACCAAGCAGGTGACCCCCAGTTTTTAAAACACCACTGAACATCCTGCACAGATCATTTGGGGTACGACCCCATCGTGATCTCAGCCCAGGACTCTTCGTGCCTACTGAGCTACAAGTAGGAGGCCAGCCTAGGGACAAAGACTGAAATACAGGACATCAAAATTCATTCCCATTTCCTTCTGCACCTCCTCAGGCTTTACAATCAGTGGCAATCCTGCCAGCCTTTCCTGGGGCGCTCAATTTCCCAGCATCCAGATTGTGCATGAACCACAACTTTGTCGTCTGCACCAACCCATTGTGATACACAAAGACCATGGCTCAGAGCAGCTTGTTTTGCTACCACTTTGCACAGTTATGTCTATGTAAAGAGACAAAACAACCCACTGAGCATCTTCTGTCCAGAGGCCAAGCACGGAACTCCAGCCATCCAGCTGCAGTCCCTTGCTCCTCCAAAGCAGGGAGCATATGCTGGCAGCCCACTGGGAATGTTCTTCAGCCTCTGCTGTGGCTGGAGCTGTGCCCAAACCCTTCTGAGGGCACCAACAGAGGAAAACTGTGCCAGCAGCTCTGAAAACAGACTGGCACCATGGACAGCTACAGGCAGCTGGCAGGGGCTGCCCTGGCCCTGGGCAGTTCACTGCATGGACACGCTCAGTACATCAGGCATTTCAGAGGGAAGTGAGACTTGTGTAGTCATACAGGAGCTTGCTTTTGTGCCAGAGCAAAGGAGACTAGCAATGATATCATAGCAATTTAATTTTTTTTTTCAGAAAATCCCTCAGAAAAAATCTGTGTTTGATCCAAAGCCCTCTAACAGCAACAGAAAGACATTCACAAGAGCTTCAGTGGCTTCTACTAGGCTGGAATAGAAAGTAACACCACAGATTAGTAACTAGGTAAAAGGAAAACATAAAGAATACAAAGTATTTTTCAACATATTGAGGATAGAAAGAGGTTTTTACCAAGATTTCGGTTTATTGATTTTGGGAGCAATACTTTGAAGCAAGAGAAATAGCTGTAGTCAGGCTAGGAAGCACTGAAAAAATGTATTTATACATTAACAAGGCAAACAATAGGCTGATTAGATCAAATCTAGTGGTTTTTTACATGACCAATATGTAGGGATGCCAAGTTTGACATAATTATGAAACTTTGCCTATTTTGATTTGACTGCCAAGCTACTGCAACAAGTAAAGATAAGCACATATAAAAAGCATTAGCCATAAAGGGCAGATCATCAATTACTGTAAATTGGTCCTAAAGCCAGTAGACCTAAATTAATTTAGGTTACTTTGGCTACAGCATTGTGACAGCAGCCCTGCCAAAAAATCTGAAAGTAATCATGGATGATTTTGAATTCCTGTAGCATGAAAGGGCACTCATAAAATAGGATTGCTCCACAGGGACAAGAGTTACCAATAGACTATCTATGAAAAACAGACCAATATTTTTATATTTAACCTTCTGAAAAATTAGTGAGGTAGCACTGTGTGTGAAAGGTTCTGCAAATAGATGAAGTTCCTGAATCTTCATGGATATGGACTATATGCTATTGGAATATAAAAATCCTGATATTTTTCCTCAGTGCAAGGTAAAGACAAGTTAAACTGAGGGCACAGTTTTGAGGTGGATAAGTGAACTAAAAAGACCAAATTTTCTGAACAGAGCAGCCAACCCTTCAAGTGTATGCATATAAATTGATCAAACAGTAAAAAAAAAGTCTAAGGAACAAATACTTCATTCTGTAGGTGCATGCATTCTGAAGCAGCTATGTTTAGCTAATGCAAAGCACAAGCTCTTTTTCCAGGTACTTTCCAGTAACACAGTGACTGGTGCATGAAATGAGTGAAGCTGAGTTTTACAGGAGCCAACACCTGATTTACAAGTTCAACAATACTGGGAGATGAAGACAATAAAAATGGAGATGGAAATTTAGATAAGAGCAGGCAAAAACATCAGAAACCAATTATAGAAGTTTTAAGGTCAAACCAAAGAAATTAAAAGTTCTTTTTGATCCAAGTGCTGATTCAGCCTTTGATGTTTTGTTTTGGTGGCTGACAGTCAGATATTTCCCTGATATTCTGCTTATTCACTGAAAACAACTTCACACAATCCTTTTTTTCTTTTTTTTTTTTTTTTTTTTTTTTTTTCTGGAACATCATCTGAAGGCAATGTCCTGAAATAGAATTCAAAGGAAGAGCTTTCTGCTAACAGTACTGAATTTCCCTTTTTTGGCAAAAAACCTATGTGAAATAATCTTTTGTTTTCATTAGGACTATGCTGCAGTTTCTTCCCCTATTCTGCACCTGCTTCTGGACACTGAAACAGCAACTAGGCCCAGATTCCTGCAGCTAATTTAGTCTTTTTGCCTGGCTGCTTCCACCTTTTCATCCCTTGCTAAATCAGGATCCCCCTTTGGCCAGCTTGGCTGCAAGGCAGGCAGCATTTACATCTCTGCAATGTGGGGTGTCACTGCCACAGTGCAAACTCCTGTTCCAAGAAAGGTCCTCCACCACCAGCACAGCAGCACAGAGGAATCCAAAGCAACAACAAACAAATCAGAAGGTGTGAGAAAAGTTTTAGTGTCAAATGGCAAGATTCACTAAGTTAGAATCATAAAATTGTTTAGGTTGTAAGAGATCTTTATGATCATCAAGTCAAACTTAACCCAGCACTGCCAAGCCCACCCCCAAACCAGGTTCTCAGTGCCACATCTCTACAGCTCTTAAATTTCTCCAGGGTTGGTGCCTCAACCACTCAATCACCACAGGTGCAACATCCCTATCTCCCTCAGCCTTCTTCCAAAGGTGATAAACTCCTTTTTCTTTCCCTGAGTGCCTGCCAAAGCCTCGTGTTCAGCCAGGCTGTGTTCCCTGCTGGCTTGTCCTACAGCTCATGGGAATTTCCTTCTTGAGGAACGTCCAGCCTTCCTGGACCCCTTTGCCCTTCAGTCTCCCAAAGGACTCTCAGCTAGGCTTGGACTGTTTCCTCTCTGCTGTACTGCATTTCCAGCTGACATGTGGTAAGCTGATATCCCCCAAAAGAACAAGAGCCAGCAATTGCAAGACTTATCCCAGGTGCCTATAGAATATTTCATCTGCCTCCTCATCCTGGTTCATAACAGGCTCCCACCATAATCCTGCTCTTTTCCCTGGTTGTTACCACCAAACACTGAACCTGATTGTCACCAACATTGTGCTCTAGAAAAGTTTCTCAAGTTCTGCCAGCGTCCTTGCAAATAAAATCCTGGCTGCAATAAAATCCACAGAAAACAGCACAAACTACAGCCTGCAATAAATTCCACAAGTGTAACATTGTGTAACATGATTAAGATTAAATATGAACATCAATGTTACCATTTCTCTCATTACCTCTGACACCCCAACCTCACTCAGGCATCAGTGTTTGATATTTTCAATGGAGAGAAATATGCATTTCCAGCAGTTTTCATCTAAATATCTCAGCTAGTGAAAAGCAGTCCATGGGAGGTGTCTCATTCTTCCTGAATATTGTCCCTTCAGTGAGTAGTTCACCCACAGAAATTAACTCTCACAGCTCTTAGTTAGGAGAAATTAATTGCACTCCAAGCAAGCAAAGAAACTGGGGAAAGAAGAAGCTTGTTGTGTTTCATATATTAACAGTGGGCACTTCCACTAGCCTCACGAAAAGCCAATCTTTTTTTTTGAGCTCCTCTAGTTCCACTAAGATATTTTAGCATTTCTTAGTTTCACACAGTGTTGGAGCATGACTTAAAGTATTGGCATTAATAGCAAAATTCTTAATGGACTCTGTGGCCTCTTACCCACTTTTCTTTTTGCTGACAAAATGTCTTTTTGATACAGGAATTCTCTCCTTTTTTTAATGGCATAGATTTTCTTTTCTTTTTTTTTTTTTTTTTTTTTTTTTTGAAGTTATGGGGTGGTTTTCTGGGAGAGCTGTTTGCAAAAACTGCCAAGATTTCAGAATGTAGGAGACGGCCTCATTTTGTCCTCCTTGAATTAGTCAGGGTCCCGCAGACTGTACGTACAATACTGCAAAAGTAATACCAAAGGATAATTTCCCCTATAATGTCAAACTTTTCAGTGATGAAGGCTACCAAAAGAGCAAGATTAATTACCTTAATTGCCTTTACACAAATCCTCTGTGTTCTTTTCCTCCTGTGCATACTGATGCATTGCTGCCATCATAAACAGATTTAAAAGGCAAGGGCTGCCATACTTTGAGTGGAAATTACTTTTTTCCCCCACAGTATTTACCTGCAGCTGTTGCCACATCAATCTTTCTTCAAAGTTTCAGTGCTGCCTCCTGTGCATTTTTTTTCAGGCTGATGCAGTTTTGTGACACCCACTATTTACTCTGTCTCTAGCAATCCTGTGCATCTCATTCACGTGTATTCACATTCAGTTCTTTCACTCTTAATAGGAATGAATTTTCCTTCAGCTGTCATTTTAATGCATAAACTGTCACGTCACACAGCTTACTCATACCTATAATGCCAGTGATTTCTGCCTTCCCCTGTATTTTTCCCTTTTTTTCTTTCTTCCTCTACAAAGCACCCTGTTTCAAAGAAATAAAGGAATTAGTAGAACCACTGGGCTTCTTTGGAGACAGGGGCAAAAGATGCCCAGTTCCACAGGAAAACATGCTGATTCCCACTGATTTTAACCATGTTCAGTGCATTAAATATAACCCCATGCCAGTATTTTACAGATCTGCTGTGCACAATAGACAGTAATGGCGCTGTGGAAGCTCTTAGGGCCTTTTATGAGAACTCTCAATATGAGAGAGTCTTTTATTCTTTTTGACAAGTGGATCTTTTAAACTGCTCTAGTAAAGGAAAGAATGGAATAAGGCAAAGCTAAAATTTTCGCTTTTGCTCAGCATGTCCAGATCAATGCTAATTAAGACAAACTATAAAAGAGACTTCTAGGGATTTTGAGTCTAAATGTAATTATGTGTAATATAACTATTAAAAACAGATCAGAGAGCTTGATGTTGAGTTTTAATGAATCCCTTTTTTTCTCAGACTGAGACACCTGGAGTCATACGCAGACCTATCTGAAAAGCATTCACAACAACCCAAATTTAGACCAAACTCATCTGATTTTGGGTCTTGTTATGACAGCAAATCAATTAGAGAGTTGCATAATCCTTTTGCTGCTCTATATAGGCAGTTGGTGCAATGAACAGAGCACAGAGGTGATGTGATTTCAGTAATCCATGCAGCTGAGGAGGCTTACAGCTCCATTCTGTACTAGAGGAATTTTTTTTTTTTTTTTTGGTCTGGGCATAAAAGTATAATTCTTTTCAAGGTCAGATAAAGTATTTTGCTATAGTAGAAGTGGAAAGTACTGAAAGAATTTAGTATACAACCAAACCATCGAGCCTGCACTGTTTCTGGAAAAGATGGCGCATAGCTCCCCAGAGGTGGGAAAGTGTGTATTTTTTACTTTTCTTTGGTGTGTGTCAGAGATTGCTGTGTGTCATTCAGAGTTGGTGAAATGTTTAGGAAGGGAAATTCAAACTTGCAGGCTGTTGAAGTGTGCCATGAGCAGAACACTACATTCTATCAAAGAGCCTTCTGCAGATCTTACCTGCCCACCTCTCTGTTTGTGGAGAGAGGATATACAATGAACTTCTCCAGATGCAGCACAAACACCCAACCTTCAAAAATAAGTGCAAGCTAAGAACAGCTCTTCAGAATTTAATTTTTATCTGAATCAGACTGTCTTAGAGAAAAGGCAGAGTGCACCTATGAAACAGAAGGGGGTGTTTTGCAGAGATCAGGGTGACAAAGGTGGTTTCTCCTATGGCAAATGGAAAGGAAGACCGGTAATTAATCAGTAGTGAAACATAAAAGAGTCCTCAGGGAGAAGAGCAAGTTCCTTCCAGATTAAACTTGCACCAAGCTGGTATTTGGGTTCAGCTCAGTCTCCAGCTGCAGGGACAGAGCTTAGAGGTGACACCAGCACTGTCGCTGGGGCAGGGCAGCATCCCCATGGGACAAATGAGTTGAGTTTTGCAGGAGGAGAGTGAGACCGCGGCACTGTGGAAATCCAGAGAGGGCTGGGGTACCCAGAGCAAAGCATTGATCATCACAAACGCTTTCCTGGAGTGCTGCCACCATCCTTTGGCAGGATGCAGAACAGCACCAGCAGCTCTGCTGAGCAGAAGGAGCCCGTTCCTTTCCAGAGAGGTAACAGGGCACCTTCCACCACTGCTCCTTCCAGGGTCCCTCCCAGATGGAGGTCACACTGGCAAATCTATGAAGCCACTGTGGCCAAATCCAAATTTTTATAAATATATGCTTGAACCTCTGCATTTTCAGTCACAACTCAAACACTGCAACTGTAATGAAACCATCAAAATTATGAAGATGAAAATGAAAAGGTTATGCTACCATGGTGGTTTAAAACTTTCAGGACTTTTATCTGCCTGTGACAGTTTCACCTGAAGGCTATGGCAGATACACACAGAGGGTGGGATTTTCAAATGTACCATTGATGTGACCTGGCTTTTGCCAAAGGCAAACTCATTTAAGTTAACTAATAATCACTGCCCTGCAAATATGTCATCTTGAGTTATCATCCTTCCACTTTACCAAGAAACAGCATGAGTTAAAAAGCCCTGGGGGATCCTGGGCCCTCAGACACATGAAATTTCCCTGGAGATTAATACAACTAAATGCTTTACAAATCTGTATTTTTTTTTTTCCAGCTGATAGAAGAAAAAGGACAGCAAAAATGGCTGGGTGGGTGAAAGATGGAACAGAACCTTTTCACCTGTACACCTGATGTTCCTCTTCATCCTGGCTTTTAATCTCTCTAATCTGGGCTATGAATTTCAGGGTCAGTAGTTAGTAGGAAACAACAAAGATAGTGGGATAAATATTCCTTCAGGAGTTCACTGGTACTGAAGCAATGCTCTTACTCTGCAGTGATGCTGAAACTGTGAGGGCTGAATGAATCCAGCATCAGTCAGCAGGAAGAAGTCAAGCATGAGCTCCTACAATACACAGAAATGCCATGGAAAAGGTATCTCTCCAGGGAAATGATCCACAAATTAAAGCTGGGGGTTCTGCAGCAGCATTCACTCTGTCAGCTTCTTGCTCTGCCTTTTAAAGGCTGTGCTACTGCTGTTTACTTCAAATTCACAGCATCTGATCTTCCTATAACACAGTTTCATAGTTTACTCTGTTCAGAAACACAGGAAACATTTCCAAATAAATTCCAATGTTTCTGAGATTCCTGCTGTAAGTTTTTGAGCATCAAGGCTGGAGTGGAATTGGTAGAATCTTTCCCATACCCATCTCTCAGAAATATCTTCTCTGTTAGTACATTTTATATTAGCAGTAATAATCATTAGGTCAGAAAAAGCTCAAAGCTTTTATACAGGTTTCTTTTTCCTTTCTTTTTATATAAATCAAAGAATTATCCTCATAATCATCTTGCTTGAAACAAGATGATGAGAGAAAATGTCCTGGGGCACTATCTAAGGTGTCAAGGTCACAGGAGAAAATACATTCCCATGAACAATAAAGGTAATGGTTGTTCTTTTGAATTTAGTGTGACATAAGTTCAATTTTAATTGAAATTCAGCAAAATTACTGCAAAACTTCTCTTATTCCTGATAGTGTAAATTCAGATGAGAAGTATGAAAGGGAAATGTTTCATTCCAAAGGCAGGGGATCAGTCTGCACAGACCTTTCACAGCCCTCATGTCATATGCATATGGGGTGCTACAGTTCAGAAACTATTTGTTTTCTCATTCAGCACAGACATTTTTCAGTGCTTTTCTACTAGAGTTTTAACATTACATTTTACCTGTTGAATTCCTTATTTTCTTGCATCATGGATCAGAATCCACCCAAAAATTTTGCAAAAGTGAGTACAGTCTGAAACGTGCAGAATAAGAGAACATATTCCAAAGTCCTGTATTAAATTTACCAAGGATTTTTTTAGTGTTTTTCAAAAAAAAGGGCAAGGGACGTACCCTACCAATGGCATTCTAAAGGGATAAATCCTACTCCATGAGAGACTCCTAGAAGAAAAAAAAAATTTTGAAGTCTTCCATGTGAGGGATGCAGGTTCCTGGATTGTAAACTGTGTTAAACTCTCAGTTATACCCATATGCTTAATTCTCCACTGCTTTTCAAATTAAAAAAGCATTTTCAAGAGGACTTGATCTCCTATCTACTTGCAACATTTCTTTTTTTTTTTTTTTTTTTTTTTTGTTTGCTTGTTTTAAGAACTACAGAAACTTTTAAGTTTGAGAAGACCTTGCAGATGATTGAGTTCAACTGAGCACTGCCATGTCCGCCACTAAACCGCATCCCTCAATTCCTCATCCACACATCTCTGAAATGCCACCAGGGATGGTGACTCCACCTCCTCCCTGAGGAGCCTGGTCCAATGTTGGACAGCCCTTTCAGGGAAGTTTTTCCAGCTCTACAATCTAAACCTATCTAGTACAACTTGAGGTCATTTCTCCTTGCCCTGTTCCCTAAGACAAGAGACTGACCCATGCCTGGCTACACTCTCAGGCTGTCATAAAGACTGATAAGGTCCCCCCTGAGTCTCCTTTTCTCCAGATTAAACACCCACATCGCCAGCCACTCCCCATCAGACCCTTCACCAGCTTTGTTGCCCTTCTCTGGACACACTTTGTCAAAATGGAGCCCTAAAGTTTGAGTCTATGGGAATTAACTATGGCGCAGAAATGGGAGAAATCCCTTTGGAGCAATTCATGTGAGGAAACTGCTCCCACATCAGCCCCCAGCCAAGCTGCATCTCAACAGCCACTGTCTCCTCCCTGTGGCTGTCCCCACCTGTCTCCACACTGGCCATGGACTGAGTGATAGCTGTGCTCTAGAAATAGTAACTGAAATAAATAAATGAAATTAGAATCAGTCCCCTACAGATGGCTCTGTCACTATAAAAGCCACCTGCTCTTGAATTAACACTTGTTTATATATAAATTTAGAACACCACAATAAATTAGCACCCACTCAACAGAAATGAGCTCTTCTGAATGTTGCTTCTCTTCCCAGTGGAAAATGGGAGGGGAAAATGCTTTTTTCCCTTGAAAGCGTTCAGAGCAGAAATGCAATAGCAGCACAAAGAGTGGAAGTGTTGTGGATGGAGTAAACACTTTCCATGTGCCAGCATTTACTCTGCACAGAAAACTTGGTTGGTAATTTTGCAAATCCCAACTTGGAGTAGGCACAGAGTACTGGTATCCATGCCTCAAATCTAAAAAATGTTCAGTTGGGTATTAAATCAATAAAGTGGTCAAGCTTAAAGTTCATGCAAAAAAAATGAAGAAAATAATAGGTCTAGAGAAAGGGAAAAAAGTAATAATAATTTAAAAAATTATAAAAATGAGAAATTTTAGTACAGAGATCAGGAAAATGGTTTGGAGCTGTTTAAGAGATTAAGGACTTTCACTGTGAGTAAAAGAATCCCAAATCAGTTAGTTCAATGTGCAGCTGAAATGAAGGCAGCAAACAAAAGATGTGGTTGCTAGGAGGATATAACATAAATCAAATGCACTACTGTAATTGCTATACACTGTAAGAAAGTGATAAGACCTCTCTGGGTATATTATACCTAGTCTTTGTTATCATCCCAAGGAAAGCTCCCATGCCAGTTCAAAGAATGCAGTGCAGAGCAAAACAAAGTGAGCAGCCAGCCTGCAAAATTTAAATTATTAACTACAGATAGAGTTTGGAAGGGAAAATGACAAACAGCAAAAGACAGACTCTGACAGATGTGAGTCTGAAAATTGAGTATTATTGACCAAAAAAAATTCTGCTTGTGTCTGTCAGCCCCAAAGTTTGGAATTAAATTCCTGTCCCTTCCCGAAATCAATGAACTGCACAAACACCTCCTAACCACCCCTGTATCCACCACTTCCCTGAGGGTAGAACAGAAACCCTTTCAAAGTCCTGAACATGTTCTGGTCAAAAGTAACCTACCTTTGTAGCTAGTCCCAGCCCATCAGCAAAGATCCCAAGTGAGATCTCATCTTACACAGATTCAGAAGTAACTGTTGGCCCTTGGTCCTTCCAGCAGAATGAAAGGTATTCCTGAAATACCTTGGACAAAGAATTTCATGGCACAGTTTCCAGTTGCAGAAAGGTGAAAGGACTTTCCTGCCTTGCAGGAGTAAGATGACAAAGAATGCATTAAACAGCAATGGAATAACTTCAATAAAATATTACTTCTCTAGATATATTGGCAGATTCTCTCTCTCCTGCACCCCAGACATACTCTGACAGGTTTTAGAAATATTGGATGCAAAATATGGAAGGAATGCTTCATACAAAAGTCATGGGACACAGCTCTTAGTTTTCTCATGTGTACAAAAAGATAAAGAATTATCCAGAATCATCCCACCTGAATTTTGCCTCTTGACTCAGGGCATGAAGCTGAGAATGCAGGTACCTCTAACTACAGTCTGTGTCCCAGAATGGTCTGCCTTGAGCAGCTCAGATATGGCCCTTCCTGAAGAGATCAAACTGCAACCCTGCAGACAAGGCAGAGCTCCTGTCCAACACTGCAACCACTCCACTCCTCCTCAGTGCCTGTTTCCAGCTGGCCAGACTCTGCCCTGGGCTCTCAATTCTCACCAACTTCCTTTTCCACCACACTTCAGGTGACTCCAAAGACCATGGGTTCTGTGCCTTCATTTGTAACATTGCCCACCTATTTATTGATCCATCAACCTCATGTTCAAGTTTGTTAAATATACAGCTATCCACTTAAACTGCAGCAATGCAGTCATAAACCACAAGCTATAAATCTAAAAAATGCATTAGCTTGTTTCTTATTGTATCAGAAAGTGAAACTGCAGTGAAGTCACCAGTCCATCTTCCATTAGGAATGACAAGAGTGTTCTGCAACACTTTTCAGCACAAGAAAAACAATGGCCAAACACTGACACTGGTCAGGCCAAGGCCGGAAGCTCTGAGACAGAGGATTGTGAAGAATGTTTAATATTTTGGTGGGAAGAATTGCTTTTGGGCAAGTTCATCAAACTCCACCACCTATAAAGGGAGCCTGGAGGGGACCAGACTTCTCACTTAACTTTGTCAGCAAGGTTGGATGAACCCAAGCACACAAGTCCCTGTAGCAAAGAGAACCAGGGTTCTGCATCAAGAGTAAAATGCTGCTGCTGTTACGAAGCTGCCTGTTGGAAGTGGAGAGGATTCTATCACATGGATATGATTGAAAGGCTTACTGCCAAAAATCAGGCAAATGCTAAAAAAGATTCAAGAAATAGGGCAGGAAAAGAACTCAGGACCTGATAAAGTGCTAGCCAAACACCAACCAGGCTCCAGGAAAAACAAAAAGACTTTAAAATTCTGGATAAAGTCCCTTGTAGATGGGGAAAAAAGACCACGAAATAAAATAAAAACTCATAAGCAATTCTACCTAGGATATTCTTTATCAAAATGTCAGAGAGTTCACATTTCTCTTTGCATTTAAAAATAAATAAGGAGTAAACATCTGTGTGTGTGTAAAGTATGATTATTATAAAAGTAATACAATATTTTCATCAAGAATGGGCTCACATCATGTAATGTGCTGTATAAGAAACAGAAAGAGCCTGTGCACCAGAAATCCCAAATTTCAGAGAGGAGACAGCACACAGACATGGACAGACAGACGGGAGAGGAACAGAGAAAGGAATGAAGGATGATAAGGAGGAAAAATAAAAATAATTTGAAGGATGGTAAGGGATGATAGTGAAATAGTTTCATAAATGTGTACATGGGGCTCCTCTCATGCAAAGGAAGAAAGTGAGTCCTTGTTTGAAGATGTATGTGGGTAAATGGCTCCCACATGCTTAATCACATCTTGTGATGATGGCTCAAACTGCTCATTAGCTGTTTTTATTGCTGTTTTTCTTTTAATTCCAGCACACACAATAATACTGAAAGGCACTGAAGGATGCTAAGTCTGGATCTAGATACACGTCTGCCCAACTTCTTCTACTGAAAATGCTTTCATTCCACTGCCACTTGTGCTGTCACTGGATGGGTGTTAGCTCAGCCTCCTTTGGGTCACCCAAATCCTCACACATCTGGGATCATTTCCCCAAGGAGTCCTGCCCCTCACAGCAACTCATGAAACATTACTAATTACCTGCTCACCCCAAAATGAGCAAAACCTGCTAAAAACTACACACTTCTCTTTAATTTTCTGGTCTTGAGGGCATGAGTGACAGGCTGTGTTCCAAAAGGCTGTGTGCCATGGCACAGCCAATGCTCACAGCATTGCTGCTCCTCACCCCAAAAGGAACCAACATTTCCTTGCAGAAAGGATGCCCACAAGTTCAAAGAAAGAAGCAGACCCCTGATGCTCCACCACAATGTTGTTACCTCAGGAAGGCAGCATTGTTTAGATGGCAGTTTCTTTGCTAGAAATTTCTCTGCTGGGCTGTTTTCCATCTTTAGCAGGATGCCATAACTTCTTTATTTGTTAGTTACTCATAGCCCTTAAAATAACATTATATTGCTGTCTGAAAGAACAAAGAGAAACTGAAAGAGGGGGAAATATTGGTTCCCTGGGAAATGAAACTACTGAAGTCTTGTCTTCTGTGGCTCATGGAGAGATTCTCTGATGTCTAACAAGATATCAGCTCCTGCTGATGCTTCTTCCTTGGCTGGAGCATTCCCTTGTCTCCTTTGTACAGTGCCTCCAGTGTCTCAGTGAGTAAATCCATACTGCAGGCTTTAATATGGTGGAGACACAAAAAGAATCTCTCTCCTTTATGAAGCCATTGATTTTCATGAAGTGTGTCAGACCTTTCATCACATCTGGCTGATACTGGTTGGTGGAGTCAAAAAAGCTGCTGGAGAGAAGCAAAGGCAATTGTGCACTCACACACACATTGTGGTCACATAACACCTCATTTTCCCAGAAAACCAGACTGGAGCTCTTCCTCTCTGTACAGGCCATTGAGAAACCACTTCCAACAGAATGGAATTGTTCACACTGTACCACAGAGGAGTTCTCAGCACGTACTCTCTGCTAACTCTGCTCAGTCGATGCAGAATCCACCAGCTCCAGGCTCTGAATTAACATGCAGACCAGCAATACAAAAACCCAGTCTTTTCTGCAGTTTCTATTCATCAGTTCAAGCAGGGATGAATGTACTTTATTTTTCTCCCCAGATGGTTGGAAGCTGCAAAGTAATTTAGCAGCCTATGTTCTTCTGAAGAAATTATCATGCTTTCTCTTTCCTGGGTGACTTCTGCATCCCCTGCTGACTGGCTTAATGGTACTGAGAGTTATGGAATGATATTGTTTTCATTATGTGCCTTTTTAAATTGCATTTTGACACACAGTCTATCCATTCACGGGTCTTTAAAGAAGAAGCTTTGCCCAAGTGCCTGCAACATCTAAGTAACAGAATGGTTACCTTGAAAAGACACTGAGAATAAGCCAAGGTGCCTTTGGGACAAGAGTGCTCATTTTCAGTCCTTTCATTTTGCCATTCTCTAAAGAGGCCATGAAACTACTTACTGACTTGTGAGAGTCAGTAAAACACTTCAGAAGAAGTTTTCCTCTGGATTTTAGTCCTAGCTTGGAGCTGTACAGAGAAATCAGGAAACTGTGTGATTTTAAGAAAGGTCTGACAGTTCTCTTTACTAGGGCCTCTCAAATGCTGGCGTTTCCTGCCCCTTGTGCAGCCAGCAGCACTGGGCATGGCTGTGAGATTGGTCCCCTGAGACGTAAAAGGGGAAAGGGCCATATGTCTCTGTTAATAAACTAACTAGAGTCAAGGTCCATTTTTCGGCTCTGGCCCTGAGGCCTTTACAGATTTAAATTGTTAACAAAATCACCTGTGTCGCAGACATCCTTTATGGAAAATCCTTTCCTTAGAATTTTTTCTCCTGAGAAGCTGAAAGGCCTCAGGAACAAAATGTAAACATTGATTATCTGCTGCTGTGGAATGCAACAGGTGCATCTGTGATTGGTCTCATAGAATTGTTTCTAATTAATGGCCAATCACAGTCAGCTGGCTGGGACTCTCTGTCTGAGACAGAAGCTTTTGTTATCATTCTTTCCTATTCTATTCTTAGCTAGCCTTCTGATGAAACCTTTCCTTCTATTATTTTAGTATAGTTTTAATGTAATATATAACATAAAAAATCAAACCTTCTGAAACATGAAGTCAGATCCTCGTCTCTTCCCCAGTCCAAAAACCCCTGTGAACATCGTCTCATACCTGCATGGTTTTGACCCTTGACAACCACTGCTCCTCCAAGCAGCTGCTGGGTGCATTGGGAATTAGCACAGGTGCTGGCCATTGTCAAAAAGCAGATTTCATCCTTTCTGGGTGGGCTCCAAGGCTCAGCAGTGGAGATGCAGGCAGCAGATTCCAGATGGCTTCAGTGCCTCAGAGGTGTCCCAGACACACCAAAGCTGCTGGAGCCAGGGCAGCCCATCAGCCTCAGGGAGCAGCAGTGTGCAGGCTGTTCTGCATGGGGACATCATGGGGACATCACAGGGACATCATGCACCCTCCTCTTGCTGCCTCCTGAGGCATTGCAGGAGAGACCCCACGGAGGGAGATCCGTGCTGAGGTACCTGGGACACTCAATTCAGCCCCTCTAACACTCACTCCAAAGGCTGTTTCTGGGAGTTTACAGGGTTTTGGAAGAGTGCTCTTCCCTGAGGAGTGCAGCCAGGAGAGGAACAAGTTGTGCTGCAGTGGCACAGGACTTCCAGCCAGCTGCTGGCACCCAGACCTTGGGCCACAACAGATAATTCAGTCTCCTGTTGACACAGAGTTAACAGACTTGGGCCAGAAGGGATCAGAACTCATTTAAGGTGATGGCCATCATCTTGCCTGGCACACTGGAGTCTTGAGGCAGGGCCATGCCACCCTGGTTCATGCCAGAACCCTCAGCTGGACCAGGTAGCAGCATCCATGTTTCTCCAGAGCACAGATGAAATCTGTTCTGCACACTCAGAGGGACTTTTTCTTCTGCATTTTATGATCAGCTGGAAAGGATCCCCTCCTGGCACAGGAAAACCTCCCACCACAAGAAGCAGTCAGGTGTATAAGACCTCCCCTCAAGAGTACATGCTGAGAACTTTCCTCTGTGGTACAGTGTGAACAATTTCATTCTGCTGGAAGTGATTTTTCATTGGCCTGTACAGAGAGGAAGATCTCCAGTCTGGTTTTCTCGGAAAATGAGGTGTTATGGGACCACAATATGTGTGTGAGTGCACAGTTTCTTCTGCTTCTCTCCAGAGCACAGATGAAATCTATTCTGCACATTCAGAGGGACATTTTCCTCTGCAGTTTATGATCAGCTGGAAAGAATCCCCTCCTGGCACAGGAAAACCTCCCACCACAAGAAGCAGTCAGGTGTACAAGACCTCCCCTAACAAGCTGCTTCAGGGCTCCAAGCACAAGCACATCTCCTAAATGTTCCTGAATATTCCAAGCTGCTGTTCCCTACCATTTCTTAGTCCAACAGCAGCAGATAGAGGGACCTGGGTCTTCCCAGCCATCCACTGGCAAGAGCTCTCAAGGTCAGAATCCCCCAGGGACAGGCAGGTGGGGCTCTGCCCTTCCAGAGAGGAGCTGCTGAGCAGAGCCAGCGCTGTCCAAGCACTGGGAATTGAGGATCCAAACCTTTCCCTCCCCTTCTGCCACTAACCTGCACTCTGCATCTCTGATTCCACGTTTCACACATTATCTTTTGTTTATTTTGGGGCATGGTGAACAGTAAGGATGTCTAGCACACACCTGAAATACAAGGCTACTGTGGTTCAAACACGAACCAATTCTCTGACGCATCTCCTCAAAAGAAACTGAATTTTTTGCCTCTTTCTCTCCAGTATCTTTTTTTCCCCTTTGGTTTATCTCTATTCCTGTACATTTGCCTTAACCCCAGAGGCCAGAATGAGATGAAGTTTGGGAAATGTTCTGGCATTATTTAAAGATTTAGCCCTGCTGCAACAAATCCTTTCATGCTTCTGGTTGCTAATTACAAGCAAATACTTTGATAACTGTGGAAATCACTTAGCTAGCCTTCCACCTTTCAAACACTGTGTCAAACTCTGTATAAATACACATCTTAATCCAGTTTGATCACAACCTGAAATGAATAAGCTAAGAATAGGCTCCTGCAGCTTAACACATGAAAGTTGAAAACATTTGCTTACTATTTGGGACCCATTTCTATCTGAATTAATGAGCACAGTGCTATAAATATCTAATTTCCATGAATTTCAAATAATGTGGGAGCACATCTGGGATGGCAGTATTGGGGAAGAAGCATCTTTCCTTCTTTACTGCAGCAAATCAGTGACATTTCCATTTTAACTTGAGGCCCCAGTGACTTTTTCGTGCCTCTGGAGAATTTGTAGCCAGTGACCACTTCTGCTGGGAGAAACAATACAGAGCCTGGCAGCACCCCACAAACCCTAATCTTCTTAATTAACTGTGATAGAGGTAGTACTCACATGAGCAAGTGAAGAGAACAGAATTGAGCCTATAAAAAATCAGCACTGCTGTTAGAAAAGACATATTCACTGTAAGGAAGTATAATTCTCTCTGTATTAGGATGCTTGACTTTTATCTGTAGTATATTATCTTTCTGAATGTTACTATGAATGTGCTGCCTTCTACAGTGTTTTTGTTTTAACTGACAGCTCATTCAGCTCCCTGATAGCAGGCTGTGCATTTTGAGCTTGAATATGCCTCTGCCACACACCTACAGCTTTCCATCACAGGCAAAAAAATGTATTTATTTCATTTTTGTCTTGAATTTTGTTTTGTGCAATTTTGTTTGCTCCAGACACATTTTAGCTACATTTGTGCTTAAATTCTATTGCCAGAAATGAAGATCAGGAATGTTGAGGAATTCTGCTCAGACCAAGACCTGACACTGAGGATGGATGGATGGATGGATGGATGGATGGATGGATGGATGGATGGATGGATGGATGGATGGATGGATGGATGGATAAATGTAAAGTCTCAAAACAGCAGTTCCTGTTGTTGATGTGGATTATTCTTTTTTTACTTTCAATGCACAAGCAGACAATTGCCTCATTCCACAGTCAAAGTAGTTTTAGGATCCTTATGTTATTTAACAAGATCTGGCAGAGGTTTTCCACAGGAATAGGTTTCCACCAGGAAAAGCCTGATTGAGAAAACCAGCTCTGTTTATACAATCATACCAATTTTGACAAAATTTTGGAGGACAGAAAAATTCTGACTTTTTATCAGCTCCACTCTCAGCAGTTGACTCAGGCACAAAATCCATGCAGAACTGAAACCTCATCCTTTATAGATATCCACATATCCTGGCTCCTCATGTAAAAAATATGAATGAAAAAAGTAAGAGCTGCATCCAATGACACCATTAATCATTTCTGCATTCTGTGGTATGAAACTTGAAATGTTTTGCTCTCAATGTCAGAATAAAAAACCTTCACTGTGTTACTACCGCATTAAATTCCTGAGCATGGTGGGGCATGGGTGGTTTCCACATGTGCCAGGGTGCTTAGAGCAAGGGAAAAGCTGCAAGAAAAACTTTGGGAATGGTCAGTGCTCTGCCTGCAAATACTTGAAGCAGAACTGTGCCAGCTCAGCCAGCCCTGAGTCACTGCACTATTACAGAGACACAGAGCCCCGTTCTTTCATTGGACATATTCATGCATGGGCAGCCTCTGGTGCAAGTGCAAATGCTGCAGTTCCTGACTTCTTCCTGCAGCTTTCAAGCAGGTACTGAAATGTTTGTATTGTGAATGAAATCTACACAAATCCATGAAAAAAACATGCTTGAAACTAGTTCCTGCAAAAGGTGACTGAAAACCCAGCCTTTGGTCCAAAAATAAGGGAGGGAGGGAGGGAGGGAGGGAGGGAAGGAAGGAAGGAAGGAAGGAAGGAAGGAAGGAAGGAAGGAAGGAAGGAAGGAAGGAAGGAAGGAAGGAAGGAAGGAAGGAAGGAAGGAAGGAAGGAAGGAAGGAAGGAAGGAAGGAAGGAAGGAAGGAAGGAAGGAAGGAAGGAAGGAAGGAAGGAAGGAAGGAAGGAAGGAAGGAAGGAAGGAAGGAAGGAAGGAAGGAAGGAAGGAAGGAAGGAAGGAAGTGGCGGAAGGAAGGAAGTGGCGGAAGGAAGGAAGGAAGTGGCGGAAGGAAGGAAGGAAGGAAGGAAGGAAGTGGCGGAAGGAAGGAAGGAAGGAAGTGGCGGAAGGAAGGAAGGAAGGAAGTGGCGGAAGGAAGGAAGGAAGTGGCGGAAGGAAGGAAGGAAGTGGCGGAAGGAAGGAAGGAAGGAAGGAAGGAAGTGGCGGAAGGAAGGAAGGAAGGAAGGAAGGAAGGAAGGAAGGAAGGAAGGAAGGAAGGAAGGAAGGAAGGAAGGAAGGAAGGAAGGAAGGAAGGAAGGAAGGAAGGAAGGAAGGAAGGAAGGAAGGAAGGAAGGAAGGAAGTGGCGGAAGGAAGTGGCGGAAGGAAGGAAGGAAGTGGCGGAAGGAAGGAAGTGGCGGAAGGAAGTGGCGGAAGGAAGGAAGGAAGGAAGGAAGGAAGGAAGTGGCGGAAGGAAGTGGCGGAAGGAAGTGGCGGAAGGAAGTGGCGGAAGGAAGTGGCGGAAGGAAGGAAGGAAGGAAGGAAGGAAGGAAGGAAGGAAGGAAGGAAGGAAGGAAGGAAGGAAGGAAGGAAGGAAGGAAGGAAGGAAGGAAGGAAGGAAGGAAGGAAGGAAGGAAGGAAGGAAGGAAGGAAGGAAGGAAGGAAGGAAGGAAGGAAGGAAGGAATTTTGTCAAAGAAATAATGTCTCCGGGTCCACAGTTCCTGAGCAAGTAACCTTCATTATTAACCACCACAAATCTCTGTTACTGACCTGCAAAACCATACTAATTAGTAAAGTGAGTAGAAGAGAGAGTTTTTGTAATATTGGACATTTTCAAGGGAGAAAATACACAGAACAAAAGACAAATAGCAGAGATCAAAATTTCTCAGAGCCTGAATCTCATGGCTTAACAGGAGAGTCTCCCTGACACTTTTGTTCAACTCTGTCCTCTTGCAGGAAATAATCAAGTGTACCTTGCTACTGAATTTGTACAATTAAACTTCATAAAATGGTTGGTTTATATCAATAAACATATTGCTGCTTCTCTCCTATGAGGGAAGTACATTGTTGCATATCTGAGGTCTGAAAAAAAAAAAAGAAAATTAAGAATAATCACAGATCTGAGAATAGAAGGAACCAAGTTCCTCATCTTGGGTTGAAGTCAGGAAGGACCCAGGATCAAACCCCAGTGCCCTCAGCATAGTCTGCTGCAGTGGGAGGCTTTAACTCTGCCTGTTAACCACATTTTCAAAGACTGATCTCCAGTTCACATCTCCTGATTTTCTTGTCTGAACTGTACAGCACCAATTAATTGCCTCTGTCTGAAGTAGCCTCCTTAGCATATAAATTCTCTCCACATCTTTTTTCTTTTTCTTTCTGCAGTGCACTGTGAAAGGAACTTTGAAATAGAATTACAGAAGTAACTGAAAATCAAGGAGATTGCAACTTGACCATTTTCAGATGGGAAAGAGCAGATTAAGTGGATGCCATGGTAAATTAAAAATAATCTAATTAGATAATTCTACTCTTAAAAAAAATCAGTGTATATCTTTTGGTTAGGATTTTTAAGAAGTGATATGTAGGTATCTAACTTTGCTAAATAAATGGCCTCATTCTTCTTCTTTTGGGGCTAAAGCCTTTCTAGAAACAGTCCTCTCACAGAGAATCTGAGACTGGAAACAAAAACTCTCTCAGATGCCAAGAGAGCAGTCAACAGGGGCAAGTATTGGCTATTCAACCTGCCAGAGAGGCCAAGATCTGAGTTGAAAGCTGAGGAGAATAAAACTTAAAAAAAAAAAAGATAGCTTGACATTGGTTCTCATCTTGAAAACATACAAACCCACCACATGTGCAAAACAGATCAGCACAAACTAAAAATCAAGGGACAGGCAAAAATGGAACAGTCAGGCCAACAATGTTTATTTTCCCTAGAGGAAAAAAAACACATGTAACTTCCCCATAACACAACAAATATAGAAGTTAAAGGAAAGAAAGGCACAGATTTCAATATGCAACTTATTACATCTGGGGTTTATTACAAAATAATATTCTTCTGCCAAAAGATAAACCAAATTGCACAGAACAGTCTTGATTTTCAGCCAGGCTTAAGAACTGTTCAGAGCAGAGAGAAGGAGCCTTTAAAGCATCACAAAGGTGGACAGAGTGATAAATAATGCATGGCAGAAAGTAGACTCTACTTGCCACTGGCACGTGAGGATCTTCAGCTTGATCTCCTGGAAAATGGGGTGTCACGGACACATTTTCTGATAAATCCTTTGATAGGACTTTTTTCTTCCTGAGAAGCTGAGAAGCTTCAGAGGAAAAGAAAAACAATGATTATCTGCTGCTGTGGAATGCAACAGGTGCATCTGTGATTGGTCTCATGTGGTTGTTTCTAATTAATGGCCAATCACAGTCCAGTTGTCTCAGACTCTCTGGTCAGTCACAAGATTTTGTTATCATTTCATTCCTTTCCTTTCTAGCATTCTGATGAAATCCTTTCTTCTATTCTTTAGTTTAGTTTTAGTATATCATTTTCTTTTAATATAATATATATCATAAAATAATAAATCAGCCTTCTGAAACATGGAGTCAAGATTCTCATCTCTCCCCTTGTCCTGTGAACACCACCACAATGGGGTCTCCATCACTGGGGTGCTGTGAAAGGGAAAGAGCTGAGGGGTTTTATTCAGCTGGAAATGTGTGGATGTGCCCTGGATGGTGTCCTGTGCCATGAGGGCTTTATAATGTCCAGAGAGTAAAAGAGCCCTGCTGAAAGCAGCTGTACTGCTGCAGAAACACAGCCCTGCAACTCTTGTTTGGCCTTGAGGTTTGACTCCAATGTGAGGGGATAAAAAGGCCTTGCTTTCTGCTGGGAGGGGCAAGCCAGAGTTCAGTTCCCTGTGTTCCAGCACAGCTCAGACATTTCAGCATGGTGACAGTGTTAGGCAGCTGGCCCATCACTGCTCTCTGCCTGTTGCAGAATTTTCTTGGGATGCTGGAAGTCCCTGCCTGCTTGAACAGCCTTACAGCCACCTCTGCCCCCAATGCTTTCCACAATTTCCCTTGTGATATTTGTCTATACCCAATATTCGGTGTCAAAATATGCCTTAATTGTTCATAAAACATTCAAATTTTCTTCTGAAACTTTGCTGTCAAGCACAGGCCTTAATTACGACCTAAAACTGGCAGCCAATTATTGCTGGCTATCAATCCTTGAGCCAAACCCATGCTCAGGTGAGGATGATGCACACCAACAGCACAGCACTGCACCCTCCCTGTTCTGGATCAATAAAACATGCTCCTCATTCCTAAAGAGTGTGATTTTCTCAGTCTGATCTCTTTCTCATCTTTATTTGATGGAAGAGGCAGCTTTGTAGAAGCACTGTGCCTGGTTAGACAGCAAAACTTTTTAATGGTTTCCATCACTGCTCTAAAAATCTAAAATTCACCTCAAGCCACAGCAAAGGAGGAGGATACAAGTCAGCTTACAGAAAATTAAGCATGCATGTATTCCAAAAACTTCCACTGCCCTTTTTCCTTCATGTCATGAAAGAATTGGGAAAGCAGGGATGTTACAAAGAGAAAAAAAAAGCCAGAACCTCATGATCAAAGCATTTTAAGGAGCAGCGGAGCTGTTGAGTGATTAGCAGAGAATGTATGAGTCCAAATGAACAAAACCCAGAGTCTGAGTGAGGAGACCTCAGAGCTCCATTCTAGGGAGGCATTTCTGCTTCCTCCCCACAGACTGTGCTGGGGAATGCAGCAGATCCTGTGTGCAAAGGTACCAAGCAGCATTCAGCAAAAATCATGGCTTAAAACACTCAGGGCACTACACAGCCCCCTGCTCCTGCTCTCTGCATGCAGCAAACATGGGAAGAAAGCAAAGAAGAGAGATTCTCAGGGATTTTTCTTCAGGGCTTTGCAAATTAAGGTTAATTAAATATTATAGAGGAGTTTTGCTCCCAGCCAAGTGAAGCATTTGTGTGTTTGTACAAATCATGGGCATGTCATGCAGAAAACCATCAGAACTGACCAGATGAAACAGGAAAATCCCCTTTGCAGGCTTGTGACCTTACAAATAATAAACAATTAGGAATATTCTGCATTTATCCCTCAGGAGTTCTGTGCACCTCCCAGTGCCTAAAGGCAGCCTACAGAAAAATTGTAGAGGAGCTTTTTCCTCTACTATTTAGGCTATGCAGTGATAGGATAAGTGGTAATGTCTTTAAACTGAAAGAGGGCAGCTTCAGGTTAGATATTTAAAAGAAATTCTTTATTGTGAGCGTGGTGAGGCACTGGAACAGGTTGCCCAGAGAGGTGGTAAATGGAAATAAAAGACCCTACAAAGGGCTCCCACCTCCCATGTAGAGGAAGACAATTGTGCAGGGACTACCAAATGTCATGTTTAAACACAAAAGTGAAAAATATATTTCAAAATCCAGTCCCTGCTGTCCCTGTTTCTCCGTTCCACTCTAAAACAGTAATATTAATCTAATGTAATTCATTCAATCCAATCTACAGAAAGCAGTAATTATCTGTAGCAAATCTCAATAGAGGCTTTGAGGAGCTAAAACATTGCAGCAATGGAGCCCACAGACATATCCTAGCTGATGATTGTCTCTTTTATAGCCTTATCTCCTCCCTTCTGAGGATAATGCATCTAAAACACAGTTCACTAAGTTCTGGTAGAGTTTTGAATATTACTTTCTAATGTGTGCATGCTTCCCCTTAGGAGTTGATGTTTCCCCCACAGACTTTACAAATTTTTCCGTCACTTGGCCATAAAGTTATTTTATAATGGAAAAATATACCTTCTTTAAAAATCACAACTAAATTAAATAACCCTCTTAAATGCAACAAGCCAGAGCAACCCACCAGAAAAAAAAAAAAAATTAAACCAACTCTATTTCCCCTGAAATAACCTTCCTGACATTTGCCTCTCTCAGAGGTCTAAATATTTTATATCTTCTTTCCTAAATATTAAAGAACCAGGGTAGAACTAAATGCTAAGATTTAACAGTGGGTAAAACAGGAACTGTTGGCAGTACTGAGACAGCCTGAATTTTCTTTACCATCAGCCATGTGCTGAATTAATCCCACTGAGTTTATGACAAGAGGACTGAGGGAAATGTCACCAGGCTGGCATTTAACCCCCTTAAGGGAGTGGAGAATGAGCCTTGCCTTTGGGCACTGAGGTAAATACCCCATCTTTAGTTCTTGGAGCAGTAAGGAGAGGACAATCTGCTGTGCAAAAATAATATATGGTACTCAGAGAAAGCAGTGTATTTTTCAACACAAGATCTCATCATTAATTAACTTTGTTTAGAGCAAAATCTACAAAATAAGGCATGGCCTGAGCAACAAGTGACTAGCTCATGTTTATCAGGGTTCCCAAAGGATCCAGCAGCCAGAGACAATGACATTGATATCATGCTCACAATTTCTGGCAAAGCATGATTTAACCTTGCCTGCTTTATATCTACATCTGCCTTCTGCTCTACACAGAGATTCATAAATCTTCTGTGCACTGATATCAGCACTCTTGAAATCTTATTTGCCTATTTCAAGAGAACTGGTATCTTCAAATTCATGTGAGCATCCTTTTTCTGTTGGTCCAGACAACAGGCTGACTCTCCAAGGATGCATCAAGACTGAAATGCAGACATCAATCTCAGTCAGATCAGAATAAACAAAGCTTTGCTAAATCCTGAACTTCAGGAAAATAGACCCAGACTTTTTTTCCCAAGCTCTGACTGCTGTGCCTTGTATTTTTATAGATAAATCACTCTCAGCTTTGCTGATTACACTCTGGTATTCAGCCATCCATCTGGACACACAAGAAATGTCCTGGCTCTGGGGAAATGGCAGGCAAGGATTTAATACCATAACTCTACCCACACTGACAACTGGTAGCACAGCAGACCAGGCTGATGCTACAAGAGGGATGCAATTTGAGATTAGGATGTCTGCACTGGGGTCTTTACATGAGTACCAGGTGTCTAAACTCCTATTAGAGCCAGCAGGGGTCTAGTCAAAGGAAATCAATGGAACACAAGCAGCAAGGCAGGGAGCAGCCAGCCCACAGCAGCCCTGCATTGAGTTCCATCACTCCCTGGACACCACTACATCCCACTGACTATAATGGGAGCTTAGGTGCTGCCTGTCCAATCCCACTGACTAAATGAAGATATCTAGCATCATTTGAGACATCCCATCCCCTCCCAGACATTCTGGTGGTGCCAGCAGACACAACTCAGGGGCTGTGGGATGTTCATGTCCCCGAGCATCAGCAGCTGGAAGAGTACATGGCACGTCTCACACATCACTAGTGCAGAAAAATCCTGCTCCTGAGTTACATGTGAGCAGAAATAAATGTCTTATTATTGGTGCTGTAATCCTAAACTGAGTCCTGTCCTTTAAGGGTCATCTTATATTGGTTTTCCAATTAGTGCAGAGAGGGAATTTAAGACTTTCTGAGGACTCATTCAAGTCCCTTGAAGCACTTTGGCATTTCTTCACCTCTGCAACAACACCAGCTATAAACATTTTATTTTATTTTCCTTTTTTTTTTTTTGTTGTTTTTTAAATGGAATTAATAAATTTCATTTATAATACTGTAGAGGTGCATAAGAGTGCTGTTACACCACACAGAGACAGAGAGCCAAAATGTGAAGATTTGTTCATATTTACACATCAGAAAGGCAATGTCCCTCCTTGATTGTCCAGAATATCCTTCTGACTCATCAAAAAATATTTCTTTTTTGACAAACACCATCACCTGGACCCCATGGTGCTGTTGACAAGACCAGGCACGCTGGCTTTCAAATGACACACAGGACAGAAGATACCTTTTCTACCACACAATGTAAACATATACCTTTGTTCTGGTAACAAATATATTTTATTACTTTATTGCAGTATTTGGATGTATCTGTGCACTTCAGCCTCTCCAAAGTACAGCTGCTTGTCAGATAAATACAGTTAGTGTTCAGATTAAAGTTTTTAGTCTTGGTTAAATTGCTAAGTCTGGAAATGACAATGGTAGGACCACAATGACATTTTCTCCCTATTCCTCTTTTTTAATTTCTATTTCCAAAGCATGAGAGTACAAAAATGACAATTCCATTGAATAAAATATTGATTTTTTTCATTAATGATGTCCATATCAAAATCCAAACCTACAAATGCTAACAAGGAGATATGAAATGATCTTTCAAGAAAGAATAAGTAATTTATGGTAATGTCTCTACAAACTATATTTTAAAGTGCAATAGTCCTCATTTTTGTACAATCACTAAAACTTTAAGCACCAGGAACTATCATTCTTCATTACTGATTCTTCAATAAACTTTATGTTTTACACTGGAAAAGCTTTAGGGGCAATTCTTCCATCAGCACACAGATTTAGGGATGTTGCTTTTGCTGGTATTACTGGAAGTCAGACATGGATATATTTCCTGTTCTTAAAGAAAACCAGGACAATGTCCCTCTCTTTCAGTTAGTCCATATCAGCCACCAATCAGAATTTCTCTGGTGAAAAATACATGTAAAATATAATGACACTACAGCAGGAAAGAATGTGGGGAAGGTTAACTGTTGGAGGTCCCTGCTGTCAAAGATAATTGTAGCATTGTGATCATAATGCTGTGATGGTGCACAGCATTGATCACTTTCCATTAAAATCATAAAAATCACTGAAGTTTTCTAAAAATAAAAAAGGATAAAAGAGAAAAAAACCCGCCACCAAATTCCTGCTATCACTAAAGAGTTTGAGGATTCATAAACAACTTAATTCCTCTCTTCTTCCTTGGCTGATATCTTTGTCACTTCCACTGTGATTACGCATGGCTAGAAATTCTCAATGCAGCTTCTGAATGGCAGCTTGAAGTACCTTCCTAAGAGCCACCACTGCCTTTTCAGTGGCTCATTAAAGATGTCTGTGTTTCAGTTCAAATCAGCCCTTCAGTGCCCCTGAGCTGGGCAAGCCAGCAAGGCAGTTTATATTTTGGGCTACAAATCCCTGTCCAGGCAAAACTATACACAGATTAACAACAACAACAACAACAACGACAAAAATACAGAGACATTTCCCTTATCAATTAATGTAAAGGAAAACCAGCTGGTTTTATTCACCAAAAGTAAATTAACTTCTTTGTAAAATGGAGTATTCAGTAATACTGCCATAAAAAAAAAAAAAAAAACACCCAAAACAGTAGGAGCAGAGCAGGCATAGGAAGGAAGCAAGAATGAACCCTAAATGAGAGAGTGAAAGATACAGACAGGGCACAGATATGTTCTATCATATTGTTCCAGCCTTAGGGAATTCTAACAATATCGAGATAACTGAGGTGATTAAATTTGGAACAAGTCAGAAAACGTGAAGGCACAGAGCACGCAGAGATCAGGACCTGGGAAATTGAAGGATAGCCCTGAGCTGCTGGAGGAGAGATCTGTAACAGTAAAGAGTGTCTAAAACTGGAGCAAATGACTGAAAAACCTCCGTGTGGCCTCTGCTGGCAGATTAACTGTGCAGTGGGTGGTCAGAGAAGAGGAGTGGCAGTGAGACAGCACAGTGTGCCAAGGGAAATGTGTTCCACTGTTGCTCCCAGAGGGTTCCAGGTACAGCTCTGGTATTCTCCAGGGTAAGGGAAGCTCCATGACCCTCAGTGAGCTCACACAGATGTCACTGTGTGATACCTCAGCCAAGCACTGAGAATATAAAGGGAAAAATAAAGTCCTAAGCTTGAGGGATGACCATAAAGCAGTGAACAAATTTAAAACCTAAGTTCTTTGATGCAGGAAGCAGTATTCTGCTATCTGGCTGTTCAATTGGATCCCAATATGCAACCAGCATTCCTATAGAGTGCTGCAATAGAAATAACACTGATGTTAGTCCCTGCTGCTGGCCCTTTCCAGGGCTTGTACCTATGAAAAACTCTCTGATCCTCCACTCAGGAGAAGCAGTTAAAGCAGTGGCAAAGGCTCTGTGTGAGGTCATTATCTAGCAAAATCAGACTTGAATATAAAACTGCACTAAAAGTCTGCAAACACTAGGATGGTTAGGATGCTAAGGGAAAGTCCAAGAAAAGTCAAAAGCCTAGAAGCATAAATTGATACATAAAAAAAGAAATTGTATTGTGTCTTTGCTGTCCTGAGTAGCAGTAAATTACCAGCAGCACACATCTGTCTGCCATAATTTCAGCCTCTTCCTAGCATTCCAATTTTGGAGGCCATCTGCAAATAAGAAAATTAGCTGATTTCAAAATGTTGATGTCCTGCCCTTTTTCAATTTGCCAGCGGAGCTGAGAGGGGCCCAGTGCTCACCATCTTTGTCAGACCCCAAGCTTCTCCCTGGAGCTCTCACAAAGGACAAGCCCTGACTTTGCTGTGGTGTATTTAATTCTGCCTAGTTGAAGGCATGGCACCAAGGAGAGCAGTACACGTTTTCTTTTTAAATTATCCAAGGTTTTAGAATTTTTACAGCCTTCCTTTCAAGTGAGTTGCAAATTGATGTGTTGCCTGCTTATCCTCCATGTACTCCACACCTGCAACACAACTCAGTCTTTTGGGTGCACTTCCCTCCAAGGTTGTCTTTTGGAGCAAGATTTGGATGACATGGAACAGCCTGTACAAACAACCATATCTCTGTCACTCCTCTACCTTTTTTCCTTCATTCCAAGGAATTAATGGCACCAAAATTTGTCAGATTCTCAGATGTTAAGCAGAGTAACAAGGCCAAAAATAAAGATGGGAACTCCACTTAGTGGATTACCAAGTTATCCTCCTCCACCAAAGAGCTCACAGACCATGGGGAGTGCTCATCCTTACTTTCACTAAAGAACTAAAGCATGGGCAGAACCTTTGTCCCACTCTCAGTGAAGCGGAACTACTGTGTGGCATTTACATTCTCTGAAAAAAATCCCTTTGCCCGGGATTTTTCTCCTGGGAAGCTGAGGAGCCTCAGAGAACAGGAAAACAATAATTATCTCATTTGCTTCTCCTCTGTTTTGCTCTTTTGGAATGTGTTGGGAGATTGTTTACCCACAGGTGATTGTTCCATTGGATTCTGCTGTGAGTTGTTTTCCCTCTTTGGCCAATCGGGGCCAAGCTGTGTCGGGACTCTGGAAAGAGTCACAAGTTTTCATTATTATCTTTTTAGTATTCTGTAAGTATCCTTTCTGTATTCTTTAGTATAGTTAGTATAGAATCCTTAATATAATATAGTATTATAAAATAATAAATTCGCCTTCTGAGAACATGGAGTCAGATTCACCATTCCTTCCTTTGTCGGGCTTTCCCTGCAAATACAATACTACAGCTGACTTTTGTGAGTTCACATCAGATCACCAAGTCCATGCCTACACTGGCAGGTTAAAGGCAGGTTAAAGAAGTTTTTCTTGTGGCAGTATTATCTGGCCTTGAAAATCAGCTACCACTTATGATAACATAGCAGTGTGAAAATGCAAAGCCTAAAACACTCAGACATTACCCCAGTGTAACTCAGGGCTTAATGCAGGAATCAGAACATTCCCCTCAAGTGTTTTAGCCAAACTTTATTAATGTAAATGCCATGAAATGCAAATCATCCTTGACTGTACCTAGATAAATACTTCATAAATCAGTGCTACCTGATTATCAAGCTATTTCACTGATAAAAAAATAAAATAAAACAAAATCCCAGCATGTCAATCTGCTTATTTTAAAAGCAGTGTAAAACTCCCCAGTATAATGCAAAGATCATAAACATCAAACTCTCCAGACTAGACACAGGCAAACAGCATGAAAATAAAGAAAAGCACTAAATAAATAAATGAATGAAACCAAATCACTTTCCTAGGTTTACTTAACAGTGCTGATATAGAAATATGCCAAATACATTCTACTGAGCAAGAAATTGAGTTTGAAGATAATCCCTTTATTTATTTTTTTTCTGTAGCCTAGAGGTTCTTTGTACTCCCATTGAAATCCTGCCCTCAAGTAATCCATACAGCATTCACAGCATGATAGTATATCTATTTTATTGGGAAACACAATAATCAAAATGCTAAAATAAATCTTCTTCCTATTATTTGATTTAAGCATTGAAGTATTGAAGCAGCTAAGCTAATTTATTTTGATTATCAGCACATTAGTCTTGGTATTATAAATTAACCCCACAATTTTGACAGACCTTCCAGCTACCTAATGTCTGAAAATCTGATTTTGTTTAAAAACATATCGTGCTAAGATTTATTTTGGAAATTTCAATTAATCAGTTCTGGTCTATAAAAAGTTAATATAAAGTGGTTTGCTGTTAAATGACATTGGCAACCACACATTTGCTCTGTCCTACACCAGTTAAAAGGCCATTGCAGATTCCCAGTTATAGTGCACAGAGCTCTGGCTGCATTTTTAAAGCACCAACTGTTAGTTAATTTTGTTAGCATAAACACCCAATAAAACTTTATGGCGTGTTCAACTCTCATTAAAGATGAAAAACAGCAGCAGAGCAGCACCCACAAACAAACAGGGATGGTTCTGTTGCTGCTGATGCCCAGAACTCATCCAGATTCAGGGCTCAGGGCTCCCTGTGCCTGAGGACACTGCAGGGATACAGAGCACAGCATCCCACACACTGCTGGAAACCCCTGGAGCTCCACACAGCTCCTCCATAAGGCTCCAGGCAAATATTTAATGGGAGAGGAACACTCTTTCTCCAGCCCCTAAAATAATAGCTGTTGTAAGCAAAGTACACCCTTGCTGGTGCATATTTGCTCAAGGCTACAAAAACCACATCTCCTTTTGCTCCCCATCACCCAAAACATCCCAGACAGGATGCTCCATCAACACCAGGGCTGGAGGAGCCTGCTGTTCCTCAGGGAGCATCCTGTGGTTGGATTCCCTGCAGTCAGGGGAAGCACAACCCCTGCCAGGAGGTTTTCTGATCATTCAGGACATTTACAGAGTCAGCCTGGCCATCTCCCTTTGTCCTCCCATCCTTCAAAGGGGTGTTTGAGCCTTCCACTGAAATTTCTGGTCCTGACCCAGCATCATTCTTCTTGCCAAATTTCCTGTTAAGGGGGACCTTTACGAGACAGCTGACACTCAGACAGTTGCTGCAGGAAGAGCTCTAGGGAACATGGCTGGAATTAACTGCCAAAAGCCATCAGGTTTACAGGTGGAATTACAGAGAAAGCAGATTTCACTGTCTGAAATAATAGGAAGATCAAATCAAGAAGTTCCCACAGCTATTACTCCTAAAATCCTTAGGGCTGCATTGGTTAAGGCAGTAAAATTTCTAAAATCATCTTTCCATTTACATCAGCAGAAGCAGAACTTCTGTCACTAAATTCAGTATCTGTACCAGATAGTGTCCACTGAAAATTACAGTTTACAAGAAAGTCAGAGACTGTAATAAAAAAACAGTTTCAAACACTTTGCTTTAAGTTCCTTGGAACATCTTCGTGATTTAGAGTCCACCACTTGAAGTTTTGATGGGTTATGCCTCTGCAGCATTGTGAAAGTTCCTCCCAAAGGATGTAGAAGATAGAGGATCTTCACAAATTGGTACAGGGGAAAGAGCTAAATCAACACAAGCTCCACTGCTTGTGCAAAATGAAACCTTGTTCCTTAAGGAGCCAAGCTAATATCAGGATCCCTAATGGACAGAGGACCCCAGTGTACAGTTTTCTCTCCCTTCTTTGCCCACAGTTTTTTCCTGCTGACATCTGCCCTGGACAAGGGATTTCATGCTTCATAGAGAGGGATATGCTTGTGGGATATGGAGAGCACATGCTGATGAACTGCTGGCTCTTAAAAGTACAATGATTAGTATTTCCTTATTTTCGGTGGCAGAAAAGCTCAACTTAAGTCTATCATCTCTACCTAGTCTGAAATTTTTTGAGGGTTCACTCCTGGTACTTCACTGCCTGCAAAACCAGAGTAATTCTCCCATTCTCCCAGATTTTTATTACTTATTGCCAACTTAAACCATAAATGCACTGAAGGCCAAGGCACTTCTGTCTGTGTGGGGTCACAGCATCCAGCAGGATGGGGCGTTGATCTTGTCTGTTTCTCTCATGCAATGCTATATTAGACCACTCTGAAGGGTTGATGTTTTGAGATGGAAGTGCAATTTCCAAGGGACTGCACTCTGAGTAAGGCTGGATTTTGGAGATAGCTGACCAATCATGTTTTAAAGCCCTGGCAGCTACATCCAGTCCTACTTAAATACTTATTAGGTGTGGAAGTCAGCCTTGAATTCCCTCTAGAGCATTAAAATTAGGAAACTCAAAAATACACTGCTTAGTTGTGCCCATGCAGGGTAACTTACCACTCACAGTAAAACGCAATGTGCAAGTAAAGCTGAACTTGTTTCTGCTTCAGCAATAATACAGAGGAGCCAGCACAGCTTCCTTACCCTAATTTTCTGCATCCAAGAGTCCTAGAAATGCTGTGCCTCTATTGCTTCCATAACTTTGGAGGTATTGAATCTCTTTGCAATTAAATCAACATAAATAAGCAGTAATTCAATTGAAATCAGTGGAATTCTTGTGAGGGAAATAGTTCATGGAAAAGAGAAGGTAATTAGATTTACCCAGTGTAGATACAATAATCTCTTACTAATCGTTTAAGGAATAAACTATAAAACCAAATTCCCTCATAGTCTCTTAAAAGGACATTATGGACCTCTTGCCCACAGCTGTAGAATTGTTGTCCTGTCCCTTTAGACCAGGGCATCCAGAACATCCTACATCAGCAGTTTGTTTTTCTCAGAGGTTAAATTTGTCCTTTTCAAAACAATGAGAGAGAGCAGCTGGGGGGTACAATCATAACTGCATTTTCAGTTCAGCTTAATTGAGTGTGCTTCCCTTTAACAAACACTTTACATTACTGCATTGAGTTGTTTTCATAACTGCATTCTTACATACCAATACTGCTAATTATGACAATTGTTTCTCCTTTAAAAGGAAAGAAAAAAAAACAATTTGTCCAAATGATTTGCTGTTATTCTTGAGCATTCATTATTGCTGATTAAAAGTGAGGTTACAGCTATTCAGGTGAATATTATAACTTTGTTTCACCAAGCTTTTTTTAATGCTTACATAATTAAAGCTGAGAGAGGAAAGGTGGCTTTTAGTATTTGCTACATTCCAAAATGTGACGTGTTGACACCAACAAAATCCATGATGGAAACAAGCCCCATTTGCTCAGGTTTAATGCAGATTTGTTTCCTTTTACCATACAGGGACTCTCATCATGTTGAGGCAGCAAAAAACACTTGTCTCCCACCCACACATCAGGATTGGAATGAGGGAGAGGTTAAAGCCTGGCAGCACAAAATAAAGATATAAATGCCTAATAAACACATAATCAACCCTCCAAACACATAACCAGTTTGGATATTTGTCAGTGGTGTCATAAGCTGCCTATGAGGATGGCAAAGGAGCTGGACTGATATCTCACCTGACAAAAGGAATCAGGTTTGGGTGACCTGATCCAGAATACATGAAATGACCATATCCAAGTCTGACCTCCACACAAAACATCTAAAACAGCTGCAATTGTTCAAAAATACACTCAGGAAGAAGTCAGAAGAGACTGAATATCAGCAGGGTTGTGCCAAACATGTCCTAATGTGCTGCTGAGGTTGCTGTACAGAGCTGGGGGTTTAGACCGTGAACCCCAAATTGCGCATGTGAGCCAATGGTTTGGCTAAAGGCATTTTCACCCAAAATAAAGAGACAGTGCGTTCCCCTGTGCCCAGGAGACACTGTGAGTTTCCATCTAACCCACTGCAAAGAACAGCTCTGAACTCTGCTCTGCCCCTTCCCCAAAAGGAGAGATGGGAGAGCTCCTGCTGTGGAGCAGGATGGGGCTCCTGCTGTCTCCTGATGGGTACAACAGTCCCCAGAAGGATGGAAGCTGATGGGTCTCTGAAGCCTCAACATTTAAAGGACACCAGATCCACAAATCCTGCTCCATAAAGGACACCTCCTTTCTCACTGGTTGAGGATGGGGATGGTCCTTAGATGAAGGATCCCAAGTATACTTGTTTCTAAAGAAAGTACCCCAAATTATTTCTATAGATATTCCTCCCTGAAGACAAATTTGGGAGCCCCAACATGAAACCAAGTGCCTTCTCACAGTGTCTTCTTTGGTATTAATTTAAGAAAAGAAGATAAATTCAAGACACAATTAATGCAGGAATCAGGACAGTCATGTATTGGCTGGTGTGGGGTTTGGACTGCAGAATAAAAGCCAAAAGCCAGGAGCTGCAACACGTAATGTTGAAAAAGCCTCAATCCCCATATGGATTTAGCCCTCATTAATTTTTTCAAGAAATCTGTCGAAATGTGGCAGCTTGGAACTGACCCCCAAATTCCTCTGGCAGGATGTGAGTGACTTTGCAGTGAAGTGCACTTCCTATACCAGAGTTAAAACCTGCTCCCAGCCCACACAAGAGACGTGGGTGGGTTTTGTACAGACTTGGGCTGCTCACCACCCCAACCACCCCAACACATCAGAAATCTTCCTGTGACACAGCTTTCCATTACAGCATTGGGGTGAATCCTCTTGCTTTCCTCCCACAAATTATCTTAGGGAAGGCAAAGGGATTAGTCACAGGCAGGAAAAAAGAGCATTAGAAGCTGTATGTACACAACTATTTCTCAAAAATAGTTCTCTCTAGACAATAAATCAGTCTTTCAAGAGCACTCACAAGTGGCTTAGAGCTTCTAGCTCTTGGTTAGAAACAGCTAAAAAACATTATATAGAAATGTTAAAAATATATACACCTTTTAGAGGGCATGCATTACTAGAGTTTGGAATGACAATCAAGCCCATCTACTTAAGGGCTTTAATTGTATCCCTCCTTTGAAAAGCTCCCTCTCTTTCTCACCACAACTGAGCACAGCTGTAAATCTTGCAGAAGAAATGTGAAGTCTAAGTGCCCATTGCCCAGCAAGAGGGAAGCTCAGAAGAAGCCAGGAACAAGAGTGACCTTACCTCACTGAGCTGGCATTAGAGCTAACACAACACAACTTCTTTGGGGGGAGGAAAATACCCCTAACATGTTGTTTCATCAGCTGTGACAACAAAGTGATTTATGACAAATTATTTGCTCAATACATTCCCCCTTTGGAAGACTTCAGCCCTCACCCAGAGCTCCCTCTTTGCCTCCATAAACTTCCAGTTCTTCTGGAAGCTCCTTCTCTCCTCCTTCCTTCCTCTCATTACCTCCCAATCTTTGCACAGCCTGTATGGGAAAAGAACAGATGCTCTTGTAGCAAAAGCCATGTGGGACAGGATGGGACAGATTTCTCCCTGCTTCTTCCTTTACTCAGGTATTAAATAATCCTTCTGTACTAAATTGATTTCCATGACACTTGTAGCAAACTGACACAAGATTACTCATATTTCATCAATTTTGGTTAAAATTGACAAAATAAGAGTAATCTTGTGTCTTGGTAATAAGAGTATATAAGAGTATAAATAAGAGTAATCTTGGTTGGCTACAAGTTCAAAACTTAGGAGATTGGGAAAGTAAGATAAATCCTGTCTGTGGTTCTGTTGTTTTATTTTTCATTGAGGTTTTGTTTGTGTGTTTGTTTGTTTGTTGTTCAGAAAAAAACTCAAACAAATGAAGCACAGATATGAAACTTCTCACCAGCATTTCTAATTTCTATGCTTTAGAAGTCAGAGTCACAGAAACTTGGCTATTCTGCCTCCTGTCTACTCCATCAGAAACCTCTTAAGGATCAGTTACTTGATTTTTCAGCCCCATTTGATAAACTCTCATTTCAGAACTCTGCAAGGTTTCCTTGAAACTAAATCAGTCATGCATGGAGCTTTCTGTGTTTTAATTAAGTCCTGAAATCATCAATCATTTCAATCTTATGACTTGAAAAAAAAAAGTATTTATTTCCAATGGAAAACATATCCAGCATTCGAAAATGAGATGAAAATGCCTTCAAGGCAAATAAAAATGTATCAATTATCATGTGCTAAGAATATACTCATTTGAGCCCCATCTCTTTCTTCTGCATTGAAGTATTAGGTCAGCAGCTTGATACAATAAATTATTACTGATGTGCAATAACCTTAGCTGTTCGACCCAAAACTCAAAGAAAAGCAGAAAGTGCAAAGGAAGGAGGCCCAACATTCAAAATTCAGGCAATATCCAGAGGACATTTAATTTAGAGCCCTTGAATTATGCAAAGAGCTTAGGTACAGGTTCAACTTCAAATATATGATTAGTCATGGAGCTAAGTAAATAATTTCAGCAGACTCATCTAATCTGTTTGTTTACTTCCACAGCCCTCATCATGTAGCATCTTTTAATATTCACATAGCCTTATGATTAGCAGTTTTAATCCTAAAATACAATATGAAAAAAGGAGGAACAACTGTATTCACTTCACAGTAGGGAAGATATGAAGTAAACCTGTGTGCCTAAGAGTTTGTAGGGTCAGGTTTACACTAACTAGACATGAAGTATACAACCAGGTGAGCAGCAGCACCAGCATCTCAAACAACACCACAACACCAAGTCTAGAGGATGGAACGGGACACCGGTATTAAAAGATAAAATTTAAAAAAAAAAAGTTAGCACAGCACCGTATGTGGTGAAATGTAAATTTTGCACTTCTTTAAGGTGCATTCCATTATGTATTATAGAATCATATCTCTCTACCAAATACCAGCCCCAAAAAGCACATGAAATCTTGGGGACAGTGGTGCGTCCACCATAACAGAGAAACACAAACACAGAGAAACACTTCAAAGAGTTGCAGAACAACAACATCAACAGAATTGCCTGTAAGAGGGCACATGCATCTGACTTTACAGCAGTGATACTCTGCTATATAAAGTTGTGTAGATGTAAAGGCTATGTTCATCACTACCTAAAAAATGTTAATACAAATTTGACCTGGATCAGGTACGAGCACCCAGAATTTCTACTGAATTCAGCAGAATGCCCAATGACACGCTTTATCTCAGTTATTTATTTTTCATGCTGGCTATGCAAGCACACTGTGGCAAGAAGTTAAAGCAGTGGCTAGAGCAGTACCTGGTCCCCCCTAGTTTCACTCCACAAACCCTCACCTCCAAAGCATTTTATCCCGTTTGGAGCAGGTGCACGAGTTCTGACCATTCCAGCACCGGATGCTGAGAGGCCGCAGCACCCTCAGTACCCAGTCCAGCACCCGCCCGGGTCTCAGCCCCAAGGGGTCACCCCTGTCCGGAGGCACGGAGCCATCCGGAGCCATCCCTGCCCCATTGCCCTGCAGGGAGACAGCTCCACACCCCGAGCGGCGGCGGGAGCCGGGCAGAGATGCTGAACTTCGCCAAGTGATGGGGGGCTAGCGGGGAGGGCAAGGATGCTCCCCGGGCTGGGGAACACTCTCTCAGCAGTAGGTTTGGGGACCGTGAGCCGAGAACGAGAACGGGGCATCCCTCCCGCCCCAGCGAGCCCCGCTGCCCGCGATGCCGAGCCCGGCCGCTCTTACCTTGGAGCCCTTGCCGGAGCAGCGGACGTGGTTGCTCACCCCGGCCGTCTGGTTCATGCTGGGAGCGGCGGGCGGGCTGCAAAGTTGGGCTTCGGGCGCGACTCTCCGAGGGGCTTCGGAAGGGGGACGGCAGCAGGCAGGGCAGGACGGGCTGTGCCCGCAGCGGGATTGCCACCCCTCGCCGGGATTGTCACCCTGTACGGGATTGTCACCCCGCGCCGGGATTGTCACCCTGTACCGGGATTGTCACCCGTGCCGGGATTGTCACCCTGTACCGGGATTGTCACCCGCGCCGGGATTGTCACCCGTGCCGGGATTGTCACCCTGTACCGGGATTGTCACCCGCGCCGGGATTGTCACCCGGTACCGGGATTGTCACCCCGCGCCGCCACTCTGCCCCCGGCCGCGGGGTCTGCGCGCTGGCGGCGCTCCCGCCTTGCCGGCTCCAAAACAGAACCCGAAGCGCCCCCCCCGGCCCTGGCACCGCTTTCCTCCCCCGCCCTCCAAAGCAGAGGCGAGGCGAGCCCGGCTCCGCCCGCCCCCCGCGCTCCGGGGCCGCCGCGGCTGCGGGGAGGGCGAGCCCGGCTCGGCTCGGCTCGGCTCGGCTCGGCTCGGCTCGGCTCGGCTCGGCTCCGCTCCGCGGGATGCTCCGCGGGATGCTCCGCGCCCCGGGGTCCCGGCCTCGTCCCCAGACCCTCTCACTCCTTCAGCATCGTTTTATTGAATCCCTCACCCGCGGCGTGGGCAGCGGGAAATCGCGTTAAAGATGCCACGGGTTCCCGCAGGGCTGGGGTTTGACCCGCTGGTGTTTGAATTAGCCAGTCCAGCTCTTTACAGAGAAAGAAATGCTGGGCAGATGTTTCCTCACGGCCAAGTTGAAAGATTTGGGTCTTGTTTTTTTTTGAGCAATTCCTTTTCCAGGTGTGCTAGAGTTCAGGGTTTAGGGTTTGGCTTTTTTGTTGTTTTTCGTTTTGGTGAGATAAGAGCTGCACAAGCAGCTCTGCTTTGCTGGTAAAAATTGGTGCTTTAACTTTGTAGGGTTTTTTAAAAAACAAACATAAAATATCCATGTATAGGATATCATTATCAGGATATTCTTCCTGTCTCTGGTCCACCCCTCCACTTCAGCCCATGAGGTCAGACACCACCTCCTCTTTTCAATAAAAGTTCAGAATAAATAAGAAAAGTGTTTTTTCAACAAAAATATGGCAAAACTCAGTTCTCAGAGTAGCAAAAGAAACAAACAAACAAACAAAAAAACTCCCAACATAGTGTATGTTTGAGTAACAAGATCTGGATAGCCAAGGCTAAAAGGATCCACACTGCATCTTATCAAATGAGGGTTTCTTTCGTCTTGGAATTGATCTATCCAAATAGATTCAAGTCTTTTTAAGCTCCTACATCATACTTTAAAACCTTTAAATAAATAAAACCCTTTCTGGAAGCTGCAGAAAGAACAGAAATATTTGCTTGTCCAGCCCCAAAGCAGGGGCTGCTCTCGAGAAGGTCAGCTCCCTCTTTTCTGAAGGGCAAACAGCCCACCTTTAACTGGCTGCATCTTCTGGCCATGTGGCTAAAAGAGATGTAAGGAGCCCATCGTGGAGGCTGACAGCAGAATAAAGTGTAGTTTAAAGGTAAATTTAGTTAGAGGCCCTTGGTCTCAGCTCAGAGGCAGCAGAGAGGACCCAGTGCCACCCTGCATGGCCAAACACCCCTCCTGTCAGAGAGCACACTGCTTTTGAGATGAGAGTGGTCATCTGAGGACTGGTTTTGTCAGAGAAACAAGTCCCTCTGGGCACAAACCACCTTGTCAGGGTCAGTCTTTCCTCCTCAGACAGCTGTCCTGTTGTAATAACCACACTCTGCTCCTGAATCCTGCAGTGTCAGCTCCTCCTTAGCGCACTGCTTCCAATGAGTCCCCCTCAGGGACAAGTGTCCCACCAATCTCAGTGAGTGCTGGCACCCCGGCTGCTCTATCAAGCATGCTCAGCCCCAAACTCCACATTACCACTATTCCCTGCCACAGCTCTAAGATGGCTTTCACTATTTTACACTAATTAAGATTTGAAGTTTCCTACTCTGACTGCTCCGTTCAAGTGCTTTGGTTTTCATACCTTCCCAAGGAAAATGCCTGCTAATAAATCCAATTATACACTTAGAGTTGCATATTTGATGGGGCCTGGCATCATTATACTCTCTCAGCATGATTTGTTGCACAGACACATGCAGAAGTTCCTAGATTATTTGCAATTGTACAAGTGAGCAGAAGAAATTTAGGGGGGTTGGGGGGGAAAGAGATGGGCAAGAAAAACTGCCCAAAGAGATTTGAAATGGCAAACCTTTCTGGCCACTACATGGAGCAGGTAAAAAATCTGTACTCTTTTCTCCCTCTTTCTCACACAAAAAATATTTTGCATTATACAGATGGTTCATGGGAGTGTTGTCCTACTGGGTTTATCAGGTTTTTTTTTGAAGCAAAGCAGAAGATACCACTCCATTCCTCATTTCTGAGCAGAAGGCCCCTCTCCATCCTGTAACCAGTCAGAGCAGGCAGGGAGTCTATTTTCACCATAGGGCACATTTTGTCTTATTCCCTGACAAGAGAGACACAAGGAAAGTTCCCTGGTCTCTCCCATTTTTCCACTTAATGCCTGTCCCATCATGGGCATCTCCATTCTCACCTAAAACCAAAACAAACCTTATGGCTCTGAACCTGCCTTCTTTATAGAAAAGAACAATTTCCAACTGAGATATCAGGGAACATTCACAGAAAAAGGATTATGCTTTCAAAAATGTGAGCAAGCATATTGATGTTTTCTAACTCTTGAAAGGAGGCTGCTGAATGCATGGTGGAAGTGCAGCCTTTGAAATTTGGGAGGAATCGATTCAATTTCAAACTCTGCAAAGATCTCTGTACATGATCCTGGGAGGAAAAAAATCACCACCATCTTTTTTTTGCCCATCCCACCTCTGCCTATCCTACTTCCAACCTCCCTAAGGCAGGACACACCTGTGCAAGCCTACAGTGCCCACCATCATTTTGGCCCTTGTTTCAGTGAAGGCCCCTAACTTCTGCAGAAAACCAACAGTGAAACCATTACAGCCTATAGTTTTTAAAACTAGAGTGGTTTATATATCTAGAAAAGAACAGACAATGCCACAAACAGCACAGTTTTCCAGTGCCTGTGAGAAAAGTAAGTGATTTGTAGATTAGTATTCGTAGACTGCTTAGTGAAGTGTGAAGGAACAACAATATACTGTCATATAAGCTGTGGCATATAAACATCCCTTGGCATTTTACACTTTGAAAAGGATTATACATAAGCTTGGCTGAGAAGAGTATTAAAAAGGAATCTCAGTCATACTTTTTGGGAACATTTAGTAATCTGTCTTTGGAGCTGAGCTAAGGCTACGCAAAATGAATGCAAGGAAATCCATGCAATCATGACATAAGACTTAAAAACAAAACAAAATTTTAAAGCCAAAGTTATGCCACAAAATTTAATAATGTGTGGAGGACTTTTTTGAGTTCTTCAAATTCATACTTTGCAGATGAACTCTGTAAAGCCGAGTGAAAATCAAAACTGAAATCCTGAGTTTTACATATTTATCCTGACTCCAAGAGCTGAGTCTTTTGAAGAAATATCCAGTGTCACAAAACTCAGAGAAAAAAGACAGGACTGCCAAGACTGTTCCATGCAACTGGTTTCAAGTTCCAGGTTAGATTTAGATGAAGACTTTTGAAATATTTCTTAATGCTTTAAGTTCTTCCCAGGAGCCTGTTTTGATCTAAACTTGAGCTGTCTGGGGCATGGTAGCACTGCTCTCTGAACTCCAGGGGTTTTGAAATTTTCTCAATAACATGGCAAAGACACAACCCTGCTGATTTCCTTCTCCAATATTTTCAGTAGGGAGCTGCCTGAGATTAGTCCAACACCTCACCACGCAGTAATTTTGGACTCCACTTGTGATGTAACCAGAAAAGCACATCCATTTTGAACAGGTCAAAGCCACAGTACAGGGACATAGAAACTGAAATGTGAACTGGCACTTGTACAGAGTTCAAAGTACTGCAGAAACCACCAAGGTTCACCTTGCTCTCCACCTCAGCAGAGAAATGTGGTTGAAAGGCTGGTTTAAGGGAAACAGAAAGATGAGCAGTCAACATGCAGTGAGGGCAGAGAAATGGAGAGCATGGGAGACAAGGAGGATGTGAAAATTGAGACCATGGAGTGCTAAAGAACACAATTCCAAAAATCAATGCAGCGATGGATCAGGAATGAATGCAAAAAGCACAGCACAGGAAGGCTATAATTAGATGGTTTAGTCATAGCCAGGAGCCCGACTGAGCTTTTTGAATCCACTCAAGTGGACAGAGTTAGTGCAGAGTTTGGTTTGATTGTTACAGTCCTTCTCATGACAGCAGCACAGAGCAGGCTCACGGGAGCTTTCAGTCTCCCTACAGCAATGAAGGGTAAAAGTCCATTAACACACACAGGGCCCTCTCTCTAATTTTCTTCTAACAATGACAAAGTGATACCTGCAGACAAGAGCATCCTCTACTGCAGCTCTGCTTCTGGGAGTGCTGTGGACTCAGCAGAACCCTGAAACACTTGGGCATGTTCTGTCCACACTGTGCTCTGTGGCTCTGCTGTGGAACTGCAAAGAGGCAGCTCCACTCTCACTTTCCTTTCATTGCTGCCACAGTGGAGGTTAATCAAAGATAAGGTAACGATGGGGAAAATGCCAGTGTAACACTGGTGGGAACATTAAAACTCCGCAGAAGAGACATCTCTCTAGACTTCCAGATTTGTCATCAGATGGGAAAAAGAAGCATTTTGAGTGCCCTGAAACCTTGATCTTGAAGAGAAATCTCTTCTCAGCAGACCCTATCATGGCATATCTATGCTAACTGTAAGAGGAAGAATACCCAAGCTGATGCTGCCAGCACAGAGCCCAGCTTGGCCAATATCCGCTCCTCAAGAAGGATCAATTTCAGTCCTGTGCATTCAAAGCCAGATCATGGCACCCCTGCAGCCCCCTGCAGCCTGCAGGCCTGACTGGTTGCAAAACTGCCCCTGAAAGAAGTTGACCCAATGAGGGTCACGGAAGGATGTGAGCACAAAAAACTCCACACTTTTCTGGTCTTGTTTCTCTCACATCAGCTCACATCTCCTCAATTCCAACCAAGTCCATCCTATCTCCTCAATTTCCAAATTTTTTTTTACCTGGTCTGTTGTTCCCCAACATGTGATGGCAAAAGAGAGCTTAAAAAGCAAAAACCAATTAATTCTACAATGCTGGACTCCTCTGCTCTCCCACAATATTCTTCTTGCCATTCCCTGCCTGCCTATCTCATCCCACTGCCATAATTCATGAGCAAGTGGTTTCTCAAACACTTGAGCACAAGCATGGAATGTGGGCTCCAAGCTTTGCTTTTGGCTCAGCTGCTGATCCACTGAGTCCTTTCAGCTCCCTGGATCATCCACATTTTCTTCCAGCTGCAGGTCAGCCAAGCAGCTGCTTTGCCACCCTTGGGGCACAGAAAACCTGCTAGATTTGGTAGAGGAATTTAGTGGAAGCAAAACACCCAAGTTAGTTAGAAAACACCCAACCTCACCTTTATATTTTCTAGGTCCCACAGGTTCTAAATTCACTGAGCACCAGAAAGCCCATCTGAGGAATTAAACCTGCATCCCTCAAAAGTTTTGAACTTGCCCAGTTCAAAATTGGGGCTTAAAAGGCCAAAGAACACATATCCAGGGCGAACATCTACAGTTTGGGTTCTTTTTCTTTTTAGTATTTCTGGGTTTTTTTCCTGCTTCTGGAACTGCATTTTATTTTATGCTATGCAGCTGCTGGATAAGCAGTTCTCTGGCCAGATGCATGAACACTCCCAGGTGAATGCTGTAACTATTAGGAATGTTTTAAGCATGGCATTATTAAGTAATAATTTACTCATTCCATTTAGTCTAGGAGGTCTCCTTATCGAGGAATGTTATTCATCAGCACCACTCTAGCTCTCACTCTAATTTATTTATACTTAATGGCCTTTCAAAGACATCTCTCCACATTACTTTCAGGCACCAGAATATATATGGGATATTAAATCACATCATGATACATGACATGTTACAAAAATATTGCATAATTTATATAGATTATAAACATAAGAAAAATCATCCAATAAACCCTGCCATCAAATTTTCTTCAGGCTAGATTAAGGCTACATGAGCCCTTTGAATATAATAAATAAAAAGGGAAATAATTTCATTCAAATCTCACCTTTGCAGAAGAAGCAAGCTGTGTGAAGCAGATGAAAGATTGGTATATCTGCACTGAAAATGAAGGGCATCTATCTAGCTAAAGCTCACATGCAGGTGAATGAGAGGCTTTTGGCAGTGATGCCATAATCCTGCTGACCATGAGGCAGTGACACATTTTGGCCGTGCCTGGGTTGGGTAATATGTTCAAAGAGCATCTCTGACCCTTACACTGGTCACCACTTACATGTTTTGAAAGTTAAGGTCACCTCTGACCAAACTGCCAAACAATACACAAAGTCCATAATAATCACAAAGAAAAAAGTTTACTAGATACTACCTAAGTTTCTCTTTAGAGAAGACTGAAGGGAGATCTTTTACTTTGGAATATCTTTGAAAAAAAATTGAAAAAACATTGAATTAAAAAAAAAAAATTAAATTTTAAGCTCCACAATATTTCATTAAAAAAATCAAGTTTAGGTGGAATGTCTGTCTCAGAGTTGCTCATAGGAGCAGTAATCCAAGTCCATTTCCCTGCACTTCTCAGTTGCTCTTCACCTGTCATGCTGCAGAACAGCTGCCTCTTGGAGAAGCACTAAAAATCCAGTGGGGTTTTTATGGGTTTGCAGTTCCTCAGTGGATCATGGACATCAGAGAAGGATAAGGAGATTTGGATCCACCAAATTAGAATTTTTATAAAAAATTACAATATTTTGAAATCAAAACATTAAAACTGTTCAGCAAAAAGCATTAAACTCTTCCCCCAGTGGTTAAGAAAACCATTGGGGTTTTTTCTTTGACGAGGTGATAGAATCCATATTGCCCTTCCTGAGGATTTCTCAATGGTCAATTTTGATGGAAAATTCCCAGGCAGGCTTAGTTCTCATTTTTTATTCTGCGTGAACTACTTAGTGTGAAGGATGTGCAACACAGACACGCAGTATCCCCAAGGCAACTAAAGCATTTGCTTAGATGGAAAAGGAACAGTAAAAAGATGTTTCAAGGCAAGATTCTTGAAACCAGATCGCTTCTTCTGAACGCTTCAGTTACTGGACAACAAGCTCAAAAGTTATTCCTCATTTTCACAAAGTGCTGAGCTGCAAGCTTTCACTCCCTAAAATCAGGTGCTTTTAAGACTTGCATTAGGCTCCTGAAGAGTTCATGTAGCAGCTTCTGAGTTCTGAAATGTGTTTTTAGCTGTTTATTTGGTCAGCTTGGAGTGGAAATCAAGGGTGAGAAACCCATGTCCCTCCAGTGTGCAAAGCCCTGTGCCACAGTCCCCCAGCAGGTAATCAGCCCCTCACACCTCTGACTGGGCACTTCCTTCTGGCTTGAAGGGTCTTTGCTCTCCCTTTACTCTCCTGTTCTCAACAAGGAAGAGAAATTTAAAATAAATCTAAGTGATTAAAAAAAATTTTCAACCCCAAACTCTAAGACAATTCAATTTTCTGCAAAATATTTTCTTTTAACTACATCAGTACAATGTATTTAATGGCTGGCTGGCTTCTCATTTGTTAGGGACAGCCACAAACTCCCTGCTGTCTTCCAAGACCCACTGTTCAAACCTCCATCTTTTACAAGACAAAAAAAAAAAAAAAAGTAATTTGATGAAATAAGCTCAAAAGGAGTTTGTTGAAATAAACTCCAGGGTTTGAAAACACAATCAGGTGGCATTTTCAGGCCCCCCAAATTAAGCCTGAGTTAATAGTGCCTGTAAAGCCTCCTGCCAAGGAATATCAGACATATACAAAACTTATTCTATCTGAAAGTATCCTGGTAGTACAAATCCTGAAAATACACATTAGAACATATTCTATTTAAAAGTGCATTCCAGATTCTACATTTGTTATGGTTTAGCTATGGCTTACTTTTTGCTTGTTTTAGGTTTTGGGGTGTTTTTTATTTTTTTTCTTTTGGTTTTCAAGGCAGGTAATTTTATCTCTCTAGGGGTATTTATTGTGGTGTTGCATGGGAACAAATTTTAGTTGCCAGGGAAGACAAAATGGCATATCCCACAGCAAATACATTCAGGAGAATTAATAGACAGCAGGAGAAAACCTTTGAGGTGACAGATTCTTCCTGCATCAAGGGCAGCAAATGAAGCAATCATTGTTACAGCAGTTACCAGAAAAACTAGTCATGCATTGCTGTGCAGATGTAAGTACCTTTTCTTCTTATTTTTTTTCCTCCTGCATGCTGTTTCTGATGTCTTTATCAAACCATCTACAGAAATAAGTTTTTCTATATGGACTTCCAAATAAAAGTGAAAATCACATAGGAGCTTAGAGAAAACTTGGCAAGAAGGTGCTTGTTAACTTAAATGAATCAATATTTAACAGGCAGTTACTTTGAAACACAGATTGTGTCTAGACTCTCCCTCCACCTCCATGTAAGAGATCAATGAGGAATAATTTGCACTATGGTGATGACACAGTCAAATCCCAGCCAGCAACTCACTTCATGCAGCCACTTTCTCACTCCCCCAGCAGCATAATGGGAGAAAAAATTGGAAGACTGAGCAAATTTGTGAGATGAGAAAAATACAGTTTAATAGAACAGAAAAAGAAAGGGAAATAGTAATAATAATAATAATAATAATAATGATAATAATAATAAAAAATAGTTAGAGTATACAAAACAAGTGAGATCACCACTCACTGGTTGCCATCATGGGCAGAACAGACTTGACTTGAGGAAATTAATTGGTTACCAATCAAAGAGAATAGGATAATGAGATATCATAATTAAATATTAGAACACCTGCCCTCCACCCGTCCCTTTTTCCTGGGTTTAACTTTAGTCCCAAATTCTCTGCCTCCTCCCCCAGAGTGTCACCAAGGCACAGGGAATGAGGGTTATGGTCACCACACAATGTCTCTGGTCCCCTCTACCAAACCCTTGCCATGCAAACCCAGTGCAGTTCCCAGAATTATTCTCACACTGAATCCAAAACACAGCACCGTGCCAGCCATTCAGAGGAAAATTAACTCTATCCAAGCCAAAACCAGAACAGCATCCACCCCTTATCCTATGCTGTGATGTCTTGCCCAGGTCCAACATTTTCCAGTTCATCCCAATTAATCATGATCATCTTTCCTGTCTTTTGATATACACACAAAGTGTTGGATTGTTGCAGGTTAAAATCAGTTATGGCTCCATCACCACTGTGTTTGTCTGGCTCTATCACCAAAATTCATTAGTGAATTTTTGGGTGATTTTACTGCAATGATGTTGATACAGCAGATGGTCAATCCAAAACACAACACTATACCTGCTAGAAGAAAGAAGTTTTAAATCTTTCCTAGTTGAAATCAGGACAGATGCTTTATAGGAAACCCATCCTAAAGTATTGATCATTGAGATGAAAAAGCTAGCAATACAAGTAGGTACTACCTAATTCTAACTAATATTGAAGGAATACCAAGCAGATTTTTAAACCAAAAAATCATTGTGGCTTTTATAGTTAAACCTGTAAAATCTCTTAGGGGTTGTGGTCTGTGTTAGTTACAGTCTGTCTAGGGAAGGGAGGGGGAAGTTCAGTTGATCTTTTTAGTGATGAGTTATTCAAAATAAAAAAAAAAAAAAAGAAAAAAAAACCACAAAAAAATCTACTGAAGCAATACAGTCAAGGCCAGCACATTGACCTGGCACTGCACATGGGAGCTTCCATAACAGCACACATACAGCCTTAATCTGACAAATAAATTAAGGCACTGGAGTGCTCTTGCTGACCTGCTACATTTAGAATTAATCAGTGCAGGACTGATTAAGGGGTATGTTATTAGGATATTACAAATATAAAACTCCAATTTCTTCATTAAAGGTTACACAGAAACAATACCCAGCACTGGCAATCTCAGAAAGTGCAGGGCTTTTTGTTGCAAAAGAACTGGATTCCAGCTGTTGTTTTAAAGTCATTGGGTCTGGTTTCAGGTTCTTCTCAGGAAGGTTCTGGTGAGGCCATCTCAGGATGGGTCTATGGGATGGGAAAAGGCAGAGAAGGGGTCAGGAATTCTGTGCCTTGTCCTGAGCAGATGGGATCTCACAATATACAGGTGCTGAAAGGGCTCAGATGAATCAGCAGATCCCAGCTCACCTGAGTTATAGGGACAAAGACTATTAAGAGTGACTCAGCCATAAATTCCTTTAGTGTTACAATCAGCAACACAAGTTTTTGTCGCTCTTACTTTTTGTTCTAAGGTGTTGACTGCAATAAATGGAAAAACCCATTTGACACCAAGGGCCTCACCAAGTTCTTGGAAACAGAGATCCTAAATGAAGCATTAGAAATTGGCAAAAAAAAAAAAAATACCACACTGAGAAATAAAAATGCTGAAATGCAAAAAAGAAGTGATGCTCACTGAAAAAAAAAAAAAAAAACAAAAAAAACCAACAAAAACCCAACTAAACCCAAACAAAAGCTCCCAAAAATGAATCTACATCCAAATTATGCTTTTTTCTTTCCCTTGTTTATTTATTTTTTTAACTGTTTCTCTCATACCATGCAGCACAACCAAGATAGAAAGCTCATTCCTGGAAAAAGAATATGGGGTAATTCAGGTGAGAGACACCACAAATATGAAGGAATTTGGAGCTAGGCTTCTAGGAAGGGAGTTTTCTGGTCTCCAGAATAGGACCAGGCTCAGCTGAAGCATTTTCTGCTGCTGGTGTGTTTGCAACAGTTGTCCTTGACAGGTTCTCCAGTACAATTTGGCTTCGTGCTGCATCTCTTTCCTCAATAAGGAATTGCTACAGTCTTGATCCTTGTTCTCCCAGGCCAGCTATCTACAGGAACCCCATAATAACTCTGGGACTCTTAATTCTCCATCCAGTCTGCTTAAAAATGCCTTAAGAATGCCAGTTCCTGCAGAAAGCTTTTGAGATAAACAGATCAATGTATACTCTTTAACAGAGATATCCACAGCACAATCATGTCTATCTATATCTATATTTATATTTTTATCTACATATTTAGCAAATTGAGTTGAAGGATCAACCACATGTCTGCCAGTACCTATTTAGTTTCTTCTGAGGATGCTAATTCCAGATGGATGATCATGATGATAGGGATTTATTATGAGTTTACAAGTGAGTGATCCTAATTTCAGCCTATTAAGTTGTTACTGAGGTTCTTGTTCTCTGCATGACAAAGTCCAACCCATTTTGATCTCCAGAGACTAATCAAAGCTTTCATTCTTACTGAGTTATACCTTTGTAGTTGTGGAGTGGGTTAGAAAATCTGAATTGCAATCTGTCTTTGGCTACTTTTCAAGTTTCATACTGAAACTATTTTTAATTTAGGTTTTAGACCTAAGCAGTTTTTATCTGTCATCTCTGACAGCTTAAGTGCAATGTCCAGCATTTCTGTGAACTCAGTAAGCTTGATGGAAAAGGGAAGAATCTGTTGACTAAACAGGAAGTTTTTATGCTGGAAGGGTTTTTAGGACACAGAAAAACAAGGTAAACATAACAGCAACCTGATTTGGGTCAACTCAGGAAGTCAGAAATTATGACTTAGAAGTGTCTCTGAATAGAAAAAAATAAAGAGCAAAATAGTAGAATTACAAGAATTCAGTCTTTTATTTCAGTCAGCCAAAAATTGAAATTCAAGAGATTTTTCTTGCTGGGTTTGCACTCTTTATAAAAAAACAAAACCAAACAAAAACCTAGAAAACTGAAGCAAGAACAAATGTATATTGTATAAATAAAACCACTGGCTTTTCATTCTCTTTCAGTTTGTTTGATAAGAAGGTAATACCATTTCAGTGAAGTGTCAAATAGGTATGTTCTTTTTATAGGTTCAGGGAAGTGGAGGACTAGAATTTTCTCCACTGTAATTCTGTTTTCTTCAGGATTTTGATTTGATTTTTGCTTCAGATTGATTTTCTCAGGGAAGGAGATTTCCCTGGAATCTGATTCTGCCCAACTGAGTCATTGTTCCAATTACCATGACATCTAGCTATGTTTCTTGCAATTTTCAATGTGTTTACTCTCAAAAAGGCTTTTCCCCCAGTTACAGAGGGGGACATACAAGGCTAGATAAAAAAAAAATCCTCTGCCCTCACTGATGCCCTGTCAATTATCAGGGAGGTGAAGAATGAATATGTTTAATTTGAATGCTGAAAGTCCCCAGATATTCCAGTTCTCAGTGGAGGGAGAGTTAGGAGAAGTGTCTGGAGAACATGGGAAGGTTCTGTTTGTCCATCTGCCCCTCACACCCTGGGCTGGTGGGCACTTTGCTGAGGCTGTCCTGCAGAAAACCACCTTTGGTTGTAGCATTCCTTTGAAACCTGGCCTGAACATGATCTCCATAATTCAGAAATAACCAGCTCCTTAACCCTCCCCACCAGGACCTGCTGGTCCCGGTCCAGCTCTATTTTACTGTGGGTGTTTTGGGTCCATCTCCCACCCTGAGGCCAGAGGTGAACCCGGGAAGTGCATGGGACTCCTTTAGGGGAGGGAAGGCTGGGAACCAAGAAAACCACCCTCATTTCCTCTTGTTGCACCTTCTCTGGATAAAGATCCTCTAGATCCAACAGCCTGGCTCAAGCAGCTGCTGGTTTAGGCACTCTGGCAGTGGTTGAGGAGAAGCAGGAGGATGCTGGCTGACCCACTGTCTGCAGTGAACAATAAAGGTTTCATATCCTCAAAAGTGATTTGGGTCCTTTATGGTTACTGAATTATCCAACACAGAGTACTGAATTATCCACATGAAGATAAAAATGTAATATATGTGTGATACATAAGCCTGGCTCTACTGCAGTCTCCTTTGGAAAGCAGTACAGGTCTCTGCTGTATTTCCCATGGAAAGAATAGGGGTTAGGGATTAATTATGAATGGAGGAAAGTGATGCATTGAGTGTCTGGAGCATAGGGAGAGTGGGACTTAAGGAACACGTCTGCCTGCTGCTCTCTTACCAACTGGTGCAAACACCTTCCTCCTCGGGTTGTGAAATCTCCTCTGAGGACATTGAGAGGATGCCAGGCCATTTCGCAGTGCAAGGACCAAGAATTCAGATCCTCCATGGGCCAAGTGGTCCTGGAAGGCTGTCAGACTGCTCCAACCTCCCCAGTCATCCTCTCCAGAGGAAAAACTGGACATGGTCAACACTGTCACTATTCAATCTCTGTAAAGGAATCAGTGCAAGAGGCAATACAAACTTTCCAAAGGCAATTATATTGATGAAAGACACATCGATATTTGTTTAGCTCAATACCATCAATAATTAGTACAGATATACAGAACCATATCAGGATAGTGCTGACTCCAGGAACTCACACAAACATGTTCATGATGACTGTGACTTGGCCATGAAAGTTGACACTTCTTGCTGTCACCATGCAGCTCTGCCTCATTTAAATTATGTTCATGCCTGTTATATACTAGAATTCCAATTATTATAATTCTATGTTACAGATTATTAATTTGCCTGCTAAAAAAAGTAACAGGAAAGAAAGAGGGAACTGAGTTACATTGAAAATCACTTTCCAATCCTGTATGTTATGACTTAGCATAAAATGCATTTTATTCCCAATTAAACTATGTCAGGGCCTTGTTGCAGAGCTCCATTACCCATTCTCCACAAAGAGGTATGGCCCCATCAGTCTTGTGATGAGATGCCACCAAATAAGGTTATTATGCCAAGAAGCAATCTAGGGAGAAGCTATTATCTGGTTTTCTACAAAAGCAGTTTCTAGTCTTATTGGCTTGCATTATGTAGTAGAAATTGAATTTATATTGCAGAAATTGAACTTAGGAGGGTACAGTGAAACAGGCATGCTACCCATTTTTCAGCCTAAGTGTAGGATGTTAAACTTCCTTTAGAGAGAGAACAGAGCTAATAGTCCAGGATCTTGTGGTGCACAGTCAGCATCTCAGCTGAAGATAGTGGAAGGAGTCATGCAGCTATGATAAAAAGGGTTATACAAAAGTCATGCTGAAATCTATTTCTCACCTAAATATGGTAGAAAAAGCCATCAGGCTAGAAAAGAGACTGCTATTCCTGCAGATAATTGCAAGTGCCTTCACAAGATTTTATTTACAAGAACAACTATAGCCCTTGCATGTGTAAATCCTGTCATTTATAAATGGAAGTTGACATGATTTGACTGCACAAGGATGGACCTCCATGTGCATTAATATGCCTTAGGGCCCAGCTTCAGATTAGAGAAATCTGGTCCTGAGAGCTCTGCAAATCTGAAAATTTGTAATCCAGATCTTGCTTTGAAGTATTGTGACTGAAATTTTGCCCATGGGTTTACATGGGAATAAAACAAGGACAAAATCTGTCCTCTTGGAATCTATTATTAAAATCATCATTATAATTGTTATTACAAGGAATTACTGTGATAATTTATTCTGAGAATGTACAAAATGTGCTGAAGTTCCAACAGAGGATTCTGTAATGTCCACTCAACATCAGCAAGTATACAGATTTGAAGGCAGACTATAAAATAATGCACTGGGAATAGATTTGTTTGAGTTAGGCAGAAAAATATTCAATCACAGGTGTTTAAACAAGAGTATTCACTTTCAAGTTATTCAGAGAGGAAATAAAAAAAAAGAGAAGGGAAAGTTCATGGGAAAGGGGAAAGACTATTTGAAGCCTTTTTGCCAATTTGGAATTGCGATTTGTGAGTAAAATAAATCAGATTTCATACTTCAAGATGAAACACACTCAGCAGTCTTGGGAGAGGAAACAAAACCCCCTCATGTCTCTTTCATGAGGTTTTGCTGCTTAACAGCACCACTGGTTATGCTGTGATTAAATTGTTCAGCCTTGATCTGTGATGTAAAACCATGTTCCACAGAGAGTGTCACCATGTCCTGTGTTCTCTGGGTTTGCAGCCACCCACAGCCTGTGCTCAGTGGAGTGCCTCAGTGTTTGCTAAGATAAATATGAGGCCACTGCCCATAATAACATCTCTGAGTGCTGAAATTCCTACCTTCACCAGAAATGCATTTGGAAAGGGGTGGTTTCAGGCTCATAGGAAAGGGAATAAGAAAATGAGTGCAGTTTTGGGAGTAGCAGTTCTGGAGAAACCTCTCTGGTTTCTGTCAGAAACACCAGCATTCCAGGAGAATCCATGGCCAGAATCCATCATATAACAAGGAGCAGCAAGGTGCAGTTAGTTTTAACAGATTTGAACCTCTATGTGTCTGCCACCGTGAAGCTGGCACTGAAAGGTTATGACAACTCTCAGGCCCTCCTTTGGAGCTGTGTCTGAGCCCATCCTGAGGGTTGTTTGAGGAAGAGTCAGCTCAAGACATCTGTCATCAGATCTGTGGCACTGTGCTGGCAGGCAGCAGACAGAGAAGGGAGAGGAGTGTTGAAGACTCTCTAAAATGGGAGAGACTGTACCCGGTAAGAGTAAGGTTTTTGGTGAACCCTGCTTGGTTCTAGTGATGCTGACAGACTGTTGTAGCCCTGGGGTTGCTAAAGGATCACAGCTCTCCCTGAAGAACTGCAGGAACAGAAAAGGAAAACCAGAGGGAAAGACACACATCCACAGCCAGACAGGCACCTAGAGATGGGAGGGAGGCACATCTGACTTCAAACGTCCTAAAGAAACTTGAAGGAGTCCCAGATGAAGAAGATTATTCTTCAAAAGAACTGGTAGAGCAAAGGAGACAGAATGGAGGAATTCACTGGCTCAGATTACCCTGGCACTGGTCATCATTCTGGACCCTGCAGGTTAAATCTCATTATAAGGGCATGTGGAAAGCAGGCTCACTGCAGTTCACAGGCTGGGCTGGAGAGTAGAAGGTGGTTTTGCAGAAGGTGGTAATTGCTCTGTCCTGAAGATGCATTCTTATTCAGATTTGGGACCATGAGGGCCAAGGAGAACTGCAGTTGAACACTCCCAACACTGCACTTCAGCCCCTCCTTTGGCATGTGGATTTTCAGTGCCCATAGTCCTGGTCTTCCAAATCACCTTCCTAAGGGACCAGAGGCAGGAAACGTCCACTGAGGTAACAGATTGTGTAGCTGCAGGGCTGCACAGTCAAAAGTAACAAAACAGTAGTAAGTCAAAACACCTCATCACAGCGAAGCCATCCCTCCCTGGGAAGTCCTCTGGATGATACTAACCTTGAAGCTGACATCAGATTTACAGCTCAATTCTCTTGGCTAATGATGCTGATTACATCCATACTAAAAGAGCAAAGCAAGTTCATTTCCTTCTCCTCTGCAGTGAGGTTTCACTCATGGCTGCCACAGGAAAGCCTGTGACAGGTTCCTGAATTGCTTGAGACATTTGGCAACTGCAGAGCTCTTTGTAAAGGATAGAAATCTTCCACTGCCCCAGAGCAGCTGACAGCTGAAGAAAGATGATCAGCCAAATTTTTTGTTGTAGCCACTCCATATGCCAAGATAAGTAGAGTGATTACACTGATTTATAGTTCTTGGATACCTAATTGCTTTTCTCCCCCCCATACAAGATCTGCAGAACAGGTACTCAATTGCTTAATGAAATGAAACAACCCTCCTTCTATTGACAGCAATATTACTTAAATGTAAGCAGAGGAATCCCAAAATGTTGGTTTAAGGCACATTCACCTTTCACATGTGGTTTGAGTCAAAAATCCTGGGACTCAGACTGAGTGATTTTGCTGGGACAGGTATTTAGCATGGGACTTGTCTGCCTAGCAGGAGGTAGCTACAGTGGAGTTATCTCCCTGTGAGTTACACTAAAGCCTCACTTTCTTGCCAGTGCAGAGCTCATCTGTCACCCAATGGACTCTAAGACATGATAATCTCACTGTAGAAGAGACATCTAAAATATATCAGATGAATCATCTCTGAAAATGTGTAGTTCCCCACAATTTATCTAAATCTGCACTCGTAGCTAAGGTTGCCTGAGAACCACGAAAACCAGGCACAGAGGAAATCCACTTAAATGATAAGCAGAATTCTCAAGTACCCTATCCATGCTGTTAGGCAGAGACCTTGCCCTTCTCTAAGCTCTTGTACTAATTGCTGCATTAACAACTCCCACACTTAAATCAGAGGGTCAGTGGTCACGAGGTGAGCCACTGCAAAGAGAAAGGGCAGGGACCAAAGCTCTTCTGACAGATCCTGCTGCCTGTCACTAAACCATCCATTCCCAAGGCCTTTTGATAACCAGGGGTAAGGAGGCTGCTGACAATTTGCAATACCATTTAATTTAAAGCTGCAAAGCTCTTGTTTCTTGGTGTCCTGTCAGGAATTTTATCACCAGCAAGGCTGGAAACAAGTGCTGCTGGCAAATACTCTTGGCAGGGAGCACTCAGAACCAACACAGCACAGCCTTTGAAGGAGGTTGCTTGGGGCAATCCTGCTCAGGTACATTTGCACTGCACATAAGTCTGATGATGATCCTAAAGAGGCAAAAAGTTTTAGGGGCAGTTGAGGCACAGCTCAAGGTGGTGTCATGAGCATTAACCAGGTCAGGACTCAGGCTGAGGGCTCTGGTACAAGTTCCCAGGTATCTTGGGAATATGAATGTACCAGCATACCTACTATAACTGCATTATTTAGAATATAGAATCTGAGGGGTTACCAGATTGAGTAATTTCAGTGATTCACACAGGAATATTCACTATTTTAAGTATATGTTTAAATATCTTTTCCTGTTGTGTCTTTATAACATATTCTGAGAGAAAAAAAGTGGTGTCTGAGGTAATCCTTGGTGCTAATCTGCAGCATTTCTCTTCACATGTTTTGTCTCTCTTTTTTTAGGACAGCCAGACAGCTTTCTTTGGGAACAGCAATGCAGGCAACTATCACCATATGCTGTGTGGGTTCCCTCTTTCTGCTCCTAAAGGAGCTGACAGCCTTGCCGGAAAAGAAATAAATCAGTGTACTTCATGCTCGCAAAAAGAGGATTTTACGGTTTTATTCAGTGTCAGAATAAAAAAAAATAAAGAATATAATCTTACATAGGAAAATTCAACAGAGAAACCTCAATAATTTAAAGCCTGGGATGTTGGTGACCCACTTTCCCACTTGGGTCAATGTACGATTCCCCCTTGGTTTCTCCTCTGAGTGCAAAGGAACTCAGACCATTGGGATATGGGCTGCTCCAAACAGAGGTAAATATTTTATACCTTCTGTTTAAGAGTCAGTGTTTCTGTACTGACAACATGGGTTTGACTAACCATTTTCTAGTGAGATATTTTTCCTGGTATGATGTGAGGATGAACATTTTCATTACAGCAGCTGACCTGTGCACTATTCAGTTTTCCCTGGAAAAAGCAGTCAGCTCTCCCTTACAGAATCTCAGATGATCACAAACATAATCCCATCACCCTTATGCAAATTTTTCACCATGTTGTTGATGGGAGTTGTAGGTGTGCAGAGCTGAACAGTTGTACCTGTAAAATATCTGTATTGCTAATATGAGGATTGCTGTTCTGGGTTTCAACTTGTGTCTGCTGCTTTTAACTACTTGGCCTGCTCTCCCAGAGAGTATAATTTGGTTACTTACTCAGCTGACATCAAAGGTGTTCTTCTCCCGAGGTTCACAGTGCCAAAACTTAACAGAATTCCTGCCCCTCTGAAAAATGCATGTGTAAGTTACAGCACTGCTAAGGGCAGTTGGCTCTTGGCTACCTGGGCTGTGGGTTTTCCATGCCAGAACTTCAGAGCTGACTCGGCTCTAAGTGAGCTCCTTGAGAAAGCACATGGAGATACAGCTCCATTTTTTCCAGGGACAGAAATAAGGCCATTCATTTTTGAGCTGTGCCAACTTGAAATAAAAACATGTTCAGAATAAAAGCCACTCTGTACATCTAGAGCTGACCCTGGTGTTCCTCCTGAGAACTGGCTGGGCTGAGATCTGGACCACAACCTGCACAGTTCCAGCTTCAACCAGCTCTGGTTGAGCAGGGATCATTGTTTCCAACCACAACAGATCAAGGCACATCTTCCTGGTTCCTGCCAAGGATCGCGACCAAGACAACAAAGTTCTCTGCCAGGATCACCTCCAAAATAACTGTGCAGGGCACTGAGGCTATGAGTGGCCTCAGGACACCTGAGCTTTCATCTGGAGCTGGTTGGAGGGCACTGACTCCTATGACCATGGGGAAGGAGGGAGAGGAGAGAAGGATGGGTTTTTTTGAGGTAGCGCCATGCAATCAGGATGTGGGACCAAGATTGGGAAAGTACTCCTGAATCCCTTGGTACAGGCATAACCTGAGCATCTTTACTGCAGTGAGCCTGGGTCCCCAACCTCTGGGTTGGAATCAGAAAAGTCTTTCTGAATCCAAACAGGCTGTGGTTTGTTAGCTTGGTTAGGACACTGGATCTGAAGGAGTCCTGCACATTTACTCTGTGCCTTGGCTTGGAATTGATCCCTCCAGGAACACAAAGCATGGAGAGCACAGTGCCAGTGCCTACACAGCAGCCTGCCATGGCCTAGGGTACACAGGGAACATCACATATGTGGCGTTCACATCCTCTGAACATGATCTCTTTGCCCAAGGTTTTTCTCCTGGGAAGCTGAAAGGCAGAGAGAGGTCTCAGAGAAAAGAAAAACAATTCTTATCTCATTTGCTTCTCCTGTGTTGCACTCATGTAGAATGTGTTTGGAGATTGTTTACCCAAGGTAAACAATTGCTTAATTGGACTCTGGTGTGAATTGTTTTCACTCTTTGGCCGATTGGGGCCAAGCTGCGTCGAGACTCTGGAAAGAGTCAGAAATTTTCATTATTATCTTTTTAGTATTCAGTAAGTATCCTTTCTATATTCTTTAGTATAGAATAGTATTCTTTAATATAATGTAGTATTATAAAGTAATAGATTAGCCTTCTGATAAGATTGATTCAAATACATCATTCCTTCCTTTATCAGTGGCCATCCATTTACAATACACATAAGCTGGAAGGACACCTTCCATGCCAGGTGCTACCAGGGATTTGCTCTTTCCCAGAGCATTCCAATATGCCAGCACCCTGGGTGATGGAGTGGTGACTGTGGTGCTGTAGGGACACCCCAGTTAATGAGGTGTGATGGCTGTAAGGACACAAATCTCCACTGCTAATTATGATGTAAGCTGAGTAATAAATAGATGCTGCTTTGGCCTTCCATTCAGCAATTCACGTAATAGATACTACCATAGTAGAGTACATGTACATCTGCTGGTGGATTACAAATGTGCTTTTTCAGATAAAAATACCATCCATTTTACTCTTTCTACCTTCTAGATTATTATTTTTAGGAAAATTAATACATTTAAGAGTTTTAAAACATAAATTGGCAATGGAATTCTTGTCTACTGCATTTTTCTAAATAAATTTTGCTAGTACCATACTAGTTCCCCACAAAGCCAAGCTCATTGCAAATACATTGTATCAATTAATTTTCTACTACAAACATGTTCAATATCAAATCTTCATCTGCCTACAAGCAGCACAGAAGTAAATTTCCTTTGAGGAACTCTTAAAATGTGTGCATCCACTTTTATGCTTGCAAGTCATATTGAAGGAACAATTTCAGTAGTAACTTTTAATTTGAACAAAAGGCCAGGTCTAGGGAACACAGATATTTTATTTACTCCATACTCTTACGTGGAGTTTGGTCTTTATTCACACTTTATTCCCTTTATCATGTATAGGTTAGAGGAGAAAGTTAAAGGAATGTTTCTTAGGCACTGTCCCTCACATAAATCTTCAAGTAATAGTGAGACTGCCTTTCAAGGAAAAAAAAAATCTTTTCTTCAGGAGCAAAAAAACCTTCATGGGAGGATAACTGAAATAAGGGGAAATTATGTCACCCCTGATCCTCACTCTTGTGAATTTGATGATGATGAAAGGGAAAATAAATTAATTGTTTCATCTCATTCCCTCAGGAAGTTCATTCTTGGTCTCTAAAATTAGGGACAGCTGGGCAATGTGCTCCTTGTATGCGGCTCATCCCCTCGCTGGGTCTCATGGAGTTGGAACACCACATCTCCACTGTGGCCAACTCAAAATACAATTAAAGAAGGGAAGTTCTGTGCTTTAAATGCAACTACAAGTCATAGAAATTAAATGTCCATAAGCTAAATTCTGAACCAGGAAGAGAAGTGCTGTGGGGAAGTTATAAGCATAAAATACTTTATCTAAAATGAAGAAAGGAGTTCATTCATTTCACAGTGTAAGCAAAGCTTGTCTCTGAAAAAATCATATTTTGTAATTTTTTTTCCTGCACTGTGTGTTTCCTACCCTGACTTTTGAGAGCTCAGTGCTCTCTGTGTGGTACCTGAAGTGTCCTGCATGACTTTCAGATGCTTTAATTGTGAAACTGGTGAAAAAGAAATAGACAGTGACAGAAAAGAGAAGCAAAAAATAATTGCCAGTGGTTTGTACAGAGAACAGAGAGAGAAAACAATACAAGAAAATCTGCAGATAGACATATCTCAGTGATTACTTTCTGATTTGGTTGATGTCTGATAATTGGCAGAGCTCCACTCCAAGAGTAAGCAGGGAAAAAAGGAGGGGGAGAGCATGAGATAAAATCAGATGGAGAGGGTTTGGTTGTCATTAATTTTCATAATTTTCATCTCCCAGCACTAAGCTTTTGAATCTTTGTTATTCTAGTGGAGATAGATGGAGAGGTAAGAGCACAGAAACCTTCATTTTATCACCACATATCCTTACAAAAGACAGGCAAAATAGCAAATTCCTTAGCAAGACAGGATGATGATGGAAGGGGCTGGGATAACTGGAAAGAGATGTGGAAACCCAGGGCACTGGGAATATTTTCCTGTCTGCTCTGGGGTGCCCTGACTCGCAGGGCAGCACTGACTTTGACCCTCATTCATGGAGAAAGTTTCCCAGACTTCAAGATAGACCAGAATCCACAAAAGTGTGAAATAGATTATAGAGAGCAGTGTAGGTGTGTCACTTGGTGAGAAATTGAGGTTTTGGGATTTTTAGTATGTTGTGGATGGAAGCAAGATGGAGGGCACAGGGTGTCGTCCTGGGTTTTTTCTTCATGCTGCTTCTTCCTTCTTCTTCATGGGTTTGGGTGGCATTTTGTAATTGGGCAGAAAAGTCCCCATTGCAGCTCTGTGGGATCAGTTATTGGGTTAAAAGGGAAAATAATCCAGGTGTCAGTTCTTAATTGGATAGTTTAGTCTTAAAAGACCTTGAAACAAGAGATTTTTGGCCATTTTGTGCCTTCTAATGAAGAGCTGCTGAACTCACAGTATTGAGACTGTTCTACTGATAAGAAATAATAAACACCTGAGTCCAAACACGAACTACTGTCTCAAGTGCCTTCCATCCAGACCCAGAGAAACCAAAGATTGGTACCCCCAGAACAGGGATGGGATAAGGGGTTTCCAAGGACTTCTCCTTTGGGAAGAGGCAGGGTTTGCAGTGCTGGCTTGGCAGAGGCAGTGCCAGGAAGAGCAGCAGCTCCTCCCATCCTCCCTGGATGTTTGCTGGTGTTTGTGGATCACTGGGGCTTGGGAAGCTCATCCCAGTGGGGTTCGTGCCTCTCTGCCAGTGCTGCACACAGGGGGTGACACTCCCAGGGGGCTGGGGACAGTGGGGTGGGGGCAGTCTGGGGACATTTGTGCCCCTGTGCTGCCCGTGCCAAGAGGAGAGAGGCATTTCCACCAGACTCAGGCATCTTAGTTAATTATCTTGAATGTAGGGAAGGGTTAAATATGAGCTGAAACATGTCCTCCATTCAAACTCTGGTTGTGCTTGAGAAAAGCAGCTGAATGTAATCTATAATGGGACATGGAAAAGCCGTGATTCAGCTACACATTTAAGCATATATATAATTTTTCAGCAAATGTCTCATAAGCAGTTGTTTATACAGTGCTGAATTAGGGCCAAGTTTCCCTCTTGATACTAGGTTGTGATTTTTTTTTTCTACTACAACTCACTGGAAAGAAGCTAGGCAATATTTTTGTTAATAAACTTTAGAACAGATCATAATAATTCAGCTTTGATTTTCTCATAGGATTTAAATTGAAAAAAGAGAAAGGCAATGGTGCTTTTTATGTTCTCTAAAGTTTATCGATTTCTAGGGGAAATGCCTTTTCCTTTCAGAAAATCAGAGGATGCTTTTTGAGGAAGCAAGAATATTCAAAGGATTAGATAGTAAAATCCCACATTACCAGGATGCATCTTATCTCAGCATGGCATCTTGTTAAAGTAAATGGAGATGAAGTGAAAACAAAGTCTTGGCAAAGTTGTGTTGACACTACCTCTGACTCTTAATGCAGAATACAGCCCTAATGTTACAGGATTTATGTTCTTTAGAAACAGAAAGAAATAATATTGGAAGTCAACCCAAATAATCTCAGTTCAAACTGGAATGAAATTCTTCTCTGATACCTTTTCTTTAGGAAGCTTAAGCTGAAGTCCCCGTTTGAGGTCATGTCATTACCAGGTCAAACATGACTGTACTGAGAATAAATTGTCCCTCCAAGGTAATGCCCTGTTCCCTAAAAATGCAATATGCTGCTGAATGTTAAAGTGAAAATGATCATCTTTCTAATTGCAAATAAATAATAATGAATTGCAAACATATAGTAACAATAAATAATATATTGGAGTGAATCTTGCATCCCTACAGCCCTACTCAGACCAGGTATATGAGCAGCTTCAGAAACCTGGAGGACTTTAACTGCTACGTGAAACATTTTGTCCTCTTTGGTGTCCTTCATTATTCCAATTCACAAACAGATACTGTTGTTTAGCCCAGAAACTTGTATTTGATCATAACATTTATTTCAGAAAGCTATGCTGGCTTTAAGGACAAACAAGTTGAAAATCTATCATTTCCTTTGGGAATTTTTCCAGCAGGTACATCCTTTGAATAAAGGACAAAACAGGTCCTTTATTCAAATTTAGCTTTGTCTTCACTTCCAGACACTGGTTCTCTTTATCCTTTTATAGGCTAAAGAGCCCTTTCAGAAGCAGGACATCTCCTGTACATCAGTACTCCCACAGCAGCAATCCAAGTGGATTCTAATCTCTTCCATTAGCTGGATGGGTGAACCAAAGTGTCCTGGTTTAGGACATCTTTCTCTAACACTAAAAAAGAATTTGTACCTTTCACTTGCAAACCTTTTAAAATTAATGCAGTGTGAAATATGGACTGAGAGCTATGAGGAACAAATCAAGTAGATGGGGAATTTTCTTTCTCACTTGGTATCTATTATCATCTTTTTACTTTCTTTTCCTCTTCAGGAAATATTGCTTTAGTGGAAGACAATACATTTGTTCAAACCATTTGGGTACTTTCTGATATGTCTCTTTTCTAAGAGATCAGCTGTGTTGCAGCACAGGTACAGAGGCTCTGGTGGGTATTTGGGATATTATTGCATCTACTGCAGCAGAAACAAGCTGTGAATTTGCCCAGCATCACCTGGATGGAAATAGGGGCCCCCAGCTGCATCTGAATCCCTGCTTCTGCTTTTTGGCTGGGGCCAATTCAACCCTGTGCAATCCAGCAGATGTGGAGGTGCCTGTAAATCCACATGGTCATGCCTGTGTGTCAACATGCATGGCTCATCCCTCTGCAGGTCAGGCTATCAAAGTAATTGTTGTTGTAAAGAAGTCAAACTCACCATTTTCAGTCCTAAACTTCTGTGAATTTAAGGTTTATTCCCTCAGCTTCTTCACTGTGGGAAGACTTTTACTGAGAAGGAAGAGAATGAAACTTGATGCTGCAAGTTTATTGCCTCCAAGTGTTTTATTCATAAGAACTTTAGCAATGGTACCAGAGGAGAAACACAGTGCTCCTGCATAGGTCCTTAAGGATTATCTACAATTTAGGCTCCTGCACAGACTCTGTGAGCAGCTAAATCAAAGCCTCTTGTCTCCAATATGTAAGAACACCACCTGACCCAATAGTCTGTGGCAACTTTAAGAAGCAAACAATAAGGGTTGAAAGGATTGAATTTCAAGTCAAGGGAGTGTTGCATTTAAAATCCTTCTGCCTTCAAAGAAGGTTTAAGATAAGTACTTCATAACTGAGTTTATAATCTTACTAATTCCTGCTGTGCCATTATTACACAGGTTTTATATTCAGAGTCCTCAGCACAGTGTGACCCTGCACCAGTGGAGACTTTTAGATGTAACCTTTATGCAACATTACAAAAGTTCATTTCCCAAGTCCTGATAAGCACCCAATGTTTATACAATGAGAGCAGGTAGCAAAGTTTTCCTGTTTTTCCTTAATTTTTCTGAACTGTTACCTACAGAGCTTCCACACCTCACAAAGGCTAACTGAGCAAAGGCTATATTTTTCACATGATAATTTACTTGTTATGAAGCACTTAACTTTTAATCTTAGTGGAGCATGACTACTTTAGGAGACATTCAGGAATTTTGTGGTTCAGCAGTGTTTAGCTGTACCCTTCATTTCCAATGCATGGATTTAGCAGTGCAAAGGAAAATTACTAAATGGACCAGCAAACTGGTGAAAGTTCTGAGATCCCAGAATATTATTATTTGCCTAGTTCTCCCAAAATCATCACTCCTAGAGATATCAAGCCTTAAATTCCTATGAAGAAAAACAAAAAAAAAAGGAAAGAGAATGCCTTAGCTGTGAAATGCTTGTGGGCCAGAGAGAATTCAGCTGCTAGAGCAGGCTCTGTCAAACTGCATCCCTTGTTTCATTAACTTTTAGAGAAAAGAAGCATACAGTCCATGCATTTAGAGGGAAGATTGCAAACAAGGTTTGCAGATAAGAAAAGCTACAAATGTAAAACCAGCATAATTATTTCATACATACCTTCATCTCTCTGATCTCCATTCAATTTAGGAAGTTTAATTATTAATTAATCAGCTGAATGGCATTGTGAGGAATCACAAGGTGTTAGGGAATCCATTGCTGCCTCAAGTGCTGAAGAGAGAGCATCTGCTCCACAGAGGACAGATAAACCCTCAACCTGCTCACCTTTATTTCTGCTCTCTGCTCCTCTATTAGAAAGCCCTCTGGCACTCAAGCCTCCAGGATTTTCTTCCAAGTGTTTTAGAAGTTCTAGCTGGGTCCATCTGAAGGATAAATTACCTTTTA